>NW_005841883.1:3809638-3875483 GCF_000455745.1 Alligator sinensis
TCTTTGGTGATCTCTCCCTGTTTCCACTTTTTATGTGCTCCCCTTTTGTCCTTTAGGCTGCCCTGGATTTCTCTGGTCAGCCAGGGAAGCCTCCTGGCCCCTTTCCCCCTTTTGCCTCGCTCGGGGATCATCTTGCTTTGTGCCCAAAGGCTCATTTCCTTAAGGCACAGCCACCCTTCTTGGGCTCCCATCACTTCAAAACTCCTACTCTGCAGTGCGTCCTTAACTAATCGCCTGAGTTCATTGAAATCAGCTTTCCTAAAGTCTAGCACTTTCACCCTACTAGTTACCTTACCCACTTGACGTTTTATGAAGAATTCTAGTATTAGGTGATCACTGACCCCCAGATGGCTACCGATCTGGAGGTCCCCTACCATGTCATCCCCCGTTGCCAATACCAGATCCAGTATGGCATTCCCCCTAGTGGGACCGTGTACCTCCTGTGTCAGGTGGAGGTCCTGTACACAGGTTAGAAACCTGCGTGAACGGTGGGACTTTGCTGTCTGCGTCTCCCAGCAGATGTCTGGGTAGTTTAGGTCCCCCATAACTACCGCCTCTTTAGCTTTTATGGTCTCCGAGAGCTGCCTCAGAGGAGCCCCGAATCTATTTCTTCCCCTTGGTGTGGGGGTCTGTAGCAGACCCCTACCACCAAATCCCTTTCTCCTTGCCCCCCGTGTAGCCTAACCCACAATCCTTCTACTTCCTCATCCTTGGATTCCGTCTTGATGAGGGTTGATGAGGGTTGATGTATATTGCTCATTGACATAGAGCGCAACCCCTCCCTCTTTTTTCCCCACCCTGTCCTTTCTGTACAATCTATAACCCTCAATATGTACTGCCCAGTTGTGGGACGAATCCCACCAGGTTTCCGTTAGCCCTACTAAGTCATAGGTGTTTTGTTTTTATGGAGTACAAACTATACGTGATACTAACCCAAAGCCAAAGGCTTGTGATTTACTGCAGTTCACTGGGCTGGGCCCTATCAGAATTGACAGCATTTCAATCCATGGTGACCATGGCTCAATAGTGCTCAGTATGTGTGTACTCCAGATACCCCCACCTTCCTCCACAAAGGATCCATGTACTAATTAGCATCCGCTCATGACTGGAAATCCATGTTCATGTCACAAGTCCTGTGATACTCCAAAAATTTATATGCAGATGAGGCACAGGGGAACCTGATCTGACTTTACCTCATGGAGGGTGGGACCACAGTAATTGTATGCACCAGGCTGAGAGCGGGTGACAGATGGATATTGGGTGAATTATTTGGGGCCCTGTTTTGTGATGTTTGGATGGTGAAGAAACAATACTCATTGGAAATGGAAAGAAAGGTGCAGTTCAGCTGTGGAAGTGAAGAAGTAAAAATGTATAGTGTAGTGGCTCACCATGACTTGGGTTGGTGGTGGTGGGGGAACTGTGCTTAATGGTCACTACCATATGTCTTATTCAAATGGGCTGCACTAACCTATTCTTGTGGTCGGTTGGGAGTATCTGAAACCCACTATTGAGGAGTCTGAAAGGTAGGATACTTGCTGATGATAGTACCACACAGACCTGAACAACTGAGCTCTGCTCAGTCAATGGAATTCAATATTGATTTGGCTAGAAACGAGACTTAGAAAAAAAAATCAGTATTTTTGGCACCTGAGGAGGGTATTGATGCCTGGTCAGGTCTCTCAGAGTCTGGTATTGCAATACCTCCAGGCGTGGTACTTGTACCCTCTCGGGGGAGCAACTGCACATTTTTAAGGGCCCAAAAAAGGTATGCTGCTTTTGGCAGTAGTTTAATGATAGACAATGTATTTAGTACAATTTCCTTGTGTGCAATTATAAGATGAAGGGCTTTTCTCCTCTATGCTAATTGGGGGAAAAACCTTATCTTGTATTTGAGTAAATGTACTCTTTCACAACAGCGACAATACTTTCTTGTCTCAGAGGTGTACCTTACTTAAGAGTATTTTCTCTCTTGCATTTCTTTTCTTTATTTTTTTCTTTAGAGACAACTTTTTCTTCAATTCACTCCTAGTATGTTTTTGTTATAAAATCCACTTTGAAAAATAATGCATCATTTGCTCTTTGCGTTCTGACTGAAAAGCATGTGGGTCACTTTGTTTTTTGCCTGTCATTTAAAAGGAGGGGCAATAAATATTACATTGAAATAAATGACCAACCACTTTCTCATAATGTAACTGGATTTACAAAAAGGATCTTGGTGATGTAAACATACATTTTTTTTACATCTCTTAAAAGGAGACTGTGTTCAAGAGTTGGTTATGTGCAAGTGAAGTCTATGAAGGAAAATTATTGACCCAAAGAGATGATATGAACCTTTCGCTTAACACCAAGTCCTTACATTTATAGTATTTTGAGGCACTCAGATGGAGAAGACTCCTAAGATTTTTTTTTTAATCCTACTAGCACTACCTAGCATAGATATGATGGGTAAAATACCATGCAAAGTCCTGACCTGCATATCCAGGGCCATAGCTCAATCTGTTAATCTTCAGTATTTAGGAAGGAAAGAATGCTTGGTCTGTAAAATATGACTTGATAGATTCTAGACTTCCTTCTTCATCTGTCTAGAAGGAATGTCACAAATAATCTTTAATTAGTCAGACATGTTTAAAAAAATCAGAAGTCACACTTATGAGCTGCCCATGAACCAGCACTTAGGATAAAACCTTGAGATTTTACATGAAAATGGAAGGAAAATATAAAATTTGAGATGGATACATATTCAAAGGCCAGAATGTGTCAGTTTGCTTCCAGCTGCATGTGCAATGAACAGGAGTTAAAATCATACAGATTAACCTATGATTCTCATTGTGTTATGTAGCCGAGGTTTCCTATGGATAGTTTCCCCCAGTCACAAGTAGGGGTAACTAGAGCAAAGGCCCACAGCTAGGTGTCTATTCCATTAAGAACAGCCCTTACCCCTAGAGATGAGTACAACTTTTTTATTCCCGTTTTAATGTTACTAAGGGATGTCACTGGCTGTTTTGTATTACTGGAGCAGGGGAGGAAGGGAGGAATCTGGATCAGAGGTTACACAAATTGCCAGTTCCTTGCATACATGCCCTGGAATATCATACATACCTTGTTTTTGAAAGGCAGAAAGATGACAACGACTCTGAAAAAGTCTTTTCTTCTTAATGGAGTAATGGCTGCATAGAGTAGGTACAGAGCCTAATCTTCAGTTGAATCACCCTCCCTTTCCTGCTTAGTGGAAGCTGAAGCCCTAGCCGCTGTTGAAGACTCGTCTTCATCTGTGGATCTGTAATTTTTAGAAGATCTAAAGTCTCTAAGGCTGTGAAATAAGAGGAGACAGACCCAGAGCAGCTAGCAGACAGCAAGCTTGCCCTAAGAAAGGTTAGTTTGATTAGCAGAACATCAAGACCATTAAAAAAGGAGAGACCTTGTTACACCTGTGGAGTGAAGAACAATAAGCCATTAAGTCAACTAATTCCCCTCAGGTGCCTGAACAGTAATGCAACAGCTACTGTTCAGTGGTAGAGCAGGAATCAAAGCAGGGTGCTTCTATCCTGGGCAGAAAATCAGCTTCCTTGCTTAATACACATACCCTGCTTAAATACACACACCCAATTTTGGGGGTCTGATTTTTTTTTGGGGGGGGTGCATGTTTTATCTATCTGAGAGTGATATAATCACCCACAATAAGCAACAGTATTTACAGAATTTGGTGGCTGGCACCATTTACTTAGACACTAATTTTGAAATCCAGTACTTAAAAGCATCAGGTACACTTTCAAGAGACACTCCTTCCTTTTAGTACCTCTGCCAACATTTGTGGCTTTGCACTCATACTTTTCTCACCTTTAAAAGTGGGTCTCATCCATCCCTTTCCTATGAAGAATCCATGCAAGCAGAAAAATCAGAGAAAGTGACTGAATACACATGCATATATTGTTTAGAAACAGGGTAAATAGATTAAAAATGAAGATATTTTTATCTTGCAGGTACTGTTTATAACAGTAATAGATACCCTGAATTGTGCTTCTTAGAAAAATTGACAGTGCCTCTGTGAGGTAAGAGGTTCCCAAGTTGCTTTGCTGGGGGATAGAATAAACAGGGGGTGGAGTAAACAAATCCTTCCCCAGAACTAAATTTAGTTTGCTATTGACATCTGTGACAGGACTGGCTGCCAAAGGTGGCTGCAGTGCCCCCCAGAGGACAAACCACTAGTTTTACTCAGTTCCTTGGGTAACTTCCTCACTGTCCTCCCTGTCATGTCTTGATGGAAATTGTATTTTACATTGGGAGGCTGTTTGCCAGAGTCCTTGAGTGTGCCCACTGAATCCACTTGACCTAGCTTCACCTGTTTACAAAGCCCCCAGTCCTAATCATGGCAATGGGCCCAAAATCTGCTACCCTACTCCACAATGCCCTGCTGGCACCTGCATCTCACTAGCTGATGGGGCCCCAGTTGCCCTATCTGTGTCCTCAGGCACTAGCTTGCTTTAAGGGCATTAATCATGGCTTCCAGATGCCTCCACAGCCATGCCTATGCCTCACAGGTCTTACTGTCTTCATTCATTGGGCTCTCTGACCCACTCACTCTCTCTCGACTCAACCAGCTTGCTGGGCCCTAGCTAGTGCCAGGAGATGCTTGCCAATCTTGACCCTAACCTCCACTGCTCAGGCTTTGGCCCTCTCAGCCTTAGCTTACCTCTGCTCCAGACCTCAGGGCCCCTGACCCTAGACTAGGCTGTTATTACTCAGTACCCCTCCAGGCCCTTCCCCACCTTGTCCCACACCCATGACTTCAGTCCACCCCCATAGCCATGACCCAGTCCTCCAGCTACTTACAGCAGCCAATACTCAAACCCAGTCCCTCTGGTTTGCAGCAGATTCCTACCCTTCATCTGCTAGTGCTTGGCAGGTTATCCAGGTAGCTGTGTTGCCTGGGTTCCCCTTGCTGGCAGCCCAGGCTGGCAGAAGCTCTATCCTCAGCAGAGAGATCAGGACTAAACTAAGCTCTCTAGCTCAGAAACCAGGATTCTGGGGCCCTCCTTGACTCCTTACTTTTCTACAGCTGTTTCTACCTTAGCTGGCTACCTGAGTGCAGCCCTTTAATGCTGCCTTCTGCTCATAGAAACAGGATCCTCTGGCTCCCTGTTATAACATCACACTGAAATTTAAATGAGTGTCATATGTCATTTATGGAAATGACATGCAAATGCACTGTATTGCATGCATGATAGAATGGAATTCAAGTTAAAACTTGATTGAACTAATATATTATATATGAAAAGCAGAAGATGAACTTAGAATTCGTTAAACTTTTCTTCCAAAGTGTCTTTATTGCACAAGTTATTCTACAATCTATAGCATTTCAGTTTCATCTTTATATCAAACCTTTAAGAAATCTTTGCTGCAATACTACAGAACAAAATTGCAATTTTATGCCACCCAAGAGCTATTTACATTAATTCACATTCACGATCAGATTTTCAGAACCCACTACTCAGTTCAAGTCATCTTGATTTGTATTCTTTTCTAGATTCCAGTCAGCTAAATGTAGTATCTCAGACAGTGAAATATCACCGCTACCACACTAGACATTTTTAGTGGTAACGCAAACTACATCCTTTGTAACATACAGTACATACATTTTACAAGGCACACATTACATTAAAGAACCTACATCACAGCAGTGTGCATTAAAGTAGCTTATTTAAAAAGCTGTACAGAATATAAAGCTTATATTTTTCCATTTAAAACAAATTTACAGTTTTTGCTAAGTTCGAGGTGTGATTATATGGATCACTACTTTGCAGTTAATACTCAGGCTGCATCATTAAAGTTCTCAGCAGAAACTCACCATGTGTGTCCGTTCAGTAGTATTTTTTCTTTTACCGTTTGAAAACAAAAAAATAGCAGTTTGAAGCTGTAATGATGCTAGATGCTTGTTTGTGCTTCAATCATATAAAAATACTTAAACCAAAAACAAATGTTATCTTAAAGTCCTGAATGTGGATGAATACTAAGGTGGAAAGGAAGAGGAGTAAAAGGCTTTATGGTTTGAAATGTATTGCTAAATATTAGTAGTAAAACCTTAAATATTTATGATTTTCAATATAAGAGATGTTATACTATGCTTAATGCAGCAAGTAGTCCACAATTTTTTCTGAAAAATCCAGAAGGTTTCACTGATAGGAATTAAAGTGAAGAAGGTACAGTTTTATTGATATGCATTCATTTCAAGAAATGTTTCAAAATTACACAATAAGCCCTACTGACTGTAGGGGTGGTTTGTACAAGATGTCTCTGTTGTTTGTTTTGAATTTGACACCTGTGCCATAAGTCCAATTTAAATGTGTGTCATATTTCATACAAGTCCTGCAATTAAAAAGATGACAAGCCTCTTTTAAGATTTGTTCCCTACTATTTTTACTAGTTACTCTTCTGTAATCAATTTTACAGAATGCTGTGCATGTGTACATGCATCTCTGAAGCACAGAACCCATTATCAATGCAGAATTTTTTTTTTAGCTTTAAGACATCAATGAGTTTTAGCAGGTACAGCCAGTATGGTTTAATTTTTACGATGTACAAGAATTTCACTGAATGGATCAGCTGTGTGTAAATGTGTCTGACTCGGACTCAAATCAGACTACATATTAATTACAAAAAGCCGCCAATTATATTAATTAACTCATTCTTTACAAAGCCAGTAGTTTTCCAAGGTGTTATTTATGTAAAACAGACTTCAAAATGTATTACTAGTTTACTGACAAATCAGACAACACCGATAATGGTTGATGATTTTGCTACAGAAGTATAGCCTTGTTTTCCTAATCATTACTGTTCTTTTCCTGAGTTTTCATAACTGCACATTCCATTAGAAAGAAAAATGAAGCCATTATCAAAGCAGTAGTTTATCTCCACTACAGAAAGGTATATTGCACTTGCAGAAAGTACAGCACCATTTGTTAGCTTATAATCACACTTTACATGGATAATGATGTGACTTTGAAAACTCAGAAAAAAAGTGGAGAAAACTAAAATATCAAAAGTAAACCAAACCTGAGTAACTACTTTCCAGGGGTCCTTTTCAGATGTTTTTAAGGAAAAAGGAAAAATTGGCTGTTGCCGGTTTAAAAAGCTGCTGATACATTAATTTATCCTTTTCGGACTGCACGTGAAGCTGTTTAAAGTTCTGCAACTAATGAGGCTGTTCTAATGAGTAGTGAATAAAATAACTTGCTAAGTTTTACTTTTTACTTCACTTCCATTTGTTTACTAGGAAAGAAGGGAAGTGCACAAATAGCTTGTCATAGCTGTTTTTGTACTATACGAAAATAGAATTAAAAGTTTATACTTAAATTTCAGCTAGTTTAAAGTCAATACATGGAAATGCTAAAAAAAAAAGCAGCAATAACTGAGCATAGGTGGCAATGGATAGCCCTCAAATTTCAGCAGCAAAGCCTTGGTTTAAGAATAACTGTTTAATCCTAACTAACAATCTCTATTCATGTTAGTCGGCCCATTTAAAATCAGCAGAATTACTTATCAAGATAAGGGCTACAGGGTCAGGCCCTTCTGGGAACAGTATATAATCAGGTACTTGGTTACCACAAAACATAGCTGTGCTGTTATGGTTCAACTGACAAACGATTCTATACCAGTGTTTTTTAAATCACGTAAAAAAAATTAAACGGGCAGACAATCTTTGCTACTGTCACCGATCAAAATAGTTTAGAGCATTTAATAAGAAACTACATAAAACGTTAAGAATGCTTACAGATGTATTGGGTCATGTATCCTGTGTTTTAAAAGAACAGTGTAAATCCATAGCAGCCAAGACGACTCCTATTTTAAACAAAGTGCAGAACAGTGTCAAAGTAAGGGGGAAGTGGGAAGTCACACAAAGAAAACCTCCAAGTGCTTCTACTATTAGTCACTGGTATCAGGGTCTGTGAGGCTGCCCTGCTTCATCTACCATATTAAGTATGTAGCTAGCAACATCGTCTTCTGTAGGCGCATCCGACACAACCCAAGAATCGTTTGCCCCAGTCACCTGAAGACGGCAGATAGGACAGTTCCTGTGACGATCGCTCCTGTTTAGGAAGACAGAGAGAATATTTTAATTTATAATATTCTGGTCAAAAACAAAAGCCCATGTGTAATCCTGAGATGCAGGAGTTTGCTGTCTAACTTGATGCTGTGCTAAGTTAAATAACCTGAATTTTATGCATAATATTTTATCTCAATTAAAAACTTAAATATCTTTCTCTAGAAAAGTTATAGGCCATACATTTTATCAAAGTTAAGGAAAAAAATTACAGTATAAGAGATGTCCATGAGAAGTCTTTACATGCAACTAAAAAAAAAAAAGACCCCTTTTGTAGTATGTTTATCAAGATAAATGGTCATTCTAATTTGCCTTGGGTTTGTAACATTCAGAGGACTACGTACCTTTTAATCAGAATGTTGTGACACTTCTGATGTTAAAAGCAGCTCAAGAGGTCAGACTCAGCATTTCTTCATCATCATAAATATTTTTACAATATTTTACATAAGGACAATATTTTAAGTAAGACCAGGGTAGACAGGACATATCCATTATTTTTGTAAAGTACACTGGAATATTTCTATCCAATTCAGAGTTAAATCACTGTTTTCCTATAAAATAAGCTAATCCTAAACTCATATCTAATTGTGTTTTTTTCCTGTCGCTTCCACCATTAAGTGATTTCTCTAATTGGTATTCTTCCAGATCAAGTTCATAGGAGTTCTGAAGTGATTCTTCATTATTCTGCTGCAATCCTAGTCTTTCCTTAAGCTTCATATCCATTGCATATATATTGCTAAGACATCTTTAAACACTGAAGCACATTAACAATGAAGAGTCCTTCATTACCAAAGCCAACATGTTGAATGCTTGATTCACAATTTTAACGAGATCTTTTGTGAAAGCATTTTACCATTTATCAATGCATTTCTGACAGAAGCTGTGAGCACATGGTAGGATAAGGTCAGCACGTCCATCCATACAGATGCAACATTCTTCTTCATCAGTCAGCTGTTTAACCCTGTATTACAGAAAACAGTTTTATCAGAATACAGTTGGAAATTCATGTTTTGACTATTATTTAAATAATACATTTTGTGCACATGTAGGTAAGAGATATTTATTGACATTTTATTCTCACATCCATTAAGTTCATAACCTCTGTTCATATCATCATCTACAGTAAGTATCTTTAGTTTAGTGTAAAGTGGTAAAATCAGTTTCAGCTACTGTGGCACCTCTTAGTCAGTAGTTATGGCCTAAGGTCAATGCGTGCAGCAACAGCAGAAACAGCACAAAGGAACTAGGACTTCAGTAAAATTATACGATACAAAAATCAGTGCACAGAATTGTGCGTCAGTTTATTTTTCATACCAGCAAAATATGTAAAAGTTCTTATTCTGAACAGTTATATATTGTATCTTTGGACCAAGAAATTAACTGATTTTTCTAGAAGGACTGTCTGCAAGTTGTGACTATCTAGCAAAAATGAAGGACCATGGAACTCAACAACTTTTTTGTTAGCTGTCCTGGTATTAATTCTGAATTAGAATAGCTCCCCACTAATGTAAAGGTTAATAGTTTAAGTGTTTTTGTTCTGGTCTTTACTTCTTTGGAGCCAGGCACATGTGGGGTTTCCCCTCCTCTGATGTCTTATTTTAAGATGCTGATGAGAGACTAAAGAGAGCATGCTAGAACATGAGAGTTTCATAGAGAAGTATTTTTTACAAGTGTAGATGGTGATTAGAATACACTGCTCGGTTGATTACAGGACTGCATTGCTAATAAGGAATAGTATCTAATTACTTTCCTGTGATCCCATTTCAGAGTATGAAAGATATGCTAGGTGCATACAAGTTAGTACATCTGTGTACAGTGCAATTTTCTGCAGGTTTCAAGAAACAGATTTAGAGCATCATAAGACCAAATGCTTAAAAAATATATGCAAGCACGTCTTAGCTAGTGAGGAAGCAGAATAACGATTACATACAGAAAGCAGTCTGGAAATGTACAAGTAAAGATACAAATAGAATTAAATATGTCGGTGACAAACTAAGGAAGTACTTACATTTCTCTAATATTTGAAATAAATTTGTGGATGCTGTGAATAGGAAAGTAGATGTTCTAGAGAAGCACAATACTGGTTGACTGGTAGAGGTTCAAGGTTAGAGGAAAAAAGGAAGTGAATAGATAACATTTACTACTTTTGTGCGGTAAGTCATTTGAAGGGAAGCAGTTTAGGTAAGTGTGGAGACTTCACACAAAAAAACGGTCAGATTTCCTTTGCATAAGAACACTTGAAAGTGCTTCTTTGCTTGTTTTCCAGTGTCATTAAAGGACATGAAAAAAATTAGAAGATGCACTGGACTATGCCAGCTTAGTGGGCTCAGGCGTATTAGAAATAGCATTCCAACATCTCTACTTCAGTTGACAGTTATATTCCTACAGGGAGCCCCTTTATAGAATCACAAGGTTGGAAGCAACCTCAAATGTCATATGGTCCACCCCACCATATGAATCCAGGAATGATATTTCTAAACTATCCTTGTCAAAGGCTTATCCAGCCTCCTCTTGAAAATCTCTGTTGGAAGAGAAGCTACAATTTCCCTGGGCAGTCTATTCCATTACTTTATTGTTATAACAGCAGGGAAGTTTCCTGAGATCTAAGCAAAGTCTGCTTTGCTGCATTTGTAAGCCACTGCTTCACATCCTGCAAAAGAACACTTGTTTTCCTCCTCATTTATGGCAGCATTTCAAGTAGTTTGTGAAGACTGTTTTCATGTCCCCCCACCACCACTTGAATCTCCTTTTCACCTAGCTCTCTCATGCTCTCCTCCCATGGCTTTCCTTTCAACCTCTTTATTATTTTTGTTGCTTGCCTCTGGATTCTGTTCAACATCTCCACATACGTCCTAAAACGTGAAGCCCAGAATTGCACACCTCCGAATTAAATAAAGCAAGGCACTTAAATAGAAGGGATGTTGGCCTTTCCCATCCTCTCAAGGCTAAAATTGGAAGATAAGATAAATTATAAAATGCCATACCTTAATTGCTTAGTGTAATAATTAAGCAGTATAGTAACATTCCAAAAAGCATCTTATACTATAAATGCATTTACATGTCTCTTTGCCTTAAAAGTATGAACAGAAAGTAGGGAAAAGCCACCTCTCTCAAACATGCCTAATATTTTTTTGAACAGTGTTATTAGCATTTCAGTCAGTCATTCCAGACGGAAGTTAAGGACTGATGGTTTCCACAGAAGATACAGATGAAATTAAAATCACAGCATGCTTTGCAAGGAAACTGTATCCAGCCCAGTTTAATTTGCCCTTCCTTGTGAAAAAGGGGCTGTGGAGAGTTTCTTTGCAAAAGGGTTTTAAAAGGTCTCACACACAAGTTCTAATCCCTCCATTTTCAAATTTTAATCTTCTTTTTCTGCTCTAGTATATCACAATAAAAACCTCAGTAGCAGGATTTAAAAAGTATTTAAGTGACTTGGGAGAAAGGACAGACTTTTCATGGAACTCCTGTTTTTGACAGGCTCTTGAAAAATCCAGCTAACCATCTTCATTTGTCAGCATACTAAGAGTCCAATTAAAAATGCTCAATAAAATCTATGAAAATGATGTACTATATGCAAAATGCTTTAATTACACCCCCTCCCCAATTCATAAAAAGACAGTAGGACAAATATATACTATCCAACAATTACTATTACCAGTTTCAAAAATATTCCATCAATATGAGCCTTTTTCTTCTATTTAAGATTCTGAAATAGTCAATAATCTCAAAATGGAAGAAGCTAAGTACAACCATTGTAAATGAGCTGGAATTAGAAACATTTCTTTTCACATTTTTTAAAATACAGCCAAATATTACCTGCAGTTACATCTATGCAACTCCTGACATAAGTGGCACGGGCCAATCTGCAATCTTCTGTTGCTAAACATTACTCTTTTAAAACATGCTGCCATATATAATGAAGCCTTCTAGGCACGGTTTTACATTACAAAATAAATGAATAATTATTTTCACCACTAATATTTTGTATATCCATGTTAGAAGCCACTGGAGACTCTCCCCCACAAAACACACTATCCAAGAGACTAAAGAGAACATTAGACTAACAAGATAATTCCAGAAGCTTTGTATTTGGTAGCCAGAAAGAATCAGTGGGCAGAAGATATCAGGTTACAACAAGAGTCCCACAGAATGTGAAGAAGTACCTCCAAATGTAAAGTGTGCAAACTGCACTAAGGGAGCCATATTACTTTGACGGTTCAAACACAGACACAAAGCCAAAATATCATCCTACTAATACATCAACAGACCTGAGTTAACCAGGTCCCTGGTGTGCCTACATAGGTGCAAACCCCAGAATCAATAGGCAAAAAGACACTATGTACTGGTGAAACTCAGTCTTTCCTGAAATAAGGTTCAGCTTCACTAGTACAAGCAGAACTGCTTCCCATCCATGTTAGGTTTTTATCAGTGTAGAGGTACAGTAAGACATTCCCAAAGCAGACAAAGCTTTAATATCTCATCTCACTGTTAAACAGAAGCTTGAAAATACTGGAGATTTTGGGAATAATCAGAGCAGAGTTTACATATACAGTAAAAGCTGTGTTATCCAGCATCCATGGGGAATGGGGAGGGCCAGTTAATCAAATATGCCAGTTATCTGAGAGGCATCTTTACCTGTTTGGGCCTCCACCCCTCCCGGTGCACCAAGGCTTTCACTCCCTGGTGTATGCCGGGGGACAGGGAGGGGACCCCTGCATGGGCTGCCTGGACCACGGCCCGGGGCAAAAGTTAATGAAGTGGGACTTGGCAAAACCGGAAGTGCCATGGTGGGATTTCTGGTTTCACTTTTGCTGCATCGATTGGCATGCCGGTTAATGGAGTATTCCGGATGATAAAGTGCCAGATAACACAGTTTTTACTGTAGTTCCAAGTTCTAAACTGAGTCACATTTGCAAAAACACCCTTTGTAAGGCAGTTTATTGACACCATACCATAATATGAACAAACATCTTTGTCAGAGCCAGCTTGCCAACTTAGCTGGTTTTCTGACTTATGATGGCCACCTTGGCTGGACTGCACCGCAACACAGCACCCACCCCAGCAGCTCCAGGACTGTGCTGTGTGCAGTGCCTGCTCCAGCCAGTCTGGGACCACACTGCAGGTGGCACCTGTGAGTGCCAAGTGCAATGTGGGTCCCAGACCAGCTGGAGCCGGTACTCTGTGTAGTGCAGATTCTAGGGTGGGCATTGCATATACTACTATATTCAACTAAAATTTACCATTTTATCCATCTTGAGCTAGCAGGTTCTGTGGGTTTTGACCACAGTTTTTTGCTTCTCCTATGATTAAAAACAGGATTCACCATGGATGAGCAATTTTCTATTTTCCCCCCCACCCCTACAGGGTAAAATTAAGGTTACAGCTGGTGGCTCTCTAGTGACAACAGCTGGAACTGTCGCATGCCAAAGTGTAAGAGAAGAGGAAAAGAAAGTTTAAGCGGAAAAATAACATTAAATCTGTTTAAACAAACACTACCGAAACAAGTGTTGTAACTACAAGTGATTTCATTTCCTCCCATTTTCCTCATTCAGAAGATAAACAAATAAGGTGCACATTAGAAGAGATCACTAACAAGACTGTTCCAAAGCTAGTGCAATGACACCGACAGTAACGTAACTAAGTTGACTGCAGGGTTACAAGTACTAACAAACCATCTGCTCTATACTCCACTTGAAGTTTGTCTGCCAAAGACAGAAAGTTCATTCTAAGTATATTTATTGGAAGTCAGCTGTTAAGATTTAAACACAAATATATATATCCTCCAAAATTAGGTAGTATATCAATACCTTCCCATCCATAAACTGGCCTGACAAGATGACACAGATGTGAAAGTCTCAGCAGTTCCTCCAGAGGCACTGCTCTGCGCAAGAACTCCTGCTGCTTGACTGGTGATGTCTTTATAAAGCTGAATGAACTGATACAGGTTCATGATTCTTGAAGCTTCTACGATGCCACTTGTTTTGTTTATCTGAGATACAAAAATATTTACAGAAAAAGTTTATACAATTCAAACAACAGTTACCGACTGTGAATTCTCAACTCTTCATTTTAAACATTATTCTATGGGAGGAAGTTTGCTACTTTCTTTAGTGCCCATGATAATGCTAGAGAACTAAGTCAATATATAGTTAAGTTGTAATATCCCTAAACAGAGTTCCAGGTAAAGATCATAATCACTTAAAATGGAAAATACAAGCTTAACTGTAATAAGACGTACAAGACCATAATCATGGTAAATGACACCATTAAACTATGAATAAGTAGGATGTATATATAGAAACTTGATTATGCTGTTCCAGGTTCCAAGCTTCACCATTTTAAGAGCATAAATTAGACTGCAATGATGGCTGCCTTCATGAAAGTCATAGATTTTCTTTGAAGTAGAAATATTACATTATCAATAAAGTAAGAGTAAGAAAAAATAGCTATATTAAGAATCATTGGCTCCAAGTATAATAGGTTAGTGACCTACGCTTGGTTTGAACTCTAAAATATTTAAGAGCTTTAGAAAAATTCTGGCTGATGGGCATGGACAAGTTAAGAAAGGAATAGAACCATGTGTTTAATAATTATACATGTAGCAAGTTCCTGATCATAAACCATACAACTTTAACCAGTAATACTGAGATTGTGCACAGTAGCTACAGACTTAAATCATGACAGAAGTTCACGATGCAGTGGCACTTTTAATCTCACTCTTTTTGCCATGCGCTCTCCTCTCCCCCCACCCCCCTTCTGCCGAGTGGCAGAGAGGTAAAAACTGCGGCATTAATGGCTTCTTACCTCTCAAAAGGGGGAGGAGATGCAGCAAAAAGAGTGAGGTTAAAGGTGCCACTGCACCAGACTTCTGTTGCGATTTAAGTAGGTCCCTAACAATAGCTTCTGGATGAACTATAGCACTTGTTCTGATCCGAGGGATTTTTTCTGTATGGGTATTTCCTGTTTGAATTTGTCTAGCTTCAGCAGCTAGTAATTTGTTTGCCAGATTAAAGAGCCCTCTGATGTCAGGAGTCTCATGGGAAAACTGTGATCAAATATCAAATTTTCTTTCATAAACTAAATAGATGGATCTTTACATTATAGAAAAAAAATTTACAGAGAGACCTACATCATTATTCTACCTCTTTTCTAAATCCTGTTCTCTTTGAATCCTCCCCTCCACTCCCCAAAAACTCCTTTTGAAATTGTCACAGAAATTGGATAGTACTGCAGAAAAGTCTCATTAATGCTACATAGAGAAACAAAGCTATTTCCCATGTACTATTTGATTTTCCCATGTTTGTACTTCTGGATCACCTTAGTGCTCTCAACTCCACCACATTTGAAGTTCAAGTTCAGCTGATTATCTACTGTGACCTTCAAACATGTTTGAATAACTACTCTCTCCCCATTCCCTCCATCTTGAAGTTTAATTTTCATTCTTTGCTCCTAGACCTAAAACCTTGCATTTTACCACATAAAAAGTACATTTGCTTGTGCACATCTTACCAAGTGATCAAGATTGCTCTGCGTAACTGATCAGTCACTATTACCACTATCAGTCACTTTACCAACTCTGCCATCATCATGTAGCTTTAAGAGCAGTTATTTTTCTCTTATTGTTGATATTGGGGCCAAGAACAGATCTCTGCAGGAACTCACTAGAACCATCCCCATTCAGGGATGGTTCCTCATTAACAGTGAGAACAGTTAACCTATTTGATCTGCTACACTGATTTTATATGCTGTGCTTTATTTTCAGTTGTTCACTGTCACATTCTGGTTTTGTCAGCTGACTGCTATTGTAACACAAACCAACACGCTGAAGTTACACTCTATGTGCTTTTCTGGGAAGAACCATTATTTAAACAAGCATGTTCATTATAAGTTACAGGATAAAGTGGTCCTATAATAAGTATATTAAGCTAACGTCCTACACATTTGTTAGTTCATGTATCAATTGTACCCCCGAACAATGCCAACCAAATATTTATTGTGCCCTCATAATTTAGCTGAAGCTTCACAGTAAGGCCCCCATTATTGAGGCTGATCTAAATGGGTGAACTGATGTAACCACTTGGAGAACCATTAAGAGTAATTTTCCTGTATGGTTCTTCAGCTTACAGCTTACTAAATTAGCAATGCTAAAAGGCCACAACTTTAAAGTGAGGCTTCTTTTAGTTTTGTATTAAATACGGATAAATTATCTTATCACTTAGATACTGAATGTCAAATCAAATCCCTGACCAGACCCTTTATTGGACTGCCACCTCTGTCGAGCTAGTCAGTTTCAAATTTGGGTTCTTACTTGGTCTCAAGACTGCCAAGAACTGGCTAGTGAACACTGCAAGGGAAGGCATTATTCCTTTAGGGCTGGCCATTAAAATATTTCTGTTGATGCCTCAGTTTTTAGAAAAGACCAAAATTTAGGCCCAATTTAACAATATACTTTAAACCCTTTATATTAAAATGAAAACTGAATGGTGACTGACCAAAAACATTCTTAGTTCAGTTAGCTTCGTGTTAAACGCTAAGCTAAAAGGGTTGATAATCTTACTTTAGTACAGACTATCCGAACTGCCACCTTCCACAAAGCAGAGGAATCAGAACCTGGCTGCACCTCAAATAATAGATGTTTGTCTTGTCCAGAAGCCAACTTTGCCGTTCTGAAACAGAGGAGCATTGATCTGACTTTATACAATAGATATACACTGCAGCAGAGTCACTTTTCCCATTGCAATTCATTTACCTATTTAATTTTTCATTTACCCATTTAATTTTAACCATTTTCACGAAGGACAGTTTCACCTTAATGGAAAGATTAAATGAGTTTTAGATTAGTGGCTTTACATGTCTTCAGCTTAAATATACAGGTAATTTCTATTCCAGTCATTCGTTCATTTTGCAGGAATCGCATGCAAGTCCTTCGTAATCACACCTACTCTCTGCCCCTTGATCAACCCCAGTACAAATATTTAGGAAAGTTAGTACTTTATTTTTGAATATATTCCATTGTTTATTACAGGGCTAAATGTTTTAGTTCTGCCCAATAAATTATTTCCTCACCATTTATGAAACAGCTTGAAAGGATCAAGATATTACTGGGTGAGATTTTTAAAATGTAACTGTGTTAATGTTGCAACAGTACGCAGAGTCAAAGGAAAAGATTGTTTGAATCTTGTCTCTGTTGTATAAACAGTCAATTCCTCCACTACCTTTTAAAACCAGATCAGCCAACTACTTTTCTTGAGTTTCTTCTACAGTTAAAAGCTTGAACTTCAGCCACGTTCCAATGCCAAATAACTGAAAGTATGTTTGAGGTCTAAAGTAAAATGGAAGGGAAGTCTGAAATTCAATGTATATCTTAAAAGCAGCAGTTATCAGTATCCTAAGTCCACGTGTAGCAGTCACCTATAAAAACATACCACTACACAGGACAAATACACACAAATTAGACTATAAAATTATTTCTATAAAAAAGGAAATAGTAGTAGTATAGATCCACAAATTGGACTGTCCCTTTAGAAGCTGTGCAATTCTTAAAGGAATTTTTCCACTCTACCTTCAATAGATTAAAAGAAACTTAAATAGAATAGGCATGGCCACCCTTTGTTTGCTTCTTTTAATTTGAAGTTTCTTAATAAAAGATAGCTCACAGAAAATCCCTCCAAAAAGACACGTACGTAATTTATGTAAGTCTGGAGTTCTACATTTTGTCTTTTATTTAGCTGGTCTAGGTAACCAAGTGAGATCCAGTACCTTTGAACCCCGAAGTTCTAACCCTGCAGGAACCAAGGTCTCAAAAAGTACTATTAATGTGTTTCAAATTAAGTTAAGGTGTTCTGCTGAATGAACATCTTGCAAGAGAAACTCCATTAATCCCAATTCAGCAAAAAATTATGCATGTGAGCAGCTTCATATAAAATCGGTAGGCTTATTTAAGGGTCCAACATGTTTTCTATTAGTTCACTGTGGTCCCAGTTCTGGAATATGTAACTTCTACGTATTATATACAAACTTTTATGATACAATTTTGATTATAAGTTGATCTCCCATATCAATCAACACAACATTTTTAGGTTCAATTTAAAGTTTTTTTCCCCCTGAAGACACCTTGATAACTACAGAAAAAGACCTTGAATTGTTATTGCACTTACAAAACAAAACAAAACAAAACAAAACAAAACAAAACAAAACAAAACAAAACAATCTTACTGGAGAATTAAATAACCAAGGAAAGGGCCCACAGATTTAAATACATGAAAGGTACTTAAAATAAAAAACTGAGCAGTGCAGGGTAAGGTACCTGATGTCTCATTTCTGTTTTTGAGGGTAACTTATGACATTAATGTAAAGAAAAACAAATACTATACCAAAAAAGTTGTGACTGTATTTTTATTACAAAACAATAATACTTCAAGTACTGAAGACAAAAATACTTCAAGTACTAAAGTTGTGACTGTTGGAGGACTGCCCATAGGTCATGCCAGTATATAAGGCAAGTATGATATTTATGGCTGTTTTGGAAGGAAAAAAGGTAGACTTATAATCAGGACAATATTTTGCATAAATAAACACAAAATAAAATTGGAAGGCATTCTATTGCTAAACTATACTTGCAAAAAGATAGGGATTTTTACTTCCAGTGGCTCCTGTTACTTTGAGAAAGTGCAACAGGCTGCTCTACTTTATATGCAGGCAGCTGAACAAAAGTCAGCTGTAACAAGCTTACTGTGTAGGGGAGATTTCTAGGCAGCCTGAGAGTAAAGGCAGCAAGCAGCTGGGTCAGGCTGCCCATTAGGCACAAGGGGAAACCCCTGTGCTTGGTTAGGGAGTCATCTCTGGCCAGAAGGGGCAGTGCTCCAGGGCATTGAGCCCAGCACCTGAAAGGAGTGGTGGATCTCTTGGAAGAGAAGGGTTGCAGGAGATAGCCTTGGTGGGCACCAAAGTCACTCAGGAAAGCTAAGAGGTGAGAGCTTGAAGGGAAGCACGGCTTGTAGGATGACAATGACCCTGAGTGAGGGCGACTTTTAGTTTGGAAGCAGGTGCTTATGTTTATGTTGCAGTTAAATTAGATACTGGAGGACAAGGTTGTGGTTACAGTATGGAGGCCACAGGGACACCAGAGAGACACCCCGCATACAGCCCTGCAGGGACGCAGGAGGCTGAGTGATATACAAGTCCCCCCAGGGGGCTGAAGAGCCAGAAAAGGTCGAAACCAGGTCCCGGGGCCCAGAAACCAAGGTTCATGGAAACGGACCTAGGCTGAGGGGGCACAGGCAGAGATAAGGGGATGAAGCCCCAACAAAGGTTTGAGACCTGAGGGGGCCAAGTGTTGTGGCAGGGCTATGGGCCCCTCCAAAATGATCAAATACCACCTGCAAGGCATGGCTATAGGGAGGTTGAAGACCACATGAGAGGGTCTGAGGCTCACCTTGGGACTCTGGGACAGTGGCCCAAAGTATTAGTAGTAGTATGGCAGGCAAGGTTAAATGGAAGAATACTCCAAGGAGCTGTGACAGGTGTGCTATCATTATTCACAAAAATCAACCCAAGGATTTCACATAGGGAAACTACAGTGTTAAAAACATTCTGACCTGCTGTGGTCCGAGTTCTTTGCAACAGAATTGCTCTAGTATTTTTCTGTAATCAAAAAACAAGTGAAAACTAAGAGCTAGAATTTTCTGAGGAGAGCCTTAAGCATAAGAAGGTTGAGAATCACTGCACTACACAGGCTTGAAAAATAGAAGAACACATCTGAAAGCCAAATGGTATAGATTGGCCAGCCCAAGACATTATAGTGTTTGTACAATTTTTAAAAGGACAGGAGACAAAGTCTTACACATCATTAATTTCAGCTACTCTTCCCAGAAACTCTTCATATGTCAGGAAACCACTTTCGCGAACCAGAGCTGCATGTTTTGCTACCTTTTCTGGTATCTTGTTAATAACAGTTTGTGTCTGATTTGAAAAGTGCTGACCCATGATGAAATTCCTCAGCTCAGTGTCCAGGAAGAAAGGGGATCGTATTCATTTGTGCAGTTTCTCCTAAATACATTAAAAGAAAAAGAAGAGACAATATAAGATAGCAAGTCTCCACTTTGATTTCTCCCAGGTTTCTTCAAGCAGAGCAGACTACCTAATTTCTTGGTAGTTTAGAAGAGCACTTATTAATTATTATAGGGGTGTCTTCAGGTAATAGTTAAAATCTGCAATAGCATAATACAGAGACAAAGCATAGCACTTATGGGAGGGTCAGTTTCAAACTAACAACTTTTAAAGTGTCTTCTCTTGCTGGTAAGTTAACAAATATTTACTATTCTATACAACCATCCCACTGTGTCAACAAATTGGTAAGCAGCCTTAAACCAAGCCAAGCGTTGAGAACCATGCAGTCTGTCCTCGTGACCTCCTTTGTTTCAGTCTGTCCATCACAGGTTCTCTCTACATTCCCCCATCACCCTCAGTAGTGCAAGGTCCCGATTTCCAGCTTTTGATCCTAATAAAAACAAACTTTCCTCTGTGTGGGGTTTTATTTTATTTGATTTCAAGTTATGTAGAAGTTCCCATTTCCCCTCACCTCCTCCAAAACAAAAAATAGTAAAAAGGGAGACAAATCAAATCTACAGGGTTTGGGGCTATGTTCCTATGATCAAAGTCAGTAATGCAAATTTCTGTGGCTTTAAAGAGGCTCTACAGACAAAGAAGTCCATGGTAACAGATCCAATTGCAAGATGGACTGCATGCAGTTTGGGAGTAGGCACATTATAAGCTACAACACAGGATAAGGCCTTGATCCTGCAAGTATTTGAACATGCATCAACATCTTTGAGCACAACACCTAGATGTAGACATAGATATCTTCAGTTCTATAAGAATTCTGACAGACAAAATGCAGACCGAATGCAGGAAAAGCACACTTACACCCCAATGCTTTAACAAACAACCAAGCCTCATGTTGCATACGTCAAGAACGCCTTCTTTAATTTAAACTTGTCAGAACTGGGGCAATTTCTATTCTCACATACAGAGGAGCTCCCAATGAAGTGCCTTTCCTCCTTCCAACTGAGGCACCCAAGCCTGGACTTTCCACTCTGGCTGGCAAATGTTCAAATGATCGCCGTCATCATTGTTATTGCTTTTTAATTTTGTAAATATGTGGGTATCGATGGCCATGATAACAATGGCAATAGTAATACAAACAACAATACTGATATAAGCATTATTACTGGTATTTATACAGTGACACCAATGGCAACAGCAATCATCCCACGGCCTTTTCCTACCAGAACCCGCACCCCTTCCATCTCCTCGTCCCAGTACTTCCTTGCTGACTCGTGCCTACAGCTCGACACCCTGAGCTTCCCCGGTGTCACTGGGGTTCCTGGCAGAAACACCGCCCGACGCTCATGGGTGCAACGTTGGCAAGCCCCCCCCCACCCCCGCCGGGGGCTCTTGAGGTGCCTCAGGAGGCAGGAGTGCTGGAGCCACCCCGAAAACTAACTGAAGGAAGCTCTTTCTCATGCCCCACGTCCGGGGCAGGCGCTGCAGCAGCCGACAGTGAAGCCAGACTCCATAAAAGGGCAGGGGCCCGTCCCTGGGGGAAGTGGGTGCTGGAGTCAGGGGCACGGCCACTGGGAGAAAGCCCTGCTGAGACCCAGGCCGCTCTCTCTGCCCTGGGGTGCAGGAGACGGGGCAGGACGGACCCAGGGGCTTATGCTGGGAGGAGGCAGGAGGTGAGGACCCCTGGGGGGGCCTCGAAGGCAGGTCGCACGGGCCTCCCACCACCCCCGTCCCTGCACAATGGGTCCGTGCGGCCCCCCGGCTTGGAAGCGGCGCCTGCTAGAACCCCGCGCGCAGCTATGGCCGGAGCCACACGCCCATTCGCCCCCCGGCGCTGCCCCCCTTCGCCCCGCCGGCCCCAGCTGCCTCACCCCCGCGCCGCCGCATCCTGCTCCTGGCGAGTCGCGGCGCTGGCGGGGCGGGGGCGGTGATCGGGGTGCCGCCGCCCTGCCCCCCCTTTCCAAAGAGGTCGTATCCGCTTCCCCCCCCAGGCACAGCCGGCACGTGCCAGGCCGTTGAGGTGGGGGGAGGGGGCGGGGCTATGGGGAACCCCGCCCCCCCGCCTACGTCAGGCTGGGCTGGGGCTTCCCTGTGCCACCTGCTTGCCTTGCCCCTTCCCCACTGCCCCCACAGGGGACAGTCCGCAGCCTTGAGGGGGTAACCGCTCCACGGGGCAGCCCAGCACCCAGCGCCCTCCTGCTCCCTCCTGGCCCTGGCTAGCATCCGGCATGGGGGGAGTGCAGGGACCGAGGGCAAGGATGTGCCCTGTAGGGGTGGCCCCACGCCACTTATCTGTCCTGGACCAGCCCCACGCTGCTCATGTGGCCCTTGGAGCTGGCCCCACTTCGTTCATCAGGCCCCCTGAGTAGTCCCACCCTGCTCATCTGGCCCCGGAGCTGGCCCTGCACGGCTCATCTGGCCCCCAGACTTGGCCCCACACCATTCATCAGGACACGGAGTGGTCCCACACTCGTCTGGCTCTTGAGCTGGCTCCACACCGTTTATCGGGCCCCCGAGACTGATCCCACACCACTTGTGGCCCTCAGCACCACACAAGTTTGTCGCCCCTGCGAGGGCTGCAGCGTGGCAGGGCGAGCGATCAGTTCTGGCATCTTTCAGTTCTGTTCTTTGTTAAAACGGGAGAAGAGAGTCCCCCCCACCCAAGCTCCAGCATTTGCACACCGGTGACAGTGAAGAGGACCCTGCATCCTCAGCTGCTGAGGCTTGGCTCTGAGTTGCGAAGCCTGACGGGTTTCCTGCAGGAGCTGCCTAGGCTGAGCTCCCCCACTCTGTAAGGTCAGCCAACATCTGCAGCCTCTGCGTGGGAATCCCAGCCGCGTTGATTTTGAGAGCATGACACAGGCTGCGAATTTCCACTAGCCGGAATGAACCTGGTCGGAAGAAGCTCAAGTGTGCCAGCATCTCTGAGGTGAGAAGAGGGCCGGGTACATTTGCACCTTATGGGCTAACCAGCATAGCACAGGCCATCAGATGCTGTGAAAGGACAGGCTCAATATAGCTGTCTGCTTCGGGTAGTCTACAAGGTGCAAATGTACCCTGCCTTCTCCTTAGCTTCTGACTGCTAACTATGACTCATTTCTGAGGTTTCTTGGAGGCAGGGCATGTAGAGACTGAGTGCTACTATCTTCTGTAGAGAATAAGGTTTTGAGCCATTAGTTGGGATCAACAAGCAGTTCCCTAGGGTAAGAATGAAAAGAAATCCCTACGGCAGCCCAAATAGACTTTAAATCATTTTTTTCTTTCAGGCCTACATGTTTTGCCAAGGGAAACACGGGTCTAGGCTCACCAAGGGCATAAGCCTCCCTTGATCAGGGAGGCCACTAGAGGCGCAGCGACTGATTACTGGTGCAGCTAAAGAGAAAATGGGGGTGAGGGGTGGGTCACAGGTTTATAACGAATGTTCTAAGGGGGGATGTTTTCCTATTAGGAAGCAGGGCACATCTTTATTCTCCCCACACCCTCTTTTTTATCCTGTTCAGGCAGGAGCCCAATAGGAGCAGGGAGGGAACAAGTTACTGCTGTCAGTGGCCTGCAGTTCCTCTTGGCTTTATATAGCATGCAGAATGGGAGTCTTTGTGGTCATCCTCCCACAGCACATCTTTTAAAAGGGCTGGGGAGAATCTGGTACTGTGTTACGAATCTATGGTTTAGCTAGGGTTACCATATTTCCGGTTCCAAAAAAGAGGACACCTATTGGGGGGGACACCTCATTCCCAACCCACAGCCCCCTGGCCCTGCTGGTGCCCGTTACCCCCCAGCTATGTTGGTGCCCCTGAGTCCCAACCTGCAGCCTCCCAATCCCTACTGCTGACCCTCACTCATGACCTGCTGACCCCTGGCCCTGCTGGTGCCCTGCACTCCTGACCCATAGCCCTGTACTCCTCATAGCCTTGCTGGAGGGGGCCCCCAACTGCCTCCATCCTGACTGGGCCAGAGCGCAATGACTTTGATTCGTGTGGGCAGTGGTGGAGTGAGTCTGGCCCCGACATGGGCAGGAGGGAAGAGGGGAGGCCTGTGGCACCCCTTGCACTGGGTTCGGTTCCAGTACTGTGCCAGGCAGCCTGGCCACGCCCCCCCAGGCAGTGTCTCCCAGTTGGCCTGGCATTATGAGCAAAGACACTGGCTACAGGGCTGCTGGCTTAGCCATGGAGCTTCCCGCTTCTTTCAAAGGACCCTCCCACCTCCTTTCCCCCGCCCTGCTGCAGCCCCCGCACCAGGACACCTTCCTCCAGTGCCAGCAGGCACCACCCCCTCTCTCACACACATCCCCTCCATGCTCCACCCCACCCTGCCACACACACCCCTGCAGCACCCCGGACAGTCCCCAAGCCTGGGCCCTGCAATAGACTTACTGCATGCATCCAACTGCCAGGGCTGCTCCTATGACCCTGTCTGGCTGCATGCCAGCCACATGCACGTACGCATGCAGAGCACATGATGCCCCCTGCCTCCATATTCCTCCTCATGCGCCCACCACGGAGCAGAGCAAAATCCCAGACATTGGTTCAGATTTCAAAAAACCGCCGTGATGGAGATTGTAGGATCCAAAAAAAGGACATGTCCGGGAAAACTCCAGTGTATGGTAACCCTAGGTTTAGCCCAAAGTTCCCTCGCAGTTCTTCCTAAAGCTTCAGCACTATTCATAGATGTTAGGAGCTGGAAGGGACCTCTCGAGATCATCAGATCCAGCCCCACTGTGTTTGGGCTTTATACAATGGTTAACATGTAACAGCATTTTGAGCATATTAAGGATAAGGCACCTATCGTCCAATGCAATCTTGAAAGCTACTGTTTGTTAGAAATCTGGTACAAGAGGAACTTCTAAGTTAAGATTTTACCACATCTTGATTTCAAGACTGCTCCAGCTCATGGTTGAGTGGTGGAATTGTGACATCAGTGGTAACACAGGCAATCATAACACAATTGACTTTTTAAAAAATTTTTTTCTGAAGACCAGATCCTTCAAATGTTTACTCACCTCAGTATTTCTTACAGAAGTTTATTTTCATACATAAGAATTTTTCACATTAGAAAAGTTTCAAGGATCATATGTGTGCCTTCAAAAAATAGTAGGTTATGGCCTTTTTGTATTTAACTGAAGCTGTTTGGATACTGCATCTTGTATCATTTCCTTAAATCAGGGATGTCCATCTTCTAAGTGGCTGGGGGCTGAACCATTTGGGGCATGTACTTCAGGGACTGCACAAAGGCAAGCCATGGGCCGTGAACTGTACCTTCCTACCTGCATTGCACATGTAGCTCCCTGTCCGCCCACTGCTGCATCACATATGCAAGTGGCCACTGCACTGCCTGGGTGGGTGGTACCCCGCCACCACTGTACCCTGTTGTGGGTTTCCACAGGGTGGGAGCAGGAAATGAAACCTGAGGAAGGGAGGGGGAGATTAGAGACCGCCGTTGTTGTAGGTCACCAGTTGGACAGCCCTGTCTTAGATGAATTTCATATTAGACAGCCCACAAAATAGCATGACTAAGGAACAATTAAAATATATATATAAATATTTGTAAATCTTTAAAAAATAAAATTAGACTTCCAGCACCTAGTAGGCATGTTTAGATCTGATTTCAGCTTAAGGTAATAGCAAGTGGTAATTGCTGTTTACTACAAGAAGTTACTGCCCTGTAAGAAGCCTTTTTCATACTTGTTTCACTAGTACCTACTGAAGAACTGAAATTGTTTGTTGATGATAAAGTCATTATAAAAGAGATCTAAAAGGCAGAGGCCTAACAACAGTTTATGGTATATCTTTTTATCACTGAAACCATCAGTTGAGGGTTTGGCTTCTGAGACTGTCTTTACATCCTGATCTCATGAGTCCTTTTCCTGTTTGCTTTGTAGTGGGACATAACTTGACTTAATTTCAACAATGACATCTTGCGTATTTTATTATATTTTTATATCATATTTACGCAACTTGGAGATGTCACATAGTGTTTCTACCTCTTGTCTTAACAGAGTAAGTCTCTCACTGTCCAGAGAGGAATGAGCTACATCCTTTGATACATTGCAGTCTTTGTTCTGCAGTGCTGCAGTAATCTTTCTCCAAAAATATTTGCAGTCATTGCAGCCCCAGGTAAGTGGAAGCAACTCTTTAGCTATTCTAATAAGCCCAGAAGTGCCATGCACACAGCAGAACCAAGATAAAGAAAATGCAGAGGGCCCACTTGCGCTCAGTGTGTTTTGTCTACAGCCAAGAATCATTTCTAAGTATATTTCACATAATGTAAAACAGAACTGGTTTTTTGTGGTCTAGGACAGGGGTGTTCAACTGGCAACCACAGGCTGCATGGGCTCCCACATGGCCACCACTCCTCCCGTTGCTCCAGCTGCTATGGCAGCCAGGGGCTCTGGCCTCCCCATCTGTCTTCCAGCTTCTGTTTCCTGCCCCGCTCCTGGAGGCAGGGCAGCGTGGTAGGAAGGGAGCCAGGGAGGTGCAGCTGGGGAGAGCAGAACAGGGCAGCTGAGGTGCTGTGTCATCCTATTAAGGGTGTTGTGGCATGCTTCACAATATTAACACTCTTAGGTGTAAAAACCCCTACATATGATTCACAAGAGAAACCCAGAGATTTCAAATAGGAATCCATAGTGTCAACCCATAGGAATCCATAGTTCTGACCTGCTGTGGTCTTTCTGGGTTCTTTGCAAAAAAGGAATTGCTCTTTTATTTTTTTGAAGTGAAGACCCTCTATTAGAGTGGGCTCCAATCTTTTTAAGGTGAAAATCACTTTTGGAAGGAAAGGGCAATCCAGGATCACACACAGACAGACAGACAGACAGACAGACAGACAGACACACACACACACACACACACTTTACCCTCACAGGACCTCCACCCTCCCCAACTGTCGATCACATGGAGGCAGCCCTCTGGCCCCCTTCCCCCCGCTGCTAGCTGCCCATGGTTCAGTCTCGCTCCCTGCCTGGCCCCTATTACACTTACCTGCAGGGAGCTGCTGTCCGGCTGTACCGTGCAGCCATGCAGATACAGAAGGCCAGGCTGGGAGTGCCGTGTCTCTGCAGGTGGGCAGCAGCACTGGGAGGGGTGTCTGCATGGGGGCTAAGATGAGTTTTTGGGGCTATAGCTCCCAAAGCCCTCCCAGCACTGCCACCTGCAAAGGCGCAGCATAGTGCAGCACTCCTGGCCTGGGTTGGGTGCAGTGGCAGGAGCCCCCTTGGGTGCCTGGACAAGCCGCCTGGGAACTGATCTTCCCCTGGCCCGGCCTGGCCCAGCTGAGGCCCCACTCATCCAGTGGCAGGGGGCATCGAAGGGGATCGTCTCACTCCCCCAGCTCGTTCCCAGTGGCAAGGGGCACAGCTCAGCCCAGCCACTTGTTTTCTGCCGCTCCCCATGTGCGTCCTGCCATTCCCAGTTGTGGAGCATCTGATAATTGATTTCAGTCTGGGGGAGATCGACTGTCAGAGGCTCCCCGATCGACCAGTTGATCACGATCAACTGGTTGGTGGCCACTGCTCTATTATTTTCCATAGTTATTTTTTGAATGGAGCGCTGCTAAATTCAGAAAAGTTCTCAAGCGCTTTGAGTATAAAAAGGTTGAGAATAGGTTCATTTCACTTTTGGCTGCAAAATTATTTTTATGTTGTTCCTTGTTAATTGGTATGCGTTCCTGACTTGTAGGCCTGATGGTTAAGCTGTATCATGGACTCTGTGTTGTAGACTCTGGCATATCACAAATCTTACAGGGCACTTTTTTTTTTGCTGCAGCTCTGTGTTCAACATTTTTTTCTCTGCCTCCTGAGGACTTAGCCACAGCTTTCTTTTTTTATGCTGTTTTGACCACAAAAGCAGTACATTTTTCCTACCCTCTTAAGCCTGGGGCACAACCTTCTGACCCTAAAATGGGGAAAGAAGTGGTAGGAAGCAACACATCAGCTCTCCTGGGGTATCAGTACTTTCCTTTCTTGCCTTTTTATAAGTGTACACTGATATCACAATGTGAACTAATTAATTGTGTAACCTTTTTTTCATTCTGGTAATAGCCAGAGGACTAATGTTTCCTTTCAGGGAATGGATCTCTTATTTGGGTAATAGTTACAGGAATTCTATTCAAAATGACTTCTATAAGTTAAGGTATTTTGAAGTCTCTCAAAAGAGGCCTAATGTAGATAATTGTTATCCATAGTGTTTGCTAATATATATATGTAACACGTTGATATTATTACTGTTATTAATATTACTGTTATATAAATCAATCTTTACAAGTTTAATATTGAAGTTATATCAACTATATGTTTGGTCTTACAAGGTAGTTTTCAAGTGAATAAAAATGAAATAGCCATAACCAATAAATATATATCTACCATACTTTATTTTCTTATGTAATGCTGTAAACTTCCCTCCCACTTGGGATACTTTTCTTGTCAAAGCAAATTTAAATATACATCAGAGACCTTTATGACAATGATTGTGATACAGTTTTGAAGGCTTTTTTTCCTGTCACTTGCTTAAAGAAGAATGATGTAATTTAAAAAAAAATAAATACAGTTGTAAAATACTGATAGAGAATATTTCCAGGACAAACACTTCATTGTGGATTACGTTATACTCAGTATAAATATATTGATTTACTACAAAGATGAGTAAAAGCACCCTTATATGGGAACTTTAAAGGAGATAATCCCGCAACCTTTACTTGTTTGACTAATCCCTATTAATATGAGCTTGTCCCTTTGAAAACAATGAGACTACTTAATAGGAATAAGAATTACCTCATGAATAAAGGCTGCAGTATTAGATCTTAATTTTGGATCTTACTGCATTAGCAGACAACAGCCAAAAGGATAAAAAGAATTGTCTGTTGTAGATGTGTTCCTCTGAGTTCTAGGGAAACAATTATACACTGTATCACATTCAATAGAGCATTCTTAGACCTAGTTATTTCATGTTAAGATGGCAAATGCTGTGTTGCAATATGGTGGTTTTATTTTTTCGTGTTCATGCCAGTAAGGCTCTGTGATCCTGCAAAATAACATTTTCTAGCAAAGAACAAAGGTAATTAGGTATAAAATTCTGACCATTCAAATGTATGTACAAGAAATATGCTCTCAGCTTTCCCAGCATTGATAGTCTTCCACTTATAAAGGACTTAATAGTGTCTCCTTTTTTAATTTTAAAACTGTCAAACTTGCTATAGCATTCACTCTCTTAAACTTCTGCTTCCACACATTTTACAGTGGTCTCAGATTTGGTTTCAGGCTCTTCTGCTTTTTTTCCATTATTCTTTGGTTCCTTCTCAGGTTCTCTGTCACTTGGTTTAGCGTCTTTGATTACATTAGTTTCAATCATTTCTTTTTTCTGTGTCTTCTTTGAAAATGGGAAGGTTTTCTTGTACCTTTAAATATAAATATTTAAAACAAAAACATTGGCATATAGCAAAGAAAAGCTCTGAATAATCAGTGAATGAATGAAATACAGAATGGCATATTTTCTTGCGTACAATACACACTTTTTCCTTAAAAAGTGCTGAAAATTTCAGTGCACATAATATGTGAGAAATATGGTAAGAACAGTTTCTCCTGGATACTGGCAAAAGTGAAAATAAAGTCTCCCTGACTGCTGCTACTTTGTTACTTTATTTACCCAAATCCAAGACAACTTTGAATTTAAGACAACCACTCAATAATTAGATCCTATCTATGGAAAATGTATACATTTATGATAATTTTTCATGTATAGAATCTAATTAAAGGAGGGTTGTCTTAAATTTATCCTACCTTGCTATTGCAACAGGGAGGCAAGCTGCAGCAGGGTGGCAGGCAGTAGGGGAGTCAAGTGGGCTGATTTATCCCTTGTCCCTTTATTCATTGCTCTCTGTTGCTTTCCCTCCCCATCACTTGGCCCTCCTGCTACCTGTTCCTCCCATGCCTGTACCCCCTGCCACTTGCCCTCTCCCAGTACCTGGGCCACCCTGGCACTTGCCTCTCATCTGCAGTTCTCGGGCCCCCCAGCACCTGCTCCCTGGCCACTTGCTGTTCCCCTCCACCTTGCTGTGCCTGTCCCTTGTGCCACTTGCCCTCAGTCATGGCTTCAGCTCTGGCCCGGGCCACAGAGCATACAGTGGTTTGGGCCCCTGCCCAACCACATAGGAGGAGTTTTAGTGGCTGCAGCTCCAGCCCTTGCCTTGGCCTTGAGCCTGGGACTAGGTTGGAGCAGGAGCCAGGGCTAGACCAGCTGCCACTTGCCACTGTTGCTGCTGTGTGGCTGGGTTGGGGCTGGAGCCACCATGTGTTCCATGCCCTAGGCTGGAGCAGAGTCAGATCTGGAGCAGCAGCCAAGGGGGGCAGAGGTGGTGGAAGGGTGAGGAGAGGCAGCAGGGATGGGGCCAGAGGCAGCAGGGGACAGGAGGGAGACTCCAGGCTTGGATCAGAGGCAGTGTGGGGTGAGAGGGGAAAGAAGAGGTAGGGAAACAGAGGCTGTGGGGGGCAGGTGGTGCAGAAGGGATAGTGGCTGTGGCTCCAATTCTGACCTTGAGCTTGGGCAGGGCTGGAGCCAGAGCCAAAGTCAGAGCCTGCCCTCCTGCCTTGTACCCAAATCTAAGACAAGGGTCTCTCCCCCCCGCATCCACGTTGAATGTGGGGGAAAACCTTGTCATGGATTTGAGTAAATATGGTACTGTAAGGAAAGATCTTTTAAAATTCGTTGTGTGTTTCCAAAAAAAGGTGTGTATTTTATTCTGCCTTGTATTGTTCTCGAGAAAATACAGTATCTAGAATTATTGCCTGAATCTGCAGGCCAAATGCAACAAAAATTTCACTGAAGATGAAAGGGATTTTGAATCACCATTCAAAAGACACACTTTTTAGATGCAAGTCTTAAGTATTTTAAATATAAATCATCATTAACAGAACAGTTATACAACTAGTCAGTCTCTGATTTCAGAAATAGGTAGCTTTTAGAACTGAATTTACAATCTGTTGCCTTGAAAATCTGTTTGCATCATTCCTGTAAATTATATAATTTTTTACCTTTGACAAGCATTATTCAGAAATACTCTTCTATATGGAGTTTTGTGGCTCAAAGGTACAAGAAACTATAGGCCATGTCCAGATGTTCAGTTTCTACCGGGAGAATCCCTGTTCTCCTGATAGAAACTACAAGTGTATAAATGTTCATGCTGTTTGTCCCCGACCAAAAACGGTGGTTCTGTGAAAACCAACCAGAAGTTGGTCCTAGGACATTGAGCTTTTATACACTTTCCCATGATTTAACTCCTCCTAGGGACCAGGAAGACTGGAGCCTCACAGAAGCCCTCCTGTTCCTTCCTGAGACCAAGGTCACCCTGGTCTGGAGAGGTATGGGGAGCAGCTGTTTCTCACGCTCACTTCTCATGCTGGGGTCCCTGGAGTGAGAAGTGGAGAAGTGGTGCAGCAGAAAATCCCCTGCCTGCTTTTCACTCTGGAATCCCTGGTGTGAGAAGAAGTCAGGGGACTGCTTCAGTCCCTTGGAAATAGGAGGACTTGAGTAGCCCATGGTTTCCCCAGATTGGGATCACTCAGTCTTGGGAAGGTGTAAAGAGCAGGGGAGAGGGGTTGGCTGCAGACTGAACATCTGCACTTCTCCCTCTCCTGGAATTATTTCTGGCAGTGGAAATTTGGGGGAGCACTGGCCAGGAATTGGTCCTGTCGTGAATTATCCATAGGTGGCTTAAACAGAGTTTAATGTATATTATTTTATGTGCAGGGGCAACAGTTAACATTAAAAAGTTCCTTGTGGAAGAATTACTTACTTTTTGATATAACAGACTGCTAGAACAACTGAAGCTAGAAAGAAGAAGAGTGCCAGGACAAGGAGTGCAGTGGGTACACCTAGAAATAAAAGGAAATTGATAATGAGATGTGTTTATGTTGAGATTATATGTATTCTTAGTTCTTAAATTTACCTGTCAGAAGATTTGCATTTGTAAATCCAGATTATTTTACAAGCACCCTTGATTAAATAAATACATATAAATAGAAACAGGTCTTGAAGGCACCTCAGGAAGTCACCTTGTCTGATCTCTTGCTCTGATGTTGAGTGGATATACCTACATCATGCCTGCTAGACATTGTACAATCTGTTCTTAAAAATCTCCCATGAGAGGTATACTACAATGTCCATAGGCTACCTGTTCTAGTGCTTAGCTGTTTGTATAGTTTAAATGTTATTTCCTAATTTCTAACCTAAATCTCCTTTACTGCTAGACTAAGCCAATTACTCCTTGTCCTACTCTTAGGCGTAGAGAACAATAGATCACTGTTGCCTTAATAACAACCTTTTGCTATGTACCACTTCAGTCATCTCTTACCTAGACTAAACAGACCCAATTCTTTCACCCTTTCCTTTTTGTTGCTTTCCTTTATACTCCCTCCAATTTTTACGTTTTTCTTTAAGTGTGGTGCCCGAAACTAGCTACAGTATTATATCTGAAGCTTTCCAGTGCTGATTATAGAAAATTGCCTCTGTCTTTCATGACACTTCTGTTATACTTCCCAGAATGTTATTTGCCTTTTGGCAAGAGCATTATGTTTTTTTGACACATATTGAATTAGTGGTCCACTATAACCTCCCTGATACCTTTCTACAGCATTGCTGCCTAGTCCGTTATTCTCCATGTTCTATTTATATACCCAGTCCTTCTTCTTCTTCACTGCAGTTCTTTGCACTTGTCTATATTGAATTTAACCTTAATGATTTCAAATAATTTCTTGAATTTATTAAGGTCACTTTGAATTATAAACCAGGCCTCTAAAGTGTTTGACACTTCTTCTAGCTTGGTGTGTCATCTATTCCATCATTCCAGCCATTAATGAGCATATTGAAGAGACTGGGATTCAGCACAAATTTCTGCTGGCCCCACTTGGTATGTCTACCTAGTTTGGCAATGGACCATTAATAGCCTCTCCTCAAATATGTTTTTACAAGTTGCAATCAGTTACTGTCCATGCACTGACCATGGCTATATTTCAGATTGAATTCAGCCGTGGCCTAAGTGGTTGCTGCGTGTTGTGATAGGGTGATTTAATAGAAGATGGCACTACATTGACATAGTTCAGGTCTCTACTGCTTCATCTGGTTCCTTAGGAAATCATCAACCTATATATGTTACAAATGCATTCAAAATATTTGGGGTCAAAGAAAACTAGACATAATCCAAAGTGTTCTCCAAATAGATAATGAACTCTGGGTATAAATTTCAGAGATGCTACCAGTGAAAACATGAGTATGTAGCACTTTAGACAACTGAAAGGCTAAGGATTTTGAAAAAAAAAATCTATATCTAGATTGGCCCTAATAGTCTAGTAAGGCTGGAGTTCTGGGCACTAATAAGGACTTTAGATCCTGCCCCTCTTTGGCTCTCCTTGTCCTTCTCAGTATGCTCAGAATGGCCAGTGAAGCTCTGCTGTGATCCTATTCCACCTGGGAAGGCACATAACTGTATAAATCCCTAAAATCTCAGCCACAGAAAAAACACATCTAGCAATGGAGGAGATAAGGACCAAACAACCTAGCGATTAGGGCACGTGTTCAACAGTGGTTCTAGGCCCCTTTCAGCCAGCAAGGGCTTAAACCTACATCTCCCACTTCTCAGCCAAGCACCTTAACCACCTGGCTATGAGATAAAACATTCTCCACCGTGCTTTGAAGGGCCAAAACATCTTCCATCTCTCCTGTTGAAGCTGGCCTGCTTGACAGCCAGGAGGGAGGGAGTACAGAGATGGGGGCTGCCCTGGAAGGGAGGAGTCCCTTGGTTCTCATCTCTACCTCTGTCCCCAGTAGGACTAAACCTATCCAACTTCTGTTTCTCCATTTTATTAACTAGTAAATGCAAAATGCAGAAGCACCATTAGGGCAGGAAGAGGTCTCTTAACCACTAGTCTATTGGGCTAAATTGTGGGAGGGCTGTCATCTTGCTCCTCCTCTATTTTCAGTGACTCCCACACCACAGAGTTACCTACCTTTGTGAGGGAGCTAGGATATAAAATCTATAAAGTAGTTTAGGATGGGGGCTGGCAATGTTTTCCAGTAGCAGGATGGAGTTACCCATTTCAAGTCTAAACCAGGCTGGCACTAGGACCCAGTCATAGCTGCTTCTGCCTGCTGCCCGGTGTGGGCAAAGCCTCTACCCTTTGCTGAAGCCCCAGCTGCCTGGCTGTATCATGTTGTGGGCAAAACCCCCCACCACTGAACACAGCTGGCAGGATACAAAGGCTCCATGGACTGTAGTAGGTTGCCAACCCCTGGCCTAGAATGCCAATTAACCAACCAAAAATAGAACTAGATTTGGGCTTTTATATCTACACAGTCTTTACAGGCAAAAATGAATCCACATTATATTTTCTAAGAAGAACAGCAAAGATAGCTAATTTAGGGATTATTGACATGTAAGAAAATGACACATTTTACTCTCATTGTTTAACATTAGGGAGTTCTGTATTACTTCTCTGTTCTTTTAGGTTTTAGAAACAATTAAGTTCTTTAGTTGCTTGGATCATGTGGTATATGTTGCCATAATTCCTACTGTTTTCCCGAAGAAAAGTCATACTAAGTCCTTTGCAGAAGAAGGTATGTCCAGCATAAACAGAGTCTTTGGGGAATTTATCTGTAAAGCTCTAGCAAGTTCTGCAAACTCCTATTAAAGTGCTAAGTGATGTTTCACCTGTACATTCTCCACATATGAATGCACACCTTTACAGATTTATGTTCAAAGGAAAGACTTCTTTGAAAGCTTTTTTTTGGCTTTACAAGCCTTATATTCTTATTCTGCTCGTAGACAACAGTGTGTAATAGGCCTGCATGAAGTGGCTAGTTTTTGCTTTGGATTTGGCCCATTCAGGGGACAGTGATTCGATTCAGTGATTTGAATCATTGTCCCAAATCAGTTCAGCTGAATCTGATTCAGAGATTCGGCTGCCGCCAAATCAGTCGAGTCTCTGAATCAGACAGGCCCCATCCCCTGCCCATTCTCCCAGCCCCCCCATTGCTGCCCCGCTCGGCCCCAGCATCAGCTCTTAAAAAAACCCCAAAAACAAACCCCTGCACTCACTGGCTGATGCCAGGTAGGGGGGAGGATCCCCACTGCACCCCACTGCCCTGCACTGCATGGAGTCTCTGCCATGAGCCCCCAGAAACCCTGGTGGCTGCTGCAGCAGCCGATGAGTGCAGGGATTTAAAACATTTTTTTAAAGAACCGGGAGCTGGGACCAGGCGGGGCATCCATAGGGGAAGGGGTGGGGTTGGGAGAGTGGGCAAGGATCAGGGCGTGCTCAGGGGGGCTGGGGGAGCAGGCAGGGGATGGGGCCTGGTGGGGATCCCCCCATAGTCCCCTCTCCCCTCCTCCAGCACCTCCCCACCCCCTACTTACTGGCATGGAGTTTGGGTCCAACTCCCTGCAGTGGTGAGTGGGGACTGCCCGAATCTCTGAAGCTCTCTGAATCTTTTCTGAATCGATTCGGACCTTTTTATTGGACTCCTGATTTGATTTGGATTTGGTGATTTGGCCACCAAATCGGGCCAAATCTCCTCCGAATCGAATCAGCGTCCAAAGCTTCACGCAGCCCTAGTGTGTAGCCCACTTTTGATTCTGTTGAGTTTGGACATGCTTTTTCAGAAACAATTTTATCACTCAGGTCCATATAACCAATTTACTAGCAAAGTAAACAACACATATAGCCTTTACCTCCAAATATAACCCTATCGTTCCTAAAGGCTCCTCGCTTTCCATCAGGCGGTGTCATGTCTGTTTGAGTTTCCACACTAGTCTGCTCTGTTTGTAATATAGTTTCTGTAATACACATTCTGCGAATGGACTTTGGAGGTTTTCTCTTTGTTGGCAATTCAATAGTAGTATTAGGCATCTCTGAAATGTCGTCAGTTGAGGCTGTTGAAGATGAGTTTATTTCTGTAGCTGTTACAGGTATGGTGCTTGTACTTGTTTCTGGTTTGCATGAATCAATCCAAGTATCTACAAAAAGAAAAGAAAGAGTTAAACATTTTGCTGGACAGTATTGCAAAATGTTTTATGTATGAGATGTAAAACATTTAAACCTGTACTGAGCATTTTCAGATGTTTTTCTGAAGATTTCCATTTATTGTAATTTGTTTATTTACAAATATGGTGCTAGATTCAGTATACATGTAACATCTGAGTAGTTTCAAACCATCCAGGTATTTAAAATAAGGCACATGCTTAAGTACCTTACTGAATCAATGTAACATTCATTCTATAATGGCAACAAAACACAAAGTCCATGCTACAGAGAGCCTAAAATGTTTCCGTACATGCTAGGGGAACAAAACAAGATAGATTGCAAAAGTTATCAGGCAGTTACCTGCTAGAGGTTCATTTACAAATTTTACTTCATTATAAGTAGGACTTATAGCACCAGCAGTCATTAATATTGTGGACACTTCCTACTTTAAAACACAGTTTTCAGTTGCTTGTAACTTTGCCAATTTTAACTAATAATAATTATGTCATTGGAGCATGGTTTGAGTGGTGAACAGTAAATCAGGGGTGTGGTTATCCATTGAAAGCTGATGAAATAATTAATATTGAATCACTTGCTCATTAAATTTGTACTGAACACTGAAAGAGACAGGCACCAGATAGAAAAAATAGGTGATTAATGTTACACAGATAACTTTGATTTTGGCAGTTCATATCTCTTGACTTTACAACATTAATGTTCTTTTTAATATGGGTGTATTATATACCATAAGTACTTATTGCTTGAGGACTAAACAGTACATCCATTAGCCAAAGCAGAAGTAGCCATAAAACTCCCATCGTGGTTATATCAGTTTTTATAAGTGCTTTATCTGTAAGCATATCCAGGAATTAGACAGCCAGAAGGTATGAGTGTTGTCTGTAAGTAATTGTGAGTCCAAAGGTACATCAGTAATATTGTATGTAGAAAACTGGAATTCCGGTTAAGAATGGATTGAATGCATGGTCCTAACAAATAATTGGTAACCCATATTTTTGGTGGAGTCTTACACATTCTGAAAACTATAAAGCAGTGATTCTCAACCAGGGTTCCAGGGCACCCTGGGGTCCTGCCAGATCCTTTGAAAGGTACATAAGGTGTGAGGAGATACATAGATAAGCCAGGCCCAGGCTTGTCCCTGTCTGCACAGTTCCCCACTCCTACTGCCTAGCCCCTGTGTAAGGAGATAAGCACTGTAATATGTAAATTAGTTTTTGAGATTGGGTGCCACTCAGTTCACAAAAGTTGAGGAGGAGATGCCTCAAGTCTAATGAGGGTTGGCTTGAGTCCAAAAAATGTTGAGAACCACTGCTTTAAAGTTATCATTACAGTAACCAGCTAAATACATTACAAAAAATAATGGGGGGAAATGACTTATGTACTGTTCTGAATATGAGTCGTTGGTGGAAAATCTGATGACGCAGTTTCATTCATAAAGTGAGTATCCAGATGACAGGGAATTGTTTTATCTTTTTCACTGAAGTATTTAAATGACTTCACACAATACAGCCACAAGGACAAATTACCACAAAGTTGTCATGACCCAAAAGGTATGATTGTGTGTGTGCTTCGGCACCAGAATTATCCCCGCCAAGTTGCAGAGCATTGCACGGGAGTTTTTCCTGTTGAAGAGGAAACCCCGGTGCAGGGACGAGTTTCCCGCCTTTTCTGCAGCTCCTTTTGCAGGGTACATTGCTCATGTTGCAAGAGGAATGCACGGTGCAAAAGAGTTCCTGCCACCGGTATGCAAATTCGTTCTCCGTGATTGGCTAGTGTTAAATTATTCACACGTGGCGGCTAACGATTGGCCTGTTAGCCGTATAAGAGGCTTGAGCGGTTTCCGCCCAAGCCGAAGAGGACTCCACATCCATCTCGTGGGGACTCTGGGTACACGGCAGGGTAATAGAAACCCTGTGTGAGATCCAGAGGAGCGTGGTGGCCTGATCCACCGCCCACCTCTTCCCGTCTTCGAACGCGACTTTTATAAGACGTATTTACGATTTCTATTTTGGTGGCTCGTTCACCCAGAGCATCCGGAGCTCTGCACCGTGGAGCCTAGCAACCTCCACGAGACCGTCTGTGTTGTCTGTCTGTAACCGCAACTCAATCAAGTTTTCCAGCCTGCACCACTGCCATCTCGGTGTAAGTAAACAATCTTTAAAACTACCGATACGCGTTTGTGCCTAATTCCAGCTCGACAGCCTCCCTCTCCAACCCGGCGTGCCCGGGCTGCTGGCCACAGCCCGCGTGCAGTGCGGAAAAGGGCTCGGGTCGCTCCCGGCCCGCACAAAAGTGACCTCTCGCTTAATACTTTTCAAGTCAGTGCTAAAGCAGGTGGAAATGTATCCATCATGATGCATGCTGATTCTTTATTCCCTTTGTTACGTAAAACTTATGTTCTATAAATTACTTTATAACTAATTTGCCCTGCTGAATGTGAAAACAGTGTAAAATTGGCATACTTTTTCTGCATTTACAAAAACAGAGAATCTTTTTCTTTATCCAACTTTTGCAACAGGTGAACTACAATTCAAGCTATTTCATACACAAAAAAGTAGCATTGTAAAAGAATAGTTCAAGCCTAAAGAAAATCAGCTACATTAGAAAAAAGCCTATTTGAGTAAATAAGATAGACTGGGCTTATTTCCTGTACAAGTTTGTAACCTTCGTATAACAGTTCTGAATTGTAGAGAAGGATCAAATTAACCTCCATTGTCTTTTTTTATTTTGTCTAGTAAGTGGCTACTGCTGGCCTTGCTGTTTCTCTCATTATATCTAGTAGGTATCTACAATCTGTTTTTTTCTTCTCTCACTACTCTACTACACCAAACTAGTCAGTTAAGATAATTCCTTCAATCCGAGCCTTACAGTTGTATCTCTACCGGCTTCATCCTCAGGTTTTCTGCCACCTCTGACAGGAGTCTCTTTCCTTTGTATAAGTCTCTCCTTAGGTCTCCATAACTTACTGTTCTTCACAAGCTTCCAGGGTTTGCTGCTTCCCTAGCTTTTCCCTGGCCACCTCCAGCATTTCACCTCTTCTTCTTCTTCATCTAAATCCTTCAGAGTTACATACTGGGCCTTTGCCCCTTTCATTCTGTACTCCTTGGGAGGGACATGTTGTGGAGTATAAATCGGGATAGTTACTAAATGTATATTTAGTTGCATTGAGTTATTAGAATATTTAATATTCATTTCAATAACAGGGCTATTAGGATACTTGTAGGAAAGCAAAACTATGAACATATATCTGCTTTGTCAGTAGTGGATCTCATGGAAGACAGGACTGAGCATGTTCTGCTCCTGTCAGTCTGTTGATGCCCTCCAGAACTAGAAGTTGACTTATGAAACTGCTCTGGATTTGTCCCTTGTGTTTGCTCTCAGTCTTGCTGAAAACCAAGTGGTCTGAGACTGGGATACTGTATATGAGTCCAAAGTAACCTCATGGACAAAATTATGGTTCTGGAGTTCATCAACTGACATGGGTAGGCAAGGAATTCTTGGTCCAGTTTCCCCCAACTTGCTGCTGATGTGATGTAGGTTAACCCTAATGTCTCTAGATAGATAATCTTTTGGTAACTATGATGGATCCATTAAGAAACAAGTCCAAAAAGAACAGCTCTTATGCTGCAAAGATGGTACAATGTGGCTCTGATTTAAAGTTACAACATTTTTAACCAGGCTGGGAAGTGACAAATCAAAAAAAGATCTGAAACAGTTAGGAATTGCTGTTGGAATGGAGCAGGGACTGTTGTTAGGGCTTGCTTCTGAAGAACAGGCCTATACACAGGTCTGAATAAGTTGGGACTTTATAAGTTTTCTAAACCCTGGTGGCCACATGGCTCCTGTCTCACTCCAGTTTGTTGGGGTTCCCTCCTTTTTCTTCTTTCCTGCCATACCTGGATGGAATTATTTTCTGTTGTAGAAGGGAGAGTCCCTGAGTGAGCCCTGGTCTGCCTTGACCAGTGGATCCCTCACATAACAGGCTGACCCCCTTGTCCTGTTCTTCAACTATTTGTGGTCTCCTTCCACCCCTACAGCCATTCCCATGCCTCGCCTCACAAATCTTACTCTAGATCCATGGACCAGCTTATATGGGCTTCAGATCTCCTGGTTTTAGCCCGCTGGTTACTCTTGCTTTTGACTGACAGATTAGGCCCACTTCCTCTGGTCCAACTTCTGAGTTTCAGTCTGGTCTGGCTTTTGGTCCATCTCACTCTGCTCAGGCTCTTGGCCCCTATCCTGTCTGGCTCTCCTTGGGCCCTCAACCTTCCTGCTCTGTTTTGGTCCTTGGCTCTCTTGGCTGGAGACTGCCCCTATCTCCCTGTTGGGGCTTCGGTTCTGGTCTTCTTGGCTGAAACCTGTCCCTGATAGGGCTAAAAATCTGGAGTGCCTCCCAGAGACCCCTGTGTGACCTCCTGCCTTCCCCTCCAACCTCTGTCCAGTCCTCTGTTCTAAAACAAACATGAACATCAGCATAACAGAAATACAGGTTTCCCTCACTTTATGCTGTACACGCGTTCCTGGAAAACGGCACATAACTCAAAATCTCATAAAGGGAAACCACTTTGCAATGTAACAAATAGGGATATGTTCCAAGACTTTGACTGTATTGACCCCCAGACCAATTTCTACCACTTTTACAAGAAAATGTGGTACTTATGAACAGCAAACAGTGCACACAAGCACAGAGCACTGTCATAACGGAGATGGCAACTACAGAAGCACATGTCACAGACAATGAGAGAGGAGCACAGAGCCACACAGGAGACTATATTTTGGTGCATATCACTCCCACCATGCACCGCACAAAGCAGACGACTGTGGGCTTCCACCACACCAATCACGTAAGAGTGAATTTACCTCGCATATAACGAATTTTTGGTATGAAAAGGGTCATCACATAAGAACTAATTCGCAAATACAGAACCCACATAAAGTGAGGGAGACCTGTATAAGCAAACTACTTTCACAAAATTCTTTCCCAATCTCGGTCAATACCCTACCACAAGCTACACTTCCCCTATCTCACTCTTATGGGTAGCTTGGGTGTCCACAGGCCTACTTCCTGCCGTCAGGTTCCCTGGGAAGCTCCTCTCCCCGCAACGTGCAGGGTTTTGCTGTCTGTTCTGGCTCAGGCCCTGGGTTATAGGCCTTGAAGCCCCAGCCCGTTTCCATCATGTGGCTCCCCGCCATACACAGAGGTGTTCCCTTTTAATTAAGGACCAACCTGTGCTCCTGCTGCTATAGCCCCATGCGGCCAGCTTAGCCTGCTGCATTCTCTTACAGTAACAGGAGCCCTCTGGCTCCCCGTTACAGGGGGTAACTCTGCAACTCTGATATTCTTATTCTCCCGTAACTTCAGTTGCCATGCTTTGCTAATAACACCCACATTTATCTCTACTGAATGCTGTCCTTCAGTCCAGTCCCACCATTTGTGTTTAGTTGACAGCTCTTTTGGGATGCGCTGTCATCATGACCTCATGCTCAACTTGTCAGAAAAAAATATTTTTTCTCACATTTTACTCTCTTGCTGAACCATTGACAATACTGCCCTTCTGTCTATTAAAACACTTTACAATCCTGAAGTCATCTTTATCTCTACTCTGTCTTTTTTAACACTCATGTTCCTGCTACATCCAGATGCCTCTCATTCTCAAATAGTTCCAGAGTTCATCCATACTAAATATTTGTTATATGATTAGATCAGGGGTGCTTAACCCCTGTCCCATAGGCCAAATCCAGCCTGTGAAGTCATGATGTCCAGCCTGCGGGGCTCCCCACAGGTCAGGACATTTGGTGACAAGGGAGCAGTGCCAATTAATACAGTGCATCCCTTCCCTGCTGCCAAATTCCTAAGCTTCATGGCAGGGTCAGAGCCAGGTCATGCCTCTTTGTCCGCATGTCTGGGTTGAAGCCAGGCTACAACCTGTTCCCTCCACATAGCTGGTTTAGGGCTGGGCTGGGCCATGCTGCATTCTCCTCATGGGGCTGGGCCACACCCCTCTCCCCCATGCAGCCATACTGGGGCTGAGCCATGGCCCCTTCCAGGGGGTCAGACCAAGTCTCCTTCCACTCCTCAGCTGGGTTGGGGCTTGGCTGCCCCACTCCATGTGGCCAAATAGGGCCCAGCTGTGCCCCCTTCTGGGTGCTGGATCAGGACCACTGGCTGGATCCAGCCCATGGGTGGACTGGGCACTGCCCACACAGCCCACCAGACAAAAATGTTGATCACCACTGATCTAAATAATACTCTTTGCCTAGTCACTTACTACTTCACTTGGGACACTTGCTTATTCTCCATTTTTTCATCTCTCCATTCCAAGCCATTCAAGATGCTTCTACCTTTTTTGCTGCTCTTTCCATAATTCACAGCATTTCAGGTCTTGATATTTGATACATTTCAAAACTTGCCTTACCCCATTTGCTCCTAAGTGCTCCCTTTGTCTCCTTCATTCTTCTAAGGTCATACTTTTTCCACTGACCCTTACATCTGAGACAACCTTCAAAATTACTTTCAACCTTCAATCTTCAAATTATCAAGCAACTGTTCCTTCAGCAAGAAATACTTTAAAACATATTAGTGCTGTGGGACCACTATGAGGCCTGATCTGTGTACAGATTTTTTATTGGTATTATGACTTTATTTAGGGATGTGATTACTTTTTAAACACCAAAATAATTATACAGGCAACCCATGCTTAACAGAGTTTCTTTGAGCACTATTTTACTATAGTGCTTATTTAAAATTAATACCTGATTCCACTGAGCGCTTGGCCAGTTTCATTATAGTGCTCAGTGCGGGGATGGGGAAAAGCAGCAGCAGCAGTGAGAAGCAGTGAGTGGCAGTGGGTGGCCGTAAGTGTGGGGCCTGCGCTGGTGCCACAGGCCCAGGGCGGGGTGGCAGGAGAACAGGGCCCAGGCTGGCATGTAGTGCCAGAGCGGCTGGTGGGCAAGAGGCTGGGGAGAAGTGGCGGCGGCAAGAAGCAGCAAGTGGATGGGTGGGCAGGTGGGCGTAACTGCGGGGCCCATGCTGGTGCTTGGGGTCAGGGCCAGTGGGGGTCTGGGGTGGGGTGCCTCAGGAGCACAGGGCCTGAGCTGGCATGTTGGGCTGGAGTGGCCAGTGGGTGGGTGGGCGAGAGGGTGGGGAGAGGCGGCGGCGGTGAGAAGTGGCAAGAACTAATTATGTCTATTTACATTCATTCCTAATGGGGAAATGGGTTTTGCTTAGCGTGGTTCCGCTTAACTCTTTGTTTTTCTGGAACCAATTAAGAGCACTAAGTGGGGGGTTGCCTGTACTACTGCACCACTAGCACAGATTAAGTTATATTGGGATAAAAGTGCCTTTTACCAATAATATTTATTTCTGTTCCTGGACAGGAACTACTATGCCCACATAAAGCATTAGAAATTTAAAATAATTTAAGAATAATTTAAAAAGAACCAAAAATGAACATAACTGGTAAGGATCTATATGAAAATAGAATATATGTTTGACTCTGGTCCCATGAAAATCAATATTATTAGCACTTCTTAAAATCCTGCCTGCCTGTATAATACTTTGATTTATATGACCATGTGTATACAATAGAAGAAGCAAATTCTGCGTACTAAATTTTAGAAGCATTACTCAAAAATCTACAGGCAACTCAGAGGCTGAAACATGTCAAGAGAGATTCATTTTTTTGTATTAGATTTACCATATTTATTTGAATATAAGATGACGCCCCCAATAATTAGATTCTATCTATTGAAAATTTATAAATTTGTTACAATCTAATTCTTGGAGGTTTGCCTTAATTTGTCTCCCTCCCACTGCTACAGCAGGGCAAATAAATCTGGGGAGGGGGGGTGTAGAGGCTCTCTTGCCCCCCTACCTTTTTCTCCTGCAGCCTCCCCTCCGCCTTCCTGCTACTATTAGACCCTGCTCTCCCTGAGCACATGGAAGTAAGGGACAAATTTGAATATACTGACTTTGAAATAAACATGCTTGTAGCAAACTACCATGGGTACCTATAGACTTAGTTCATCCAGAATTGATGCACTTTACCTTTTTGAAACTGCTACAAGTTTTAACACCAGTGCCCCATAAACATACTTTTCAACAGCACGCTGGTACCTACTTATATATAGTACAAACTGGGCATGTCTACACAAGACGCTACATCACCATAACAATGAGCTAATGTGCCGTAGCTTGTTGCTACAGTGATGTAGCATCACTGGGCATGAACCATGACAGTGACTCTACTGTAAAGTAGCAATGAGCTACAGCTTAGTAGCTTGTTGCTACTGTGCATTAGCAGCTAAAAATAACCATATGGTGACAGGACTGCACAGTAACACTGGTGTAGACACGTCCAATGTGCATGATATTAGTCCAAAGCCAAAAGGCTCATGATTTACCATATAATTAATTGGGCTGGGCATTCCCAGAGTCAACAGCATTTCAAGCCATGGTGGTCCACTTAGGGAACTGATGGGTAGGATCCCCTGGAAGACTGGGTGAGGGGGAAATGAGTCTCATAGTTTCATAGATGGTAGGGTTGGAAGGGACCTGAGCAGATCATCAAGTCTGACCTCCTGCCATGGGCAGAAAAAGGTGCTGGGGTCAAACGACCCTGGCTAGGTGATTATCTAGCCTCCTTATCTAGTCTAGGATAGCTGATTGTATTCTAAGGAAACCTTACTGAGGGTGCAGGAATGAACCATCCCAATACACAGGAAGTATGGCAGAAGACCAGCTTGACTTAGCAGAGAATTCTTCAGTGAGCTAAAACACAAAAAGGAAGCTTACAAGAACTGAGAACTTGGACAAATGACTAAGGAGGAGTACAAGAGTATTGCTTGGGCATGCAGGAATTAAACCAGGAAGGCCAAAGTGCAACTGGAGTTGCAGCTAGCAAGGGTTTTGAAGAATAACAAGGAGGATTTCTACAAGTATGTCAGCAACAGGAGGAAGTTTAGGGAAAATGTGGGTCCCTTACTGAATGAGGGAAGCAACCTAGTGACAGGTGATGTGGAAAAGACTGAAGTATCAATTCCTTTGCCACCTCAGTCTTCACAGGCAAGGTCAAATCCCAAATTATTGCACCTGACAGCACAGTTTAAGGAAGAGGTAAGCAGCCAGTAGTGGCAAAATAACAGGTTAGGGACTGTTTAGAAAAGCTGGATGAATACAAGTCCATGGGGCCGAATGTGATGCACCTGAGGGTGCTGAGGGAGTTAGCCAATATGATTGCAGAGCTGTTGGCCATTATCTTTGAAAACTCACGGTGATCAGGAAGGTCCCAGATAATTGGAAAAGGGCAAATCTAGTGCTGTCTTAAGGAAGGGAAGAAGCAGGATCTGGGGAACTACAGACCAGGCAGCCTCACCTTACTCCCTGGAAAAATCATGGAGCAGATCCTCAAGGAATCCATTTCTAAGCAGTTAGAGGAGAAGAAGGTGATTAGGAAGAGTCAGCATGGATTTACCAAGGGCATGTCATGCCTGACCAACCTGGTTGCCTTTTATGATGAGATGACTGGCTCTGTGGATGCATGGAGAGCAGTGGACACAATATACCTTGACTTTAGCAAGGCTTTTGGTGTGGTCTCTCACAACATTCTTGTAACCAAGTTACGGAAGTATGGGTTGGATGAATGGATAGGAAGATGGATAGAAAATTGGTTGGATTGTCAGCTCAGAGGTTAGTAATCAATGGTTCAATGTCTAATTGGCAGCTACTATCAAGTGGAGTGCACTAGGGGTTGGGTCTGGAGCCAGTTTTGTTCAGCATCTTCATCAACCATTTGGAAGATAAGATTGAGTGCCTCCACAGTGAATTTGCAGATGACACTAAGCTGGGGGGAATAATAAATATGCTGGAAGGTGACCTAGACAAATTGGAGGATTGGCTCAAAAGAAATCTCATGAGGTTCAATAAGGACAAGTGCAAAGTCCTGGACTTAAGACAGAACAATCCCATGTACCAGTACAGGCTGGGGGCTGACTGGCTGGGCAGCAGCTCTGCAGAAAAGGACCTGCAAGTTACAGTGGACCATAAGCTGGATATGAGCCAACAATGTGCCTTTGTTGTGAAGAAGCCTAATGGCATACTGCATTAATAGGAGTGTTGCTAGCAGATCAAAGGAAGTGATTATTCCCCTCTGTTCAGCACTGGTGAGGCCACATCTGGAGTACCGTGTCTAGTTTTGGGCCCCCCACTATGGAAAGGATTTGTATAAATTGGAGAGAGTCCAGTGGAGGGCCATGAAAATGGTTTAGGGGGCTGGGGCACATGACTTCTGAAGACAGGCTCAGGGAACTGGGTTTATTTAGTCTGGAGAAGAGAAGACTGAGGGGGATTTAGTAGCAGCTTTTAACTACTTAAAGGGTGGTTCCAAAGAGGATGGAGCTAGACTGTTCTTCGTGGTGGCACATAACAAAACAAGGAGCAATGCTTTTAAGTTACAGTAAGGGGAGTTTAGGAAAACTTTCTCACTAGGACATCATATGGAAAAGATGAGCGTGGCATAGACTGTTCAGGGGCAGGACCCCCACAGCAGACAATGATGACAACCATGATGAGGAGGAGAAAGAAGACGAAGAGTGTTGAAGAAGGGGAAAGCAATGAGGATGATGGGGAAGAAGAGGATGATGAAGTCAATGTGAACTAAGAACCTGTAGCAAAACTCCCAGTTCTTCTTTTTTTAAATTTAAAAATACATTCCCTCCCCTTCCCCAACCATTTCTGATTTTCTCTTTGCCCTCTCTATCCCTTATAATTCATTACAAGTAGTACTAGGTAAGCTAAGCTAAATTCTTGTATTCTATTATTGTAATAAGCCCCTTTTTATATATTGTAAATAGTGTTCTGTTATGTTTGTATTGATTTTTACTGTTTTATATTGTATTATATTCTTATCATTTTTTCATTGATTTTTATTGTTTCATATTAATATTGTATGGTTTAGGCCTGTGTTTGTAAAGTGATGTCAAGTATACATTCCCATCTTGTTCTCATCTTGTCCCCATGTGCTGTTGTGTAAGTATGTTGCAATTCTGTAACCTCTCCCATGTAAATTGGTTTTCCTTGAATGCCTGAAACAAAGGAGTGAATGGATGAGGGAAACACAATGATAGCAGGATCCCCTACTAAATCACCCCACCATAAACCCAATCCCTGGACCAATGACCCAGCCATTGGAACCACCCTCCGCATTCAAGAAACAGAAGATGAGGCAACCCACCATTGTGCCAAGGCTGCACATGTTCAGTATGAACATCTGGAAATCTCTGGACCAGGGCCAACCTTGCCTGGACATGCTCTCCCCATAGGAGATCATAGGTAGTCTGCCCCATAAAAAGGGGTAGTGAAGACGGACTCCTTGGGGATGCCATCTTCACCTGGAACAGACCTGCTCCATGTCATGCTGCATATCAACCCAGAGGCCCTGCCAGCGACCCCCCTCTGGACAACACCTGCTGGAGAAAGACCCTGACTGACCATCAAGGACCCCCTTCCAGCCTGGATAGGTAGCTATCACCCCCACCCTCTCTTCAACCAAGTACGTGCACTCTGTTTCTCTTCCCTACCTGGACTCCAACCCTTTCACTGAGTCTCTTTCTCCTGCTACCATTGTGTGAGTGTGTGTGGGAGTGCTTGTGTGTGTGTGTGTGTGTAGGAACCAAGCTGTACAGTTCAGTGTTCATTTAATAAAACTGTTACTTGGAACCCTGAGTTGGGTTTTGCTTTACTACGGTTCTGGCCCTGCTCCAATTTCTGCTCCTCACTCCTTTAACTTCTGTCTCATTTCTCGTTCTCCTGCTTCTGGCTCACCGCCACCTCCAACACCTGTCCCATGCTCCTGTGGGTCCAGCTGTCCTGAGCTCCTCTCCACCTGCAAACCCCTGTTTCTTTGCCATTGTCTCATCCCCACTGCCTTTTCCCCTGATCTCTGCCACTGTTATTGCATTTTCCCCTGATCTCCCAGCTTTCTGCCTCTGTCTCCTGGTTGTTTACTCCTTGCCACTGGGCTTTTTCCCTTGCTTCCACACTGGCACCAGGTGACCCTGAGTAACCCCAGGGCCACTTGACCTTAAGTAACCCCAAGCCTCAGTTCCTCAGCCAGCTTCTCTCTAGTCTACCGGTTCTAACCCTAGTTCCGGCAACTTTCACTCCTTAGTCTCTCTCTCTCACCTGAACCTTCCCCCACGTACCCCAAACACACACATACATACCGTACCATCCAAGTTAGGAACTCACCTATGTGTATGTGTAGATGGGTGGTTTGTGTGTGATATGTCATCGTGTGTGTGATATACGAATCAGTGATCCGTACTGTGTGTGTGTGTATTGACAATTAATTTTTGTCTAACTTTTGGTGTGTATAGTGTGTAGGTGCTTGAACTGGTGATAGGTGTGCATGTGCCTAGGCTGGTAATTCTGGATATGCATGGGCCCGAGTTGGTAGTGTGTGTGCGCACGCCTGGTGGGGGTGTATGCACCTGCTCTGCTCTGTTGAAATTGAATCTTTTAATAGGAAAAGGTAAATTATGATAAAATAATTGTCTCAAAATTTGGGGAAAAAAATCTTATTTTCTAGTTTAAAACAATTAAAATTCTAAATTTGTGTTAATAAATTTTAGCAAATTTTAATAAAAACATTTAATTGTCAAAGCCAAAATGGAAAGTTAGGAATGTCCCAGAAATTCTGGTATGTTCTGGTATGAAACTATGTATAAAACTATGTCAATACCAAGTTTGGAAGTAAGTGACAATGGTGGCTTTGGAGTTTGTCTTTATGGATGTTCATCAGAACTCATTTAATTGACATGTTTACTATTAATGAGTTATTGGGCATTTTTTCTGTTAGATTATTTCATAAACCCTACTACTCAGTGGGCACATCTACACAAGATATTTACTGCAGCGCTGGCTAATTAGCTCCTCAGCAAAGTCTCAGCATCTACACGTGTGATGGTATTAGGTTGAGTTAAACTAATTTACTCTACCCCAGGATAGTACTTGTATATAGTACTATCTAAGTACTATCTTGCAGCAGAGTAAAGTACTCCACCACAATGCACATGTAGATGGGGATGGGGTTGGCTGGTGCATGAAGGGCCTTCAGTGCAGGGGCTGCCTGCCACCTAGCCCCAGCACTGGAGCACCTTTGTGCTCCAGGCAGCCCCTCTGCAGCAAGTTGAGCTGGCTCTGACCCGGCTCAATGTGCTACAGTCCTGGGTGCATGTGTAAATGTGGCCTCCCCAGAGCAATAAATTCTGTCACGATTGCACCAGAGTGTATTGCTCCACATTAATAGCATGTGTACTATGTAGCAGCCAATTATTGGTTTGTTCACATTTAAAACATTGTCACTCAAATCATAAATGAGCATTTCTACAGTCTTTAAATTGCTAAATCTACTTGATGGAATGTGAAGGAGCAAGTCTTATTCAAGGACTTTAATTATGGCATCATGTTATTAATTTGGCTGAATAAAATGAATCTTCTGTCTCTGATATTTGCATTTATCACCAGATCTCTTTTTTCCTAATGGGGAAAGAATATAGTGCAAGATGGTGGAAAAAACTAACTACAGTATTTTTATGCAGCCTTCAAAACAAAACAAAACAAAACAAAACAGAAAGAAAAAGAGCAAAGACACTAAATGTTAAGAATCTAGATGTTTTACTTGCTTACCTGAAGAATTGAAGCAGTAACCATCCTGCTTCTTTCCAAGGTCAGTTTTCCATTGCACTACACCAGTTTTGCTCTGACCACATTTTGGATTTGCTTTTATCCGAGGAATGACAAGCACCTTATCTGCCACCCATCCATACCTACAATGAAAATCATTAATCTATTAAATAGGGGATCTGTTCACAAGTCTAGTGCTGAGTATTAGAATATGGAGCTGGTAAAAATTAGTGAAATGCTTATGGATGTCAGGTACCTGCATGTTTCAAATCCATGTCTTAAAGCCTTCTCAACCTCTGTTGTGTATGCTAGACTTAAGCCCAGCTGTTTGCATGCAGTTTCTGCTTCTGTGAAATTCATTTTTGAGACATAACTAATTAAGGTTACACCTGTGATCCTGCAGGCATCAGTCTTGAGATCTGTAAATTAAACATAAACCTTCAAGGTTATTACCTTAAAATTATTCTTTCATTGAAAGTAAGAGTGCATGTTTGTGGTACAGTGCATTTTCTGTTCACTTTTTAATACTGTGCAGAGTTAAGGGCATTAGAAGTGTCAGTTACAAGTGAGAGAGTTATTTTGGCCCTTTAAGAGGAAACAGTCTTTTTGCTCAGACCCAGCAATGAAACATCTTAGAGGAAAAGGTGTATTTTAAAACTACTAATTATAGTTGGCATCATTTAATCTTTGATTGGATAGCCATCTTGCTAAAGAGGATGTAATTTATGACCCTACTATATGACAGCCCAAAAGGAGGGATGGATGACTGTTTTCTTCCTGTTTAGTAATTTCTTAAAATTGCAAACTCAGGACTGATGTTCTCAACATGCTGATCTTAAGGGATCTTGGTTTTCTCTGCTAAAAATCCAAAATTCTGTGATTAAAACCCCCCAAATCCATGTTTTTCTGTGATTAAAATGAAACACCACTATATATAGGTATCAGTTGCACACAAAGTTTTATTGTTATATTTACAATTTTAAAGCAGTTTGGAAGCCTACCAGTGCCTCAATAATTATAATAAAATAAATTCTAAATACCTATATCTTTTTCTGTTTGATTTTGACTTTATCTTTTTTTTTTTTTTTTTACCCCTGCCTGCTTTGCTCACCAGGATGTGGATCCAGCTGTGGCTGTCCCACCAATTTCTTTGTAATGCTTAGCAGCCCAGATATGCCAGTGCCCTCCCCCCTGCCCATGCTGTTGCCCCTCACTCCTAACCCACATCCCCCCACCATTCCTGCCGGTGCCCCTTACTCCTGACCTGCAGCTCCCTGGCCCTGCTGGTGCCCCTCACTTCCAATCCACAGCTCCCCAGCTTGGGCTGGGGCTGCAGCATGGCGCAGTGCAGCAGGGAAGACCAGAGCTGCACTCCACAGCAGCACCATGAAGCCAACCTCAGCTCTCTAGGCCATATTAGAGGTAGCAGGACGATGAGGGGCTCCAGATGATGTCTGTCCCACCCGGGTGGAGCGTGGTGGCTGCAGCAGCTCTGGCTCATGTGAGTGGCAGCAGAATGAGTCCAGCCCTGGTGTGGGCTGGAGGAAGGAGAAGGGGATGCCTGTGGCATCCCCTGCCCTGGGCTGGGGGTCCCATGCTGCACCAGGCAGCTGGGCCAGCCCCGCCTCCTGGGCAGTGCCTCCCGGCCATCTTGTCCCTGCCCCTGAGAGCACAGGCACTGGCTCCTGGCAGTGCCAGCCCAGCTACACAGCTCCCTGCCACCTATCTTCCCCCACTGGAGGGGCAGACATCTCCAGGCAGGTCCTGCTGGCAGCAACATGGAGCTGGGCTTGCCAGCAGCACTGAGCACTGTCTCAGACGCCCCTGCCCTGCTGTAGCCCTGGTGCCTGGACACTTTTCCTCAGTGCCCCATAAAAACCTGCCCCACCACAGCCCTTCCACACATCTCTGCCACATACACACACACATATATGCCCCCTTGCCACAGCCTCTCAGACAGTCCCCAAGCCCTGGCCCTCCAACCCTCCTCCCCACACATAGACGTACCTGTTCCAGCTTCCAGGGCTGTCCCTGCCTGGCTGAATGCTGGCCACATGTGAGTGCATGCTCACACATGCATAACACCCCCTACCTCCAATCACACCCCCCATTGCTCTCTCCAGTCCCAAGCAGCTCCTTACAGACTGGAAGGCTGCCTGCTTGCAAGAGGAACACTGGTTTCTCACATTTTTCTCCTTTAAAGGGGGCAATCCATGATTTTGTCCTTTAAAAGGAGAAAATCTGTGTTTTTCCATGGGAAACAGATAACCCGGATCCCTACTGATCTTTATTTGGTGAGAAATACTGGTTGAAAGAGCTGCCATTAGCAGTGTAGATGGTAGCAGACAGGCTAAATTACCTACACAAAGATATACCTTGAGGATTTTTATGATAATAAAAGATGCCATTTCCACTCTTCTCATACTGATCTATCATGTCAATTTTAAAATATAGAAAGGTTCAAACATGGGTCGAACTAACTTACCAACTTGGGCCACTTTGAGCCAAGACTCCAACTGTGCTGAAGGAGTACCTGGGAGAGCTGAAGGGTATGAACAAAAGTGATTTCTCCCTACCTCTTTTTGTTCTCTGCAGTGCTAGTACCAACCAGCCAGCTGTTTTGCATTGCTTCAGGCTGCAACATTCCCTGCTGGACAGCCATCAGTTGCCAGAGCATATCTACATCAGAACTGGAGATAGATGAGCTAGAATTGGTTACATCAGCCCTGTACCGTTTGGGAGCTCTATGCCACCTTTAGGGAACTGAGCAGACTTCTGGGCCTGGAGGTTGGGAAGGGATCTGGGCCTTTAACATTATGTAACATTCTACCAACAACAGGTAAAACAGAAACTCATTTTACATGTACCAAGAAAGTATGTTACAGGAAAAATACACTGTATACAAAAACAAGGACATAGTGCAAACAGGAACAGAATCAGTGGGCACTATTAGCAGAGATGCAATACATAATTTCAAATGTAAATAGATCCTAGCATAAAGTAGAGGTAATTTCTATGGCTGAAGGGCTTCATAGATTGTGGCTTATGGAATGGCCACAGCAGTTACTTGCTCCTCAGGTATTCTATTCAGTCAGTGTTTATTTTGTATAAGAACATGAAATAAACAAGCCTGTCAATACAGTTCTGGTGGCAAATGATGTGGCTGTGTCCATGTATTTTCTCTCAAGCTTTGCTATCAAGAGTGCTTTGCAGAGGAATCAAGAAGTGTTGCAGTCATTAGGACTTGGTGTCAGCCACTGACACTGCATATAGCAGGAGTGCAGAGTGGTTTGATAAGAAGCTATGTTCCATGCAGACGGTGGGTGCATCTACACGTGCTATTAATTTGAAGTAGTATTACTGAGCAGGGAGCACGTCTACACGTTTCCCCTCTTGGGAGAAGATTTGCTCCCACCCCACTCTGCCCCCCTGCATCAGTCAGGGGGAGCTCCACCCCCCCCCCCCGGGTGCTGGCTCAGGGACTGGCAAAGGGCACGGAGTGGTCTCAGTGGGTATGGGGCCAGGAGAGTTGTGGCAGCTGCAGTGGCAGCTGCCTCCTGGCTTCATGCACATTGGGAGGGGACCTGATGTGCACAGGGCCAGGAGAGAGCTGCCCCTGCAGTGGGCAGAACTCTCCTGGCCCCATGCTCATCTATAAACACAACTGCCAGCAAGCCCTCTGCCGGGGCAGGTTTCCCTGCCCAGCAGGGCATAGCTGGGAGCTGTCCAGGGTATGGGGCAGCTGTGCATGAGCCTCTTGCCAGGAGCGGGGGCATGGGGCTCACCAGCAGCTGTCTTGCTTGGCATGGAGCTGGCTGCTCCTGGGAGGGAGGGTGGTGGGAATCCCCTTGCCTGTCCTCCAGAGCAGCCAACTCCATATAGCATGGAGCTAGCTGCTGAGGAGACAAGCTGGGGCTGGATTCCCAGGTCCAACTCACTCCCCAGAGTAGCCAGCTCTGTGCAGGGAGCTGGAACAGGGGGTGGAATGCTCCCCACTCCTGGCACTGCTCAGTTCCTAGATCCTGGCGGGGAGCTGGGGATCTGAGCAGCACCAGGACCAGAGACAGAGAGCTTCCTGTCCCCTGTGGCCCCCTGCTGGCTAGGCTGACTGAGAGCAAATTTGCTCCTGGCCAGCATTTATACACGTGTTACTGCTCAGTATCTACTGTGCAGTTATTTTACTACTTGTATTTACAGGTAGTAGCTAACTGCACAGTAGACTAATCTACTGTGTAGTAAAGCATGCCATGTAGACACACCCAGTGAGAGTGGTCAGACTGTGTGGAGGGCTCAGACTTATCTTCTAGTGCTTTCTTGGCATCTAGCATATCCTACATGTAGCCAAACTCCTCCTTCTGCAGCCCTAACTCATCCTGGTCACATCCCCTTTCTCTTCTTGGTCAGACCCTGTTCCCTTATGCTGAATCTCTCATATTGTGCTTCCTACCCTTCTTCGTCTCATATCGTTTACACTGTTGTTTTCCTTCCTGCCTTAACATTTCAAACCGAACTGTCCCATCCTCACCCCTGTCCTTATTGTAGTCATTGGTTTTGCTCAGTACATCTCAGGACTTGGCCAGACATACCTTCTAAAGTGTAATGTTAATGATGGAACTTTTTATTGACCAGTTCTTTGATGATGATTCTTAATTTTCCAGTCCTCAATACACATTATGTGAGAAATACAATACTGCTTTTCAAATAAAGCTGAGCTGCTGATTGAATGGAACTTCCTGACACTTGGAAATTTGGCTGGATACTTGTAACTGAATGACTGAAGCTTAATCTTTTTAACAAAAGGAGAATTTCCATAAGGACTTTCAATCCCAGTCCCAATTGCCTTTTAGAAGAAGCCCTTGTTGTTTAATCAAAAATATTTCTAAGTTAATTGTATATAATTTGTTAAAATGAAACAAATTGTGATCTAAGAGCTATTCCAGGCACATAGTTCCTGTATTAATTCCTCAAATACAGAGGGTGAGATCCTCTTCCACCTAGTAGGCACCAAAGTGGACTTATGGTACCCACATCTGATTGTATTCCACCCTGGTCAAGTGCCTGATAAATGTTAACACGCCTATTTTCTAACATGCTGTCCTCTTAGCCTGAAAACTAAGATGAAAAAAAGTAGTGAGTGGGAGAAGGACCTGTCTACCTTTTTGGCATTCATTTGTTTTCAGTGACTTGAGCAGGATGGATTAGTTCACACTTAAGTGCCCAATTCCACCTACACATCTAATAGGTAATATAGGATTTGGCTCAAAGCATATTGCAAAAGTAGAGACCTTCAAAGTTTATTTTTCTAGTAACCAGACAGAGGCATAACTGCCTGGAAGAAACACTTTGAGATCTATTCCCTGTGTCTTTCAGAAGTTTGTGGAGAATCATGCCAATAGATATTCCAGCATCAGACCAGACCTTTTTCATTAAGCACATCTTATTTTAGGCACACACGGCTGGTTTCATAACTTTGAGTTATCACATAACTTTTTAAAAGCTTTGCTTGTGACATTGAAAAAGAATACTTTTGGGTGATCTGAACTTACTCCTAAAATATCACTCAAAATTAAACAACAGTCTCGTAACACATTTAGACAACATCACTTAAAGCCGAGTAAGAAATAATTAAATCAGATATAAATATTCAGTGAAACATATTCAGTAGCCAAGAAAGTATACATTATTGCACTGTTTCCCAAGAAATAGGTTACCTTTAAGTATTTACACAAAAAGAGGCACACCCACACAAACAGAAATAGCAATATACCCACATATCTTATTTGGCAGCATATTGATTTGATAATTATTTTTCCTTCTATTTGGGAAAAATAAAGAAAAGCTATGTTCTGTTATCAAAGATATTTTTGGAAATTGAGAAAAAGTTTTTCCAAGTATTTTAATTGCTAGTCATGTTAACTAACAGGAAATCCAGCTGCTTCTTTCAACTACTTTTCTATTGCATTAGAACTTCCTGGAAAAAATTGTAGCAATACATACCGTTAACAGCAAAGAAGCCTGGAACTGTGAATTTTATAATCCAGATTGAGAACAAAACCAGGGTAACTCCAAAATTATTTGCCATGGTCACTAACACAAACAGGTTAAAAACCTCAGGCTGGGTTATTTTCTATCCTAATGACAGTTAAGAGTAAAGCATATATGCCAGTCCACTTGTTGTGAGCTTTGTGATGACTATTCTCAAAGCTACTTAGCTATAACTGCACTGATTCACAGAAAGCATGTCAGAGCAAATTTGTTGCTCGGGTCTAAAGCCATTCACTGGGCAAGGTCATCAGCTGAAAACATGTGACATCCTAAGCCCCTTTAAACTTTATTTAATGCACTGCTATTTGGAAAATTCAACTAATGCTGACTCAGAGACTGAGCAGCTGAGGAAAGGAGATAACAGAGAGTTAGGCTGTTATCCTCAAACACTTTGGAAAATGTTTTTCCCTTGCTGTTCATTGTGCAACTGCTCCTGTTGAACTGATTGATAGCTCATTATTCATGTTGTCTTTTCATTTGTTAACCAAAAAGGAGTGAGTACATCACATACCAGCATGTCAAATAATTATTGCAGAGAATTAGAGATCAAGATTCTTGGTTTTCCTTCCCAGATATGCTACTAGATGTAAGGCACATAGGCCCTGATAGATGTTACATTAAATGTGCAATGAGATCTGATGCACGATCCACATAATTACACTTCCTGCCATGCCACATGTGCATGGTAGGAACCACAATTTTGGGGATCAGATATCAGTTCCCATCACTCCCCTTGCATTGACAAGTAGAAAGCTTATCTCCCCAAACTGAGAGACTTGATCAGCTAATCAGGACTCTGAGCCAGGGGAGTACAGAGGAATCTTTGGCTCTGATGTACTCCTCTGGTTGGGAACCCCAGTCAGCTGATCAGGGCTCCCAGTTGCAGAAGTGCACGGTGCACTCCCCTGGCTGAGAGCCCCGATGACAGATGCTGTCCCAACCTCTGGAACATACAGAAGTCTTTAAGGGCTCCCGTGGGCTCCAGAACCTGGAAACGCTGGCTACTCATTCAATTAAAGCAGGGGCTGGCAACATATGGCGCGCAGGCCAGATCCAGCCTGTTAGGCAATCCCATCTGGCCTGCAGGTGCCCACCAACCAATTGTACCCCACCCAGCCCGTGTGCTTGGCTCCCATCCTGGTGCATGGAAGAGCCTGGTCCAGCCAGCATGCCCAGCTTCTGGGCAGGGCTGCTGCTGCTGCCACTGCTGTAGCTGCAAAGGGACCTGCTCGGCTTCCCCAGCATCCTGCTCAGTCCAGGCAGTAGGTAGGGAAGTGGCAATGGTAGGGGGAGCTGAGGTGGTGGCACAGGGTGGAGTTGCACCTGGGCAGAGGCAGGGAGCAGGGATCATGGGGCTGGAGCTGGGGCTAAGGTTGGTGGGAATGTGGATCCTGAATCCAAGGGAATGGTGGGAGTCTAGGGCTTGTGTGGGCAGGGTGTGGGTGTGAGAGGGGGTGTAGGGACACTCCCATACACCTCTTCCCATACTGCATAGCCCCTGCTGCCAGTGGCAGCAGCAGGCATTGACCCTCGGGGTGCTTGTGGTGCTGCTGTCTGGCAGCGTGCGGCTCCAGCCAGAGCTGCACATAGGGGCAAGGAGCTCAGCCAGGCCAGCCTGCCTTTATCACATGGGGTTCCCTGTGGTGCATGTGCAGCTCCTGGTACTCACACGCCACTAGGAGAAACCCCACACAATGGAGCTGGCTGCCTTCCCCACCAAGTGAAACTGCTGGGACCCACTGGTAGTGGCAGGCACCCTGCCCTGTGCTTCTGTGGCAGCAGGGAGCGGCAGAGGCAGTTGGCTCCATCATGTGAGGCTTCCCTTGGTGGTGCACAAGTGCTGGGAGCTGCACATGCACCTCAGGGAGCTCTGTGTGATAGAGGTGGGCCCCTTACCACCATGTGCAGCTCTGGTTGAAGCCATGCGCCACTGAGAGGCAGTGCCTGTGTGGGCCACGAGTGCTCCGAGGGGCCCTGCCTGCTGCTGCTGCTGCCACTGCTACCGGCAGGGGTTGTGCACCATGTGGGGGGGTGTGTGAGGAGTCCCCACAGCCCCGCAACCTTCCTCATATCCCACAAATGCCACACACCCATATCCTGCACAACCCCCACAACATACCCACACCCTGCAACGATACCCTATACCCCCCACACACAGCCACCCCCCAGCAAACCACACCCACACCCCACCACTCCTCCCACACAAGATACAAGAGTAAGACTTTATTTTTGATCTATTATGCAGTCACGTCTATATACAGTACACAAATGCAAATCATGACCAACATATTTTTTGTAATAAAATTAAAATGCATTACAATATAGTAGACTCTTATTATGATTTGTTTTTTTTTCTGGTTCAGATGGCAATCCCCCAGTACTTCTGGGGGCAAGGAGAGGGACTTTTGGTGGCAAAGGTCAGGGGTTAGGGGCAGGACTTCTGGTCCCAAGATGGTGACCATGGGACAGGGCTGCCCTTGTGGCCCTTGACAACTTACCAAAAGTTGTGACCCTCCAGCCGAAATAATCGCCCGCCCCTGAATTAAAGGCATGATAGGAAGCAGTCACAAAGTTATTACACATATTTTGTGTAATAACTTAGAGGTTTAATCTTCATCTTATCACACTGTTACTTGATTGAACATGTGGCTAATTAATCATGTCTTAAGTGTAATGTCTGTCAGGGGCCTAGTCATTTAAGTCTTTTATCCCTGGACAAATTGTGCCTATGTCTCAGAACAGAAATGTCCTGGGATTGATGTGTACACACATTGCTCTTCTAAGCAGAGTTTAGTGAGTGGCTGAATGCACTGCTATTTTTCTGCCATTGATTCACTGTTGCAATCCCAGGATAACCATTCAGAGGTACTTTGCAATAATCCCAGGTTAAACTGTTAGCACTTCTTATCCCAAGAACCCTTTTAGGATTAATTCTGGGACAACAGATAAGGATGTCTCAACTGTTGTTGCACTTTGTCCTGGGATAAAATGGTTCATCCTGGAATAAATTTAATATCTGTTTTTAGCCTTAACTTCTCTATGCTTCAGATTCCCAACACATAATATGGATACACTTATGCAGAGGTAGCAAAAGACTTGGCAGCTTTGAGGATACCCTACCATGAATGAGAAAAGAGGAATTTCCTCTGGAAATAGTTTCCCCATTGTACTATCAGGAATGGCTGTGGGGTTTGAACCTCATTTTGAATGAAATCCTTGGCTCCCTGGCAACAAGTACCAGTAAATCAACTGGTTTGTATAGTATAAATGCCAAACCTTAGTGTCATAACCCAAGGGTATGATTTTGTATGTGCTTTGGCACTGCAGAATTATTTCCTGCCACGAGGAGCTTTCTTTGCACGGTGCAATTCTCAGTTGCAAAGAGAAAACCCCGGTGCAAAGGAGTTCCCGCCACCCGCATGCAAATTTGTTCCCCAATATTGGCCAGTTCTAAATTATTCCCACGTGGTGGCTAGCAATTGGCTTGCTAGCCGTATAAGAGGCTTGAGCGGTTTCCGCCCAAGTTGGAGAACTCCGAGGAGAACCCCGCAAGGAAAGACTCCGTAACCATCTTGTGGAGAACTCTGAGCACTGCGGAGCCTAACAAACCCCGCGTGTGCCTTAGAGGAGGATACAGGGGCCTGATCAACCTCTAGCCTCTCCCCGTCGCCGCCTAATCCCTCGACGTACCCTTCCCTGCACGCTCGTTCCACGGAGCCTAGCAAACTTCGTGTGTGTGTGTATCCAGAGCTCTGCCTGAGTTATTTCAAGAGGCTCGAGTTTTTCTACGGGTCTTGTTCGTAGGAGTTTTGTAACTGCAACTTAAGCGAAGTTTTCTCCTGCCTGCACCGTGACCATCTACGGTATAAGTAAAATAATCTTTAATCAACCGCTACGCGTCCGTGCCTAATTCTAGTCTGCCGGCCTGCATTCCCTGACCCACGTGCCAGGGCTGCTAGCCACAGCCCACCGCGCGCCCCCGAAGGCCTCAGACCGCTCCCGGCCCACACACTTAGAATATCATGGGGCAGCCAAAACAGCACGAGTCTTATTCCATAAATGTCCTTTATCTGTATGCTGTGACTCCAGGTCCCTGCCTTAACTATTATTCTTGGTCTGTTGCAGCCACTTCCCCTTGACAATGGGTGTCCCACTGTGGAAATGTCCTTCATAGAAGGTAACACTGCAGTACCATATTTGTATATTTTTCTGTTAGGCTGTTGGGGTGCATGCTGAGTAAACTTAGCCTGAACCCATCCCATTTATTGGCCTCTTTTATAATATGGAAAGGCCTCTACTGGGCTGTGGAAATGGGGAATGGTGCTGCTAAAGTGGTTCATCCTTTGTCATGTGAAGAACTGAAAACTATGGTGCATTTGGGTCTGCCCTGGATCTGAATGTTGGTAAAGCACTTTGAGATCCTTCTAAAGAAACTCTTATGCAAGTGCAAAGATGTATTTAGGAGGCATTCATTGCTCAACTCTCTTTCCAGACTTTTGCAGTTGCATTTGCTTATATTGCATACTACTTCAGAGTCACAGCAATATAAAAGTTCAGTCTTCCTCTCATTGTCACAAGCCACAAACATACCTATTGGCTTTCATGATGCAATATAAGATGGTTAGAGCTGGTTCTGCAAATTAAGACTCTAATTTTATATGGTGCAGAGGATATTCTGTGAGGTTCCAGTCCCCACTTGGACAAACTAGAGACTTCATTTGTGAATAAATAAAGGAATAGATTGGATGAACCTGCTGTTACATAATTCTCACTATCATGTGAGCTAGAAAAGTTCTTCACAGTTAGTTTTCTGAAGGGAGGCTTGTTTTCAAGCTGAATGTTGAATGCCACACCCACCTTTAATACCATGTGCCAAACCCGGCAGCCCTCACTTAGGCAAAGGTCGTTTGAGCTAAATTCTGTGCTGGCTTGTTGATTTCAGTGAAAGTTTTGTCTGACTGAACAGTGAAATCAAAAGACCTTTTGTAACATTACAGAAAATTAAAATATGTGATCTTTCATACAGCCTTGGAACAGCAAAATGTAAATTTGGAAAGGCTGAAACTACCTTAAAATGGGGAAACAAAATTGACATGATTTTGTTCACCCATTCTAAGAGCAGTTTCTTCCTCTCCTAATTTACATTTTGGCTCTTCCAAAGCCATGTAAAAGAACACACATTTTAACTCTGACATTACAGAGGACTCAAGCCTTTGTTAATTAGAGCTCATTAGAGCTTATTCAAGTTAATTTGCCTTGTGTTCAAGTCATAGTGATGCTAGGGTATTGTTTATTATTTGGCGATTAATCCTATGCTTTATACAGTTAAGGAGACTCTCAGGGCCCCTCCAGATGACTGTGCATATGTGGTTCACAGCACTGCAAACCTGTCTGTGTTTATGCAAAAAAAGCAAGCCAGAAAAAAGTGGGGCGGTGCAAGTGGCAGCACAGCGTGCCACCAGAAATCAGCCTGGTCGGCTACAGCCACACGCTAGCTGCCAGCCAGGCTCTGCATGTCTGGATCGCCATCACTGCAGCCCCAGGAGGCCCCCAGGACCCCAGGTAAGGCTGCTGGGGCCAGCCCGGGTGCTGGTTCCAGTCTTCTCTACCCCACCTGGGACAACTTGCCATGCCCCAGAGCGTGTGTGCAGGGGCATTCCTGGGGACAACTAACAGTGGCACAAATATGCGCCACTGCTAGTTGTCCCAAGGCAAACATATGTTCCTGCTCATGGGGATGTGCCCTTAGTGTCTGGCCTGAAAACTATTATAAAACTGTTAGACATGCTGATGGTTCATAAAGGTTTTTTAAAAAAATGCTAACAAGGGTTGCTAATTGCAGAACATTTGCGATTGTTTGCAAACAGATTCTGAGGTATTCATAATGGATTCCCACAAAAGAGATTCTCAACACAACCAACACTTTTGCATCCTAGTGTCAACACCACCTGAAGGGGAGCACGGGGTTCCAAGTGCTCCTTCTCAACACTGCCAAAGATAATGTACTGGTTTACCTGTTCCCTGCGGAAAGGCAGCCTTTTTCTATCCAGATCCAGCCCTTCATTTCAGTCAAAACTTTCAGGCCTTCTTTGATAACAAGAAGTACAAATAAGTAAACAATACAAACCTTTCACTCCATCTCTCTGGGGCACATCTCTCGCTTTTGGCTCTCACCCAGTCTCTCTCTGTTAGTCACAAATTTAACTCTCTCTTAAGGAGAGAGCAGTCTCCTTGTCTATGAATATAACAGCAATCCACCTGTTGCTCCTCGGAGTAAAAGGGGAGCTATGCTCTTCCAAGTCAACAAGCATCAGCTTTGGCAATGAAGCAGAAATCAAGGTCATACCTCATCTCGTCTTGTCTTTTCCCTGCAAAGCTTCTTTTCTTACTCTGCCACAAACATCACCTTTCCAGGATGTACATCTGCCATATTCTTTATCAGGCCCCAGAAGATTCTGACTCATTCCTAGTTCTTTCAAGAGTCCCACAGGAGGGCTGTGTTTTCCCTAGTCTGTCTTCAAGGGAAACGAGAATGCCACACCTGCTTTCCATGAATGTGTTAATACAAAGCATAGAACTGCCATTGATCTTGGGAACTAAACCTCCTAGAAGGCCACTTGCCCTAGTCTGAAAAGGGCAATGCCAGATCTGTGCCTGACCTTAAAGGATTCAACATAACTAGTTTTGCAGGAAAGCTGGAAAGCATTTAAGTTGTGTCACAAACAAGCTTAAAAACTCTTTTCCCAATGAAACATGAGCCTGACATGGCCACAGCCAAGCCTGAAGAACACTCCTGCATGCTTCTTATACACCTGGAATCCCAGTCTGCTGAAGATCTGCAAAGCTGAAACGAGGACAAAAAAGATCATAAAAAAATAGGTCATCAGTAGCTGAGAGGAAGTGGTCTTTCATATCAGTTGATGTGATGACCCAAGTGGTTGTTTTAGGATCACTTCCTAAAACAGAAATAGTAGACTGACAGAGTGGGGAGGGGAAGGGAAAAGTGGGGGAGGGAAAGGAAAAAGTAGAGTGCAGTTATATGGATAGGAATGGTACCACAAGGGACAGTTCTTCACTTTGTTAAAAATATTGTTAGGGTGGGCAAGTGTTATTTTAAAGTTCCTTTATGAGGTTATCAGAGTAAGATGCATCTTCAAATCCATCAGCAACAGAATATGTAAGACACTGAGAAAATTGCTCTATATGTATTGTCATCCAGGGTGTGATAGTAAGTATAACAGGGGGGTCTTGTAGCAGGGTCCTGGCCTCAAAGGTGGCCATGATGCCTCTTTGCTACCTCCATAGCTGCAATCCAGTCCTCTGGTAGGAACTTAAACTCATTGCAAATACAAAAGACTGCTTTCAACAAAAACTCTCCCTCACTCTGGGCTTATGCCACTCTGCAAGCTCTACTTCCCTCACTCCCAGCTCTCTTGGGTGGCTTGGGTGTTAGTCAGGCTTGCTCTTTCACCCCTCTCTCCATGGAACTTTGCTCCCTGTAGCATGCAAGGCCAGACTGCCTGCCTTGTCTCAGGCCTGGGGCTTATATGTTTCTATGCCCCACTCCTTTTGGTCATGTGGCTCCTCAGCTACACACAGAAGTTTTCCCTTTGCCTAATTGTTGTCCCCAAAGGACAGTGAGTTCGTGCCCGGTGCGCTTGTGCCAATAAACACACAGGGGTGAAGGATCCAACTTAACCTTTATTTCCTGCGCAGAAAATGGTGCTTGGCAATCGTTCGCAAAGCAAGCACACCCACCCCAGTGGGCGTCTGCCTTATATAGCTACGTAACAGGTTAAACCTGCTGATGTGATGAGATGTGTAGCAAGCCCAGCAAGTAACCCCCCTTCCAGCTCCCCCCCAAGTAACCCCCCTTCCAGCTCCAGAACTTTGTTGATACAGCTTTTCCTCTAGCGAGGCCAGCAATTATAAACAACTAAGCAACAAGCGATCTCCCCCAGCCTAAACAACCTACTGTATGCCCTTGGTTAGATAAAATACTTTTTTCAGAACACAAAGCTGTTCCTGAAGTAGAAAATGCATAGTAAGAGTTCAAGGGATCTCTGCTGGACATGGCTTCCAGCCCTACCTCTGTCCCTAGGGGTTTAGCCAGGTGCCCCTGAAACAAGGGGTGCTTATCAACACAACTCCAGTATACTTGGGATGATCACTGTGTCACCCTATGTCATATATGATAAATAAGATGAATAATAACTCACATAGGACAATAATCCCTAATATATTTTGATAAAATATAGTTCTCGTACAGATTTGCCGTTGTTGTGGCTATTTGAAGTGAACTACTATATATCACGATAAAGATTTTTTTTTTTAAGTATGACTCAAGTTGTAATTTCTTGTATATGGTTCACTTAGTATACTAGTCCCATTTAACTCTCATTAGTGTTTGATGTGTTTGTGTTCTAGCAGTTTGAATTTTAAGTGACATTTTTATTGTTACAGATGACCCAGTAATTTGAAAGGACTCATTCATTAGACTAACAGTATCTTTTTGCATTGCCAAATTCTCAAATCTATTTGTGAAAGTTTACAAGCGTCTCCAGTCAAACATTTTAGTTTGTTCATTAATTGTCCTTTGTGAGTATTCCCAATTCAAATCATGTTGTGATTGGAAGATTTGTATAACAATGTGAGCTGGGAAATCTACTGTCTAATAAACAGTTCTGGTTTGGGGGTTTTGCTATTCTAGCGCTCATATAGTGGTAGGGCCATACTGTTCACAAAAGGCAAACACTAAAGGGATACCATGGACATTACGTTCATTTTTGAATGTGAACAAATAGAACTATTTGCTCATATTTGTTCATTTTACTGAGTAACAGTGTCATAAGAAAGGACAGGTGGATAGTTGGAATAAAGTAACTTGTTAAATGGATAAACTTTACCTCCTGTATGTTGTTCTCCCAATATAGTTATGCCTTAATAAAGAGTTGTTTAGGAAGGCTGAGAGAGATTTAGGTGTTTAGTAAACAGACAGTGTATTCATTCACAAATCTATTTTTGCAGATCAATGTTCTATTGGATTTTTTTACCTCTTGCATCTGGAAACTAATTTCTTTATCCAGGATTGATTTGAAGAGAGGTTTTTGTATTGGGGAAACTTTTTCAAGTATGTCTGATTTAAAACCAAAACAAGTTGACTTATTATTTAGCAGTTTTTCCTAGATGTGCAACATAGCTGTAATTGTCTTTTAAAAGTATTTAGCATCACAAATGATATCTTTTTTATTGCATCTTCTTTTCATTGTACTGCATTCTGCATTGCAATTATAATGCACTGCATTGCAAGTTTTATAGCCGAATCCAGCAAAAGCCAAATCTGTTCTGTAGAGTAGGCTTGGGTGGTTATGCTATACCCACTTGAATGGTTATGCCTGGAATTTTGCAATGTTTGGTGAGATGGAGATGCAAATGAGGATCCTGACCCTGCAAAAACACTTGTGTGACGGGATTACTTTTACTAGCGTAGTTAGTTCACTGAGGTCAGTGTGTCTTCTCATAGTCATGTGCAAATGTTGGCAGGATTGAAGCCCTAAATGTTTGCTGACTGTGCAGTTAAAATTCAATCTGTCTGTACAATTGTTTTTTTCCCCCTTTGCTGACATGACCTTCTTTGATGAGCCATTCTGGGTTTATGGGCTTACAGCTTTATCTCCACTGTAGGAGCAGCCTTTACAGTTCTCAAAAGAATTTTCTGGAGATGATAATTTTTAGGTCCCACATAATTGTTGTCTAGCTCTAAGCATACTAGCTGTCATTGCTTCACATAAATAATGGTTCTTAATCCTTATTATATGTTGCGATAATCCACACAGATTCATACCCAAGGGAATAGAATATTCTTCCTACCTCTTGCAAAGTCTTCCTGAAGTCCTGCCAGTTTAAAAAAAAAAAAAAAAAAAAAAAA
>NW_005841883.1:3880226-3881725 GCF_000455745.1 Alligator sinensis
GAGTTCGTGCCCGGTGTGCTTGTGCCAATAAACACACAGGGGTGAAGGATCCAACTTAACCTTTATTTCCTGCGCAGAAAGTGGTGCTTGGCAATCGTTCGCAAAGCAAGCACACCCACCCCAGTGGGCGTCTGCCTTATATAGCTACGTAACAGGTTAAACCTGCTGATGTGATGAGATGTTCCAGCTCCCCCCCAAGTAATCCCCCTTCCAGCTCCAGAACTTTGTTGATACAGCTTTTCCTCTAGCGAGGCCAGCAATTATAAACAACTAAGCAACAAGCGATCTCCCCCAGCCTAAACAATGTACTGTACGCCCTTGGTTAGATAAAATACTTTTTTCAGAACACAAAGCTGTTCCTGAAGTAGAAAATGCATAGTAAGAGTTCAAGGGATCTCTGCTGGACATGGCTTCCAGCCCTACCTCTGTCCCTAGGGGTTTAGCCAGGTGCCCCTGAAACAAGGGGTGCTTATCATAATGGCCAACCTGTGCTCCTCTGCTGCCACCCCATATAGCAGGCTTGGCTTACTACACTTTTACTTAAAGTGACAGGGATTTCTGGCTCCCTGTCCCAGCTATTTATTACTAATGGTGTGGCAAATTCTGTTGTATATTGGTAGTTATCTAATGTACAGCTGAAGGCTAAAGGAGGCCATATTGAATTGGCATTGGAGCAATAGTCCAAGCATCAGTGGCCTTGACTTGGGGATTGTCTTGTATATTTTTCCTGTATTGAGACATTTTAGTCATGGTGTAGAGTGAGAGTTGGACTAAATAATGTTTGGAGTCATATAGCACCATGGGCAGATCTAAGACTTTGAAAGGGGTGAGGCAGAGACTGTGGTGCAACATCACTTATAACTAGAGATGCACTGATACATCAGTCTGATATCAGATAAACACCTATATAAAGAAAATTGTCTATATGAGAAATTGGTCTCATGTGGCTGATAATTTGGCCGATAAATCGCCTGTGCATGTGTGCAGCCACAGTGCAGCACATAGGCAGCAAGGAGTACAGCCTTGCAGCCTGGAGAACTGCATGCAGCTGGTAAGTCTGGTGTGGTAGAAGGGGAGGAGGGAGGCAGAAGGGGAGTGGCATGGTGGGGGCAGATCAAGGTCTCAGCCGTGAGAGAGGAGTGGGGCTATGGCTGGGCCTGGGGCAAGCCCTGCCCAGCTGGGGCGGGGCAGGCATGGGATGGAGATGTGGCTCATCTGGGGGGCACGAGAAGAGGGGGGCAGCTCTCGCTGCTGTGCGCCACTCATCTGGGAGCCACTGGTCCAGCAGCTCATCTAGCGCTCACCTGCTCATCTGGCGGCTCCTGCAGCTGCTCCCATCTGGTGGCTCCTCCTGCTGCTGCTTGTCTGGGAGGGCATGGGGAGGGGGCATGTGGTCCTGGATCTGTGTGGGGCAGGGTGGGGCTGGGGCTGTGCCAAGCTCTTCCCTGTGGGGCAGGGCTGCGTACGGGGCAGGCAGCGGTGTACTGGGAAGGGCTATA
>NW_005841883.1:3882026-3898290 GCF_000455745.1 Alligator sinensis
GCGGGAAAAGCCACGGCTCCGTCCTGCACCCTGTCCTGCCTTGCCTGGGCAGTGCCTGCCCCAGCCTCCGCCCCACTCCCCTCACCACGGGGACCTTGATCTACACCCACCATGCCCCTTCCTTCCCCTTCCACTACACCAGACTTACCAGCTGCATGCAGCTCTCCAAACTGCCAGGCTGTGCTCCTCGCTGCCTACGTGCTGTTCTGCGGCTGCGCACAGGCACAGACCATTTCTCGGCCAAATTATTGGCCACATCAAACCAATTTCCAATACAGAGAAAAGAATAGCTTGATTAGTGGAACATGAAGACCATTAAAAAGGAGAGTGGGTCATTAAGATTTTAGAAGGAATCAGGTAGATTATAATGAGTCATGAATTCAATCAACTCCCTCACTGCTGCCTGAATAGAAATGCTGCTACCACTGCCAGGCAATTGGCTCTAAACTTTGGGTGGACCAGGAATCAAAGGAGTTGCAGCTATACCCCCTGTGTCAACCCTTGAATGGCACAGGCCAATTTATTTTAGAGACGTCCTGGATTATAGATACATAAGGGAAAATCCTAGTCTTAATGTAGTCAACAACAAAACTCTCATTAATTTTAGGAGGAACAGTTCTCCCATAGCATTTATATTAGGATAATTTGTTTTATATTAATTTGATAGACTCTGGCCCAGTTAATCACTTTTTAACTTGCAACCCAAGCACATGTTAAAGCAATCGGTGGTGTCATAAAACAAAGAATAAACCACAAAGTTATTTAAAAAAAAAAAAAGCGTAAAAACTTTGTGGCTGGTTCTATCATGCCATTAATTGAATGTGTGGCCAAGTACACACCTGAATCTCAGAATTCCTTCAGCTGCTGGGGTTCCCCGCTGCTGGGGTGTACCATGTGCCCCGAGGCTGGGAGTCCACAAATGGTGGGGATCGTAGCTGTGGAAGCACTGTGCACTCCCACTGCTGGGAGTTCTGTCAGCTGAGGGGGCTCCCGGCTGCAGGAATTTGGGCTGGAGTAAATTAATAAACTCTGCAGCAAGACAATACTTGTAAATATAAATAGTATCCTGAAGCAGAGCTTTTTCATGGGCAGCAGCGCACATGTAGATGCTGCCCTGGCTACCTGGGGCATGAGGGTACTTCAGTGAGGGGGTTGCCTGCTGGCTATCCCTGCACTGGAGCACCCTTGTGCCCCAACCAGCCCCTCCTCAGCATATTGGAGCCAGGGGGAACAGCCCTGGGCTGGCAGGCTCACCCCCAGGACTCCCTGCCAGTCGGTCCATGCTTCAGTCTCGGGCATGCATTCAAAAGGGGCGCCTGGGAACAATAAACTCTGGAGCAATGAGCCTGCATTATTGCTTTGCATTACTTGCACTTGTAGACATGCCCATTGTATACAGTATATATTCTGTTTCTCCAAATTGTAAAAGGAGTATGCCTTATTTGTACCATAAATAATCATATATTTCATAATTAACACCATGTCATAATTTTGTATGGCGCTTTTGCAGGATGCTATAAAGATGCTATAAAGTTAATGCAGAGTGGAAAACAAGGATGTGATATTTGTTTCCAAAATGTATATAAACAATATATATTGTTTCCAACTAAAGATAGCCCTGAACTACAGCTTTCAGATATGGATCTTCCCAGGTGGATTAACTCAATCTGCCCAAAGGCAATTTTACTGCATGATGAAAGTAGCCACCTGAATAGTTAGTTCACTATTACTATTCAGCAATAGCTATTCTGTACTACATATTCCTGAAGGGTTTTCCTGCATGTAAATAAACCCTAAGTGCCTATGGAAACCTTAATTATTGGCTCATGTTTGAATTATTGTTGTGGTTCCTACCAAGGACCAATACCTGAACAGAATTCAGCCTCTTAAATATAACTGCAGATGTGTGTGCACGTTAAAAATAAGTCTTGGGCTAGCAATGGAAAGGACTTTGAAACTGGACCTTTATTTCAAATCTCAAGTATGTGATACTATACAGTACAATACTAGCACACTTGTGCAGGATCTTACAATGTTACAAATTTAAATAATATGATACAAAAAATAGTGCCCCTTTTCAATTCTTTCTACTAAAAACATCCGTGCTGTGCATGAGAAACAATAAACGTGTCTTGTTAAAGCAGAAAAATAAATATTGCACTTCAAGAAAACTAATTTCCATCTTAATAGCATAAATATTGGACCTATTCTTTGTAGTCCAATGTCCCCTTTGAAAACAAAAAAAGCAAGAGTTTTCTTTTCAGAAGAAGCAAACTGAATTCAGACTGACACCATTTGATTTTAGAATGCTTTTTTAGCTCAGCCCATTTTCTATTCAGAAAAATGAAGGTGTTTTCCCCAATTAGTAAAAGAATGTAAATCTGAGTACAGAATGTACTGTTAGCCACCATGGTTTATTATTTAAATTTGCAGTCTACTTACAATAGATCATAAAAAATGCAAACAATTTTTCCACTCTTTTTATTTTCCTCATTTAATTCTCATTCAGAAAACATGATATTTTTTCCTCCTTTCCCCCATGTTAGTTGATGATTCAGGGGCTTAATTCTGTTCTCCTGTTCATTCAAATAGTTTAGTTCAAATCAGTGTACTGATCATGGATAAATCTGACACTTGTGCAGCCAGCCCATACAAGTTCCAAATGGGATGCGTATGCCTTATACATGCCCTCTGCATGGGGGCGGTATGCCTAACTTGAGTTGCGGGCAAAAAGAACCCCTCATGTCCTTAAAGTTGTACACATGCATATGTACTTTACTGGATCGGTAATTTCTTACATAAATAAAGGCAACAGGATTGGACTGCAGCTTAGAAGGGGTTAACAAATACCCATGCATTAGATTTTTGAAGGTCTGCTCTTCCTAGCGCAGATCAATAGATACATTAACTTTATAATTTGAGTAAAATCCATCTTTTGGAATGGAGGATTCTGATTCTTTCCAAGACCTGCAACCTTAATTTCTCATTTCTTCATCACATCAATGACAAGTTAATCCTAGACTTCTGAATTCAGAGAAGCTGGCTCCCCATACCATATGATGTTTTTCAAATTAACTTCCATTCAAACAATAAAAGTCTTTGTCTAATGTCTATTTTTAATAAAAATGAAACACCACTATAATAGTTCCCTATTTTTCAGATCTTCTAACTATCCAATGGATAATCAGACAGATAATTTGCAAAACACCATTTTTTCTTATTTGTTATATTTTACAGTTTGCCAGCCAATGACACCTTCCCTTTATCCTTACTGTACTTCCTTAATCACTCTGTAACTTTTTTATTCCTCCAGAGCTTTTTATTTAATTTTTTTTTTCAAAATCATTACTAAATCATTCCATGGAAAATAACTTTGCTGAGAAACAATACTGGCTGCCTGATCTCCTTTCTCTCTCCAAAGCAATATCTATCTGAGAAACATGGGACACAAAACCCATACTGCTTAACATTAAAGAGATGCATCCCATAAGCAAGTTTTAGTAGTAGTAGATGCCACTGGTAGAAGTCCAAGTCAAAATAACTTTTGAATCAGGCCTCCCCCCCTCTCCCCAAGAAAACCAACAAAAAGCAAATGTTATTCCTGCAGGTAGTTCTTTTGCTAAGAGTTTGGGGACTACACTGAAAATAAACAGGCTGCTACTCCATGCATGCGAGCTGAAATTACGTCCTGCACAGGACTTCCCCATCCTTCCCTAGCGGAAGCTGCCCTGTCATCACTCAGAAAACAAGATTGATAATCCCACAAAAACACAACTGAAGCGAGCTGCTGAAGCCCAGCAACTCACCCTAGGGTCACATTTGGTGTGAAACTTCAGCTGTGTTCAAATGCCTAGCAATTTGGGAAGATGAATGTTCTGCAGGAAGAGACAGAACATTCCTGCATTCAGTTGTCAGCCCCCTAAGCCAGGTTGAACTCATATATACACAAACCCCTCAATATTATGTTAGTATTTTCACATCCCTTTGTGAATTCCTTGAATTCCAAAACAGGTGGAATCAGTAAAAAGTTGGACAAATGATCAATCTATAATGACCTAATAACTTAGTTTGAAAATATATTAGAATAGTCAACACATTCTGCATTAGATTCTAAAACTGAGCTACTGGACACGTGCAGTGATCTCCATATAGGACATTAAATTCATAAGCACTTTAAACACCCAAAGGACTCTACTGCAAACAGTGCTGTGTTGGTGTGCAAGCGAATGAAGAGGAGGACCACTGGGAGTCCCTTTTCTTAATGTAAGCAGCACAGCAGAATCCATCTGGAGTGCTCAAGTGCTGGCCTTCATCTCAAGTCCAAGACTGCTGTGGTTTGAGGCTTAGGGGGCATATCTAATCTGCCAAGCAAAAATCAGCAATGATTGGACTGCACGCTTTTTCTGAGAAACAGAAAAGTGCACTATACAGTATGGCGCTTTCATACGCTAAGAAGGTACCCAGCACAGAGGACACAGTGGAGAGCATCTGCCCTGCTATCTAGGCCATTCTGATAGGATGCTTGTATATATGTACTTAGACAGTGTTCTGTTTGGATTGTTACACAAAGTCATGGTGATCTTCATCCCTGTACAACTCTTCCCATGTACCTACACCATGGATAAATATGACCCAGTATCATGTTTTTAGTCTTCCATGGAAGGCCCTCCCACTCAACAGCCCTAAACAAGGAAATTAAATACAGTTTAAAAACCCCTACACTTAAAAGGCATTAGTGTTTCAACAAGAATCAAAAAAAGCCAGGAGATGCCAAGTTAAAGCAGATACTCCATAGACAGGAGTTTTTATGGCTTTGTCTCAAAGCCTTGTGTGTCAGTCTTTACCTTAAATGTCCTGGTAATTGCTGATAATTATCAAAATCTCAATGTGGATTTAAATGTGATCTTATTCCTACTGATATCAGTCAGATACAATGAGCAGGACAAAAAGACAGAAGCACTTCTTGGAGGGTCAGCTTGCCTGGCTGAATCACAAGTGGTTCCCAAGCCTGATGGTGCAGAATAACTCATGTGGCTTACTGATCACATTTGATACCAGAAAACAACAAAGCACTACTTTGCTTTAAGATCTGTGTTTTAAACTGTGTGCTTAATTATGTACCATAAATATTTTATCTTTCATTTATTGTTCTGTGCGCTGCTCGTGCTGAAGTCCTGAATTCCACCAGGAGTATTGCTGGACAGCAGAACAGGTGGCTTTCCCCTCTGGTCCATCTGATAATTCAACACAGGAGGTGAATGAATGGTAGATCCCCAACATCACAGCAAAAATGATTATCGCTGCTGCTACAATCCAGACCACATTCCAGTGTTTGCACAGTTTGGGGTACAGTATTTGTAAATAATTAATTACAACTTCAAGTTTGCTGTAAATTGGAAAAAAAAGATGATCAGTGACATATAATAATAATATAGGCATCACTTATTTTAATAGAAGGAATCTTAATAACTTTGTGGTAATATGAAATACTACTTTTTACTCCAAGTGGACACCTTTCTATATAAAACAAGAGACATAATGTTGTGTCCTTTTTTAAAAAATGGGTAAACAAATACAAATAGATATTATTGGACTTTTCCAGGGTCCCACAGTCAATCAATTGTCGTGTGTGAAGTCTGGAGTTCAAGTCCTCTTTCCTCCTCTGTAAAATGGTAGTCCTATTGCTATAGTCTGACAATATTTCAAATCCTGATTACTTCATATTTTGTTTCATTGAGTTAAATAATTTTTGAGTTGGTTCTTTGCGATGGGGTGGAGGGCAGAGAAGAGTATTTTCTGACTTGGCAATACGGAAGCCACCCGTCTCACCACAGATGTGCCACATGTGTACAGGAGATTAGGCTGTTCCAACTCAAGACAAATCGGTCATGTTTCAATAACAGTGTAAAATATTTGACTGCATATTCCAAATAAATCTGCTTTTGCCCCAACACACCACACTGGAGTCTCACCTGTTTGTCATCTTTTTTATGTCATCATCGTTTTCTTCCTCTTCATGCTCATCAGGACTTTCTTTTGTTTTCTCTTCATCTTCCTCTTTCAGCTCTTGAAGTTCTTTGGTTTTCTTTAAGCCTTCCTGATAACTTTAACCACAAAGTATTTTTCTTAGCTGGAATACCGTGTGAATACATTTCTTGTTCCATGAAGAACTAGCTCTTCTTTAACAATTAAATAAAGTACAAATAGCCATTTGTCTTCTAGTGCCCACACAAGAGAAAAATGGCAGCACAGGCCACTAATATACCATCTATTTCCACTCTCCCGTCTCATACCAGAGAATCATATTAGTCAGAAAAACTATCACTAGATTCAGCTCTTTGCAAAAGAAGGTTCTAGTTCTCAACTGACTACAGTTGTTGTGGTATCACATGTGAGGTCATTTTTTATTCTCTTAGGTTACATGCTAGATCTTATCACATACTGGATTAAGAATAAGTGCTAAAGGTACACTCTGTCATTAGCTTCTATAGACTGAAATCAGGATCCTCCCTCACTCCTCACAAGATGGTCATCTTTTTTTGTTCACCACTTAGAGAAAGATGTATCCAATGCCTCTCTATTACTTTGAGTCCTTGTGAATACAGGGGCATTTACAAAAGTGTGGTGTAAGAGTCTCATGTAAATCCTCTGCTCAAGCCTGTGCACATCAGCCCACAAAAAGCCCAAGGCACATTTTGTTAGAATTCTTTTAGTTGGAACAGTGATTCAGATATTATTTGAGAGATTATATTAACATACTGTTGATATTAGGTGCTCAATATTTTAAGGTATCCAGGTTGTAGCCGTATTGGTCTAGAGAAAAAGGCAATCGGATCTCATAGTAGAGATTATATCATCTCTACTACGAGTCAATATTTTTAAGAAATTCAGTAGATTCAATTTCTACCACCCACCCACTTTGCAGTGTTTGGCTATAATATTTGTGAAAAGGTTTGTGGTGCACATACCTTTACAACTGTGTTATGAAAGCATGCATATTCCCTTAGTAAACACATCTCAACAAACTCAGATTACACAAACATTCTTACCCTTTGTTATATGCTTCCTCCTCTATCCTTGCTTTTGTGTCAGGATGAATCTCCACCGAGATGCTCTGTGTTAACACGGAAGCAGGCGATTCACAGTCATGCTCTCCATTTGACTTTCCACTGACAAAGGAAAACAAGAAATAAAAAATAGCATTAGAACGTACTGCACCTGAAATCTGCTGTTGAGAAGCGATATAATTTATTTTGCACATATTCGCTTCTAGTTATGAGAAACTCAAATGTATCTTTGGTGGGAAGTTTGAGTAATCTACTTTAGGGTAATGCCTTGGAAAAGGAGAAAACATCAGAAGTTCTAAGCAAAGATAATTTAAAAAGTTACTGTTTAAAGAGGGCTTTAAACAGCGCTTAAATGTTGTCCTTTTTAAGGCTTTAGATATTGGATGTTTAGAATATTTTTGTTCTCTGCTCATACATGGCATTCATTTCAGACTGATTTTTTTTAACACAGCTTGCCCCAGACTTTCTAAAACAACTCTAAAAAAACAGAATAATAGTTATTTGTGTAATAGCAATATTTTTCTTATTTTTCTTTTTTGTTATCCTATTTTCTTATGTGTGCATCTCTCTTTATATGTGTGTCTAGGATGCACAGATAAACCCACTTTTACTGCAACATTCCTTAAGTAACAGAAAGCTTAGCTTAAAGATAAGCCACCACACATTGCTTAGTAGTAATACATGCCTGCGAATGACAGAAGCTAAAAGGATGATTTAGGATTTTTGAATAAAATGCTTTTTCTTTGAAAAAATAATTATAAAAACAATATTTACGTAGTCACATACTTTCTAAAGTCCCACATGCAACACACCTCCAAATAAAACAAGCACATTGTGTTTGGAAGGCAGAACATAAAAGTAAAAGATTTGTACAGAGTCATGATCAACTGCCTGGTGTCGGGTAAGTTCTCCTGGGAACGAAGAGTGTTCAGGAAGTGTGGGACCAGCTGCCTCACCTACACCGTGACTGGGAGGCCCCAGTGTGAGAAGCAGGCCAGAGGCTTTGCCCTGCTTCTCCCTCGGCTCAGCTCCCAGGCACGGGGAACTGAGGAGGCAGCAGTGCTGCCAGCCCCTGCCTGGTTTTCACACCAGAGTCCCCAGAGTGAGAAGTGGGCTGTGGGCTTTGCCCAGCTACTCCCTTTCAGGATTCTTCTGGGAAGTGAAGGGAGAAGCAGCCATCACCCCCTGCCTTTTCCTCAAGCCAGGCAGTCCCCAGTTTTGGGGAGAGACTGAGGGCTTTGTCAGCCTTGGCAGCTTCCCTTTGCCACCCACCTTGCCTTGCCCAGCTGGGTGGGGTGCAATTCAGAAGCTGGTTGGGCTGGGAAGCAGCTCAGGGAGAGCATCCCCAAACCTGATCCCTGGGCCTGGGAGTCCCAGAGTGAGAAGTAGGTTTGGGAGGAGTTGCCCCGCTGCTCCCTCCACTCCAATCTCTGAGACTGGGAGCAGAGTAGAGGAGCTGCTGCTTACTGCTCCCCACCAGGTAGACATGGGGGCTTTGGTCTGGAGAATGGGTGGGAGCTTTGCCCCACTTTCCCCCTTCTTTCTTGGATCTGTCCAGGAGGAGTGGGAGCAGCCACTGCTTTTCCCTTTCTCTGCCTCAAACTGGGCATTGCCCAGCTTGGGGAAGGAGCTGGGGGTTTTGCCTCAGTGGTCTCTTTGCTCCACTCCTGGGGACAAGGAGCAGAGTGGAGAAGGTTGCTCCTTGCCAGTTTCCCAGACCCCAGTCTCAGGAAGCCAAATAGAGTCTTTTCCCACTCCACTCATCCCAGAGACTGGGAGAGGTGGAGAAGGCACTGCTCCCCATGCCTTCCCCAGATCAGGATCTCCCTGGTCTGGGAAAGGTGGAGAGAATAGGGGAGATAGGGCAGGTGCAGGCTGAGACTTTTCAGAAATTTCCACCAGTAGAAATGTCTTCTTGCAGTCCTTGCCTTACACATTTCAAAAAGTGTTAATTCTGAAATGTCAGCAAGCAACTTCCTTAGAATGTTTAGTATTTCCTGTAAGAGTGAAGTGCTTTTCCTTGGAAGAAGCTGGTCAATATACTATGTACTTTCTAGGTTAAACACACACGCACACAATTTCCAAGTGCAGCATATCCTGTATCCATAACGGAACTCTTTTGTCAAGATCTGCTTAAGTAATTTGGGTGCATCTTCTTTTCTCATGTCAGAATCTGATGCGTTTACTTTTGAGTCTGTTTCCATGACTTAGAAAATTTGTCACTGTGTTTTTGTAGACTTTATATTTGTCTAGCATAGGTTTAGACAGGGTTGATCCTGCCTGAAGAGGGGTTTGGACTAGATGTCCTCCTGAGGTCCCTTCTAGCCCTACTTTTCTGATTCTAGTAAATAGGGAAGTAGTGCAAATGTTTACTATACTTTTTAGAATGCTGCAGAATGCACTGTGTTCCTAAATTCAAAGAATTAGTTACATTTCATCACAATGTCCACACCAAATGTCCACAATTTAAACTATTTAAAGTATCTTCAAACTTGCTTTAGGAATATCTTTAGATGCATGCTTTTTCAACAGAGTAGTTCTCCAGAGGTCTGATTCTTCTGTCTTTGCTCAAGTTAAGTTCTCATACCACTGCAGCATCTAAAAATCAGGTACTTTGCCCCTGGGCAGTGATTCAACTCTACAAAGTTAGGAATAAAGTCTCCTTATACAGTCAGTTGTGAGAGGTGCTTTCAAAGGGCAGGCCAGAACACCCTGACGCTGAGCAGCAAGGTGACTAGAGTAAGCCAACAGGAAATTCTAGGCACAAGGGAACCTGGACTCCCTGCCCCTCCTTTGTGCTTGATTTAGGACTGTGTATCAGATACCTCTGTCATCTCTGGATTCAGAGTGCCCAGGGATAAGGTGACAAAGATATCAACAGCAGCCCTGAGACCATTACAAAGCAGAGCAGTAGGATAGCCTCTCATTCAAAAACAATGGGAATGGTGATGGGGTGCTTACCCTTTAGTCCAATAGTGTGGGTAGAGCACTCATCCAAGAACTGGAAGACTTCAGTTCTAGGTCTCCTCAAGCTGTAAGGAGTCAAACCTACTATGAACAACTAGAGGAAGATCCAACTCCCCTTTTCATCTCAAAACCACCATCAAATCATTTCCATATGAACTACAAGAAAACCTACAGAACTTGATCCCCCACTACCCAACCTCAGGACTTTTTATATGCTTCCTAAAATCCACATGGGAACCCAGGTAGACCTATAATATCCAATCACGGAACCCTAACTGAGGAAATATCGGGTCTCATCAAATCCATCCTAAAACCTCTTGTTACCCAAAGAGTGAATTTTGTCCAAGACAGAACAAACTTTCTATGGAAACTTAAAGACATAGACCACCTTTCCAGCAATACCTTCTTAGCCAACATGGATTCATAGATGCCAGGGTTGGGAGGGACCTCAACAGATCATGGAGTCCAACCCCCTGCCTGGGCAGGAAAGAGCACTGAGTCAGATGACCCCAGCCAGATGCCTATCTAGCCTTCTCTTAAAGACCCCCAAGGTAGGAGAAAGCACCACCTCCCTTGGATGTTACCAGCTTATATACCAATATCTACAAGGGCAAGGTTACAACAACTCAGAGTACAGACCTAAAGGTATTACCAAACGTATACACTTCATCCTCGCACGCAACTTCACTTTCAATAACTAACACTTCTCCAGACCATGGGCACAGCTGTGGACACCAAAATGGCCCCACAATATGCCAGCCTTTTTATGGGTCACCTGAAAGAAGAATTCCTCAAGAACTGCCCCATCAAACCCATGGTATCCCTAAGACACTGATGGCATTTTCATCATTTGGACCCAAACCCTACAATCTCTGATTGATTTCCATCACAAATTCCATCATCATCACCCCTCTGTCAGACTCTCTTGAATATGCCAGCACCAACATTTCCTTTTTAGACACTACAATCACTACCCAGAATGGTAAAATACAAACTACCATATACAAGAAACCCACAGACCAACATACATATCTGCACAGAACCAGCAATCACACTAAACACACCAAGAATGCTGTAATATACAGCCAAGCCTTCCGATACCAAATTTGCACTGAGGAGAACACCTGCAGTTGAAACCATACATATCTCAAAAAGGCTTTCACCAAACAAGGACACTCCCCAGAGAGATAAATCACACTTTTGAAAGAGCCACCTGGATACCATGTGAAGAATTGTTGCAGTACAAAAAGAAAATCCCCATGAATTTCACACTATTAGTTATGACATACTGTCCTTCCCTGGAATCTATACAGAAAATCCTGAAACAATTGCAACCCATACTAGAAGAAGACCCAATTCTTAAAGAGATCTTCCCAGAACCACCCATTCTAGCCTTTAAATGAGCACCGAACCTCGCCAACCTCATCACCAGAAGCAAACGTCCTATGGCCCAAAAGCACACCAGATGGATCCAGACCATGCCAGGACAAGAAATGTAAAATCTGTCAACACATCTCCACTACTCCCACAATAACTACACCTCACAAGAGAACCATCACCATTCCTGGATCTTACACCTGCACTTCCAGAAGTTTAATATAACTCATCCAGTGCACTAAATGCCCTGATGGAAAATATGTAGGAGAAACCAAACAACAACTGCATACCAGGATGAATGCACACCAAAAATCTATCCAAGACAAAAATACTCAATTACCTGTGGATGCACACTTCTCACAAGACAACCACTCTCTCCAATCTCTCATTTCTAACCCTCAAAGGGAACAAAACACCTTTCATAGACGGGCCTATGAACTTCACTTTATAAATCTACTGGATACAAAAAAGCACAAATTAAATACAGACATTGGATTTATGGCACATTATAACCTGCCTGCCACCTGATACCCAGGTAACCTGTCTGCATTTTACCAGCTACATTCCATCACCAGTTCAACATTCTCATCCTTCCCCTACACCTACCTGTCTCATACCTATTGTTTTCCATCACCTCTGATCTTTACTGCCACATATTTTCACAGACCTGCATTTTGCATATTTGGCTTCTATTCCATCCAGGAGAGCACACAAAACACCAACAGACTCTCCCTATGCCTGAAGAAGGGTGTTTTTCCCCAAAAAACTTGCAAAGAACAATTTTCCCAACTATTTAGTTGGTTTAATAAAACATATCACATTTTCCCCAAGACCCATGTCTGCCAAAGAGTCACCTCCCAGAGGGTACTCTAATCAAGTGTTTGTAACCCAGTAATGAGGGCACTCTTCTGGGAAAGGCAGGAGCCTGGGCTCAGTACCTGCTCTCAGGAATGTTTATACATTTGACATCAGTCTGTCACTGGTTAGAAACAAAAATTGCATTGGTATCTATCCACATGATTATATGGAGAGCCAGCGACTGAAATCCATTTCAATTTAAAAAGTATGTTGCTAGATATTACTAAGAGAAGAAGACTCCCTAGAGGCACAGATGATAGCCTGTTCTCCTTTTTCATGTATGCAGATTGTAATTTAGTGAAACACTGTAATTTCATCTGTAGGGAGCAAGTCCCACATACATGAAGGCAAAGTGGATTGGGAATCCCCACATTTTGTGCTCTAGCGCTGAGTACTCTATCAAGGCCGACTTGGGAAGTTACTTAATTTGTCTGCTTTTGTAACAGTGTGTACAATGAGATCAACAGTTCCCTACAGTGTTCAGAGAGTTATTTATTGTGTGGATTAATTAGATTTGCAAAGTTCTTTAACTATAAAAAGAGCATCATATATTTGCTAAGTAATGAATAGAGACAGATATTTAACTGGTATAAGTCAGCATCACTCCATTGACTTCAATGACCACAGTCCTGTAATTTTAGCTTCCTCATACATATAGTGACATTTTTACATTAACTGTATTTTATTGCCTAATAAATCCTAATATGATAAATAACCAGAGAAAACTCACTTCTCTAAGAGTGCTGGTAGGACAGGGGTAGATACCAGATTGCTTTTTCCATTAGGTGCTTCAGACTGTGAATTGAAAAAAGCAAACAACACATCAGAAGAGAATAAAGTCAATATACTTCTTATCTGAACTTCATCCCAAACGAACCACACAAAATCTCTTAAAAATGGAGCTTCCAAACTATTTCCTTCTCCTGCTCCTGTAAGCAATGGACTCTTGTGGTTCTCTACCTTATTACTTTTGTCTGTGTATGTTTAGTTTGACACTAACCCCTTTGTTTGATGCTAACTACTATACTGTAATCAGTACAATCATGTTTTTCTGTTTCTACTTTTTTTAGTAAATTGTGCCTGTGAAAAATGCTAAACAAATATGAGTGAACTCATTCAGGTTGTTAAATAATTCTTCTGGGTACATAATGACCTAAGGGGATGTAATGTACTTGTGCTTTTTTTTATATTAAAATGAACTTAAGTTTAACAGTATTTTCCTTTAAGTCATCACTGTATTATGTTCTGTTCTCCACGTGGTTGTTAGCAATAATACGCATTAAACAAACCTTTGGGTTTCTAGTAGAGAGGTCTGATTACATAAATTTAAAAGTGATGCATCATCTTGGTCCAACTTTGAAAGTCTTGTGTATTTGGCACATTGTGCCTGGGAGTAATATGGATAAGTAGATTTGTTAAGTTCATGTGTTATTGGGTTCTGCTTTAATGTGCTGACAGTATATCATACCATACCAATTTATCCCTGTGTAAACAAAAAGACAAATCAGAGGCTAAACAGTCTACTTACCCTAGGCTATTGTAGGAGTTTTGCATTTCTGTCATATGAGTTTGTACAAGTTGAGTTTCTATTGGGTATTAGTTGTAGTTTTTCCTCTTTTGGCAGATGCCTATGACAGATTAGAAGCTGCCACAGTGTTCATATCACAGAATAAACAGAAATTAGAATTCAGAAATCAGATTATGTTTAGAGCTGCTATGAGGCCCTACCCAGATGAACAACAGCTCCACCGGTGTCCAACAGCTCCACTGGTGGCCTGGTCATCAAGGTAGACTCTGAGGGTATGCTCCTTTTAACATTGTATACTGTATGGCCACCCATGCCACTTCATTAGGATGGAGTCACAAATTCTACTCAGTGTCAGTATATTGGAAAACTTCCTATATGTCTCAATGAAGGCTTAAGCAAATACATAAGACATGGGGACTTCAGGCTTCTTAAAAGTCTTTCCTTAAACCTGGGTTTTACATATTTCTGGGCTAAGAAAGGGTGTGGAGAATGGCATAAATATTCCCAACCTAAATCATATGCTCAAGTTAACTCTGTATCGCTAAAAATTTGCATTGCCTAATGGGCTCAGACTTTTTCAGGACTGACATCTCATGCCTATGTGAAACTGATTAAAGAACCACATCAATTTATTTAAATTATACACTTATTTTCACTTACCAGAGCTGGCATTGAAGGGATAGGTGATGTACTAGGTGACTGACCAGGAATATTTAATAAGTTAAATTTAGGAACAACTGCAACGCTGACTCTTCTCCGAGGCATGTTCTGTAATAAACAAACTTTATTATACAACCAGCTTGTAAAATATTGAATGACACTGAAGGATGGTGCCAACTGGCTGGTAGGTATTATAAAGAATATAAACCACACAACAGAAATGGTCTAACTTATATTAGCATATTTAGATATGCCAAACATAAAATGATGTTGAGTGAATGTTAATATTGGAAAGGTTGCAAATTTTGAAGTTGCACGTGCACCTTAACTCTGGTCCTTTTAGTGTATCCATTATGATGCATTCTTTAACTAAATGGTCACACATTATTTCTCAAATAATTCAGTAACAATAACATACTTTTTTCTTATGTATCTAGCATCCCATAGTGCTTTGGCCTAGAACAGACATTCATTTTTAATGGTCAAAGTTTCTGAGAAATTTCCACTGCTAGAAATCATTCTGGGAGAGGGAGAAGTACAGCCCTTCAATCTGAAGCTGCTCCTTCTCCATCCTTTTCACACCTTCACTACACTGGGGTGATCCTGGTGTTTGGAAGCCATGGGAAAAATGGCTGCCCCACTTCTTTCAGAGAGTTGACACCTGAAAGATCTTTTTCCTGGAGGGGACAGGTTTTTCCTGGGAGAAACTGAATGAATGCTTATATGTTTGTTGTTTCAATCAGCAGAGTGGTGATTCTCCTGGTAATGTAATGCCTGTATGTGGCCTTTGTGTCTGTCAGACAGAGGCTCTAAAAATCATCTGTACAAAAAGTAAGCTTGCATAATACATTACTGATCAAATATTACAACAAAGTAATAGTGAACTTTTATTGGTATGTATAAATCTGCAAAGTCTGCAGATAAATCACTTCAGTAGTCAAGTGTCTCATCCCACAACATGTATCTAAAGTACTGTAGTCTATTTCCTACTGGCTGAAAAAAGAATGAAGACATTTTTCAATACATGGCCAAATACTGCTCTTTTCTGAGTAACTTTAGGGGGAAGGAGTTGCTCAATTCTGATAAATCTTGGCATTTGTTATTTCTCTTTAATGCCTAACATAAAAGGCTTATTAAATAATATTGTAATTAATACCTACCAAAATGCATAGAGGCGAGGAAAGGAGTTAAAATAGTATGTGCAACTTTAACTTTGCAATTCTTGACTTTTGAACATGTAACTGCTTAAACTTAATATTCTGTTAATATGGTCTCTTAGGTGGGGTTTTTATTAAGAGAAAAAAAGGCACAGAAAAAAAAATCTGAATCTTTCCTCCTCCTGACTTATGCTGTGAGCATCTTTATCCAGACACACGGTCCACTCAATTCTACTGACTGGTATTGAAAAGAGAATATCCCCCTGCTTTTTAAAGGTGAGTCTAGCACCCGGGTATGCTAATACTAGAAGCTTCTGCTCAGATAGTGCAGGATTAGAGTATGGTTGGTATATGGACAGGAGAATCATTGTGCACAATTTCCTAAGCAAACGCCCAAGGATGGGAATAAGAACCACAACTAAAGGAATATGAATGTGGAATAAAATCTGAAGTTGAACAGTCCATATAATGATCACATTTCATATTAGCTGAATACCTATCCAACTGTATTAATTTACTAGGGATTTTACAGACCTGGTTTATAAACTGGGACTCAAACCCAGAATTTTTGCAGAGAAATAAAGCTAGCCTTGTTAAAGCTATTAATCAGCCAAGTATCTGAAACTGAATATGTTACCAAAAATTAGGGA
>NW_005841883.1:3898321-3928358 GCF_000455745.1 Alligator sinensis
AGATATTTCAGTGCCAATTAAAACAATGAACCACAATCTTGAAACCTACTGACTATTTGTGTGTTGCTGTGAAAACAGCATAGTTACCAAGAATGACAATTTTAGAATATTCATCTATTCCTGACTATAAAATAGCCATCTTTGACCTGATACTCAGCTTGGTAAAACCTCATAGCTCTGCTGAGGTAAAGCCGAGGATTAGGCCCAGTGACTGCTATTCAGGATTATACTAAAATATAATATCAGTCTAAAGGAGATTAATGATGTTCCTTTAATTTTCAATTAAATTGTAAGTGCTACTATTACCTATTAGTTTAGATAGTAATTTTTAATCAATTACCATAATTATTCGACTCTAAATTGACCCTGAATTTAAGATCCCCCTCATTATTAGATTCTATATATGGAAAATGTATAACTTTTCCAGGTACAGAATCTAATTATTGGAGAACTGTCTTGAATTCATCCCCATCCCTACTGTTGGTGCAGTACAGGGTAGGAATGTGGGCCCTGGCAGCCCTGTACTTGGCTGGACTGGGCCGTGGGGGAATGGACTCAGCTGACCCAGATGCTTAGCAGTCACCCAATTCTTGCCTGCCACATCTTGATGCTGAGGAGGTAGCTTGCTCTGCTGCATGCTGACCCAGAAGTACTGGGCTTGACACTTCATTAGGGCTCCTACCTCCCCTACACCCAGGCCAAGAACCACCCAGTCGTTGATGTGTCAGCTCCACCCCTGGCTCTCAGAGGATGTTCTCTTTCTGTTCTCTGATTCTGTAGGCCTGCAGTTGTTTTGGGCCTCTCTCCAGGAAATGACGGTTATATTAACATGAGAGCTGTCCTGTCGAGGCTTGGCAAATGGAAGAAAAAAAGGAAGAACAACACAAAGCAAAGACCTAGACCTCAGGTAAGTCTCTTGGCCCTGGGGCCATTATGACCACTGGTGGTGACACCATTACGGTGCCCAATACTCCTGAGGGCTGAGGACCGTTGTTTAAAGCCCAGCCCTATCAGCCAAAGGAAAACTATAAAAGAACATAGGAGAAATCCTGATCCCTTACACATCTGAGCATTGTCTTGATCCCTGATGTTTCGGTGCCAGTTCACTCAGCATGACAGAGTCCTATTCCCACTGGAGAATGGGCCTTTTTCTGGCCCTTCCTTAACTATCTGCTTCTGGAGCAAGGGAGCCCGGTATTGGTCCAGTGTCTCCCTGGCCCCAGCCTGACACCGACTTCTCCCTTTTCCTTCTCCTGGTGATGGGAACTCAGCCTGATAGGCTGCCCCACTGAAAGTGAAAGCAAAAGTAAGGAAAAGAAAAAACCCTGATTCCAGCACTGCCAGCCTCCATGCAGCCGCCAGAGATGTGGGGCGGAAAAATCCAGTGCATAATTTTTCCATGGGAAATTTTTCATTTCTAAAAATTCATTGTTTCATAAAATTCATTAGTAACAACGAACGGAACTGGAAGGAAGGCTTTCAGCTCAATCAAGACAAAAAACAGGAATAGACTAACAAATGAATGCACTGCTAAGCTTGTTTCTATTTCTCAAAATCTCTTGCTTCTGGAGACTCAGTTGGTCCAATCCAGATCAAACAGTTGCTAATAAAACAGGGCTCCTGCCTTGGCTTCTGGTCTCTTGCAGTCGCTGTCTCTGGTGGGGCTTGTGAGTCAGTTCCCTCAGCAGCTGGGGGTCTAAAAGGGGCTTTTCTCACCTCTTCACACCCACTGCTATAGCAGGGAAAATAGTGATTGGGTGGGCTGGATGACTGGGCAGCATCAGGCAGTCCCTGTGCCCTCTTCTCCCTTACTTCTTCCACTGCAGCCTTCCTGCTCGCCTTGCCATCTGCACCCTCCACCCCCAGGTCCCCACACTCTCTTCTTCCCCATCCCCCAGTGTCCATCTCCCCCTCCCCACCCCCGCTTACTGTTAGACACTGATTGGGCTCTATTCCCTCCCCAGAACATAGCATGTGGAAGAGTAGCCCCTGCCAGCCATGCAGCAGTGCTGGCACTGCTGATTGGTGAGGCAGGCAATACAGCAGTGCCTGTGCTGCTGATTGGTCAGGCTTGAAACAGAATTTCCATGTGCTCCATGCCTGGGAGGGAATCCAACCCAAGCTGGAGCTGAGCTGTGCCTGATAGTAAAGGGGGTGGGGAAGAGGGCAGGGTTGGGGCAGAGGCTTGCAGAAGGCTAGTGCAGGTGGAGACAGGAGGCTGCTGTAGGTCTGACTCTGGCCCCAACCCAGACTCAAAGCCAGAGTCATAGCTGCAGCTGCTGCCTGCTCCCCCCTTCCCCCCCAAATATGGATCTAAGATGGGGATGGGGGCAGCTTATCTCAGAGTCGAGTAACTATGGTATTCAAAATTCCCTGATGTTTAGATTGGGCATCACAAACTGCTGCAGATCAGGACTGTAATATGAATAATATTGGCAATAGAACTACATGTGTTCAGATCAGTGGTTCTCAACCTTTTTAGACTCAAAGCACCCTTTGTTCAGCTCAAGGCACCCCTAAAAATGCCAGCTCTTATTTTATGCTCATTTTTTGACAGCTGAAAAAATAATTGCGCAATTGTTCTGTTGCAACCAATTCAGAAAGACCACAATAGGTCAGAATGTTTTTGATACCATGGATTCCTATTTGAGATCTTTGGATTTATCATGTGAATTATGTTTACACACAGCACCCTGGAAAAGATTTGAAAGCACTCCAGAGTGTTGCAGCACCATTATTGAGAATCACTGGCTTAGACACTGAACTTTAGGTATGTGAAACTTCCTTATATTTCACAAATTTTCATTAGTACTGTAAAAAATACCTTTCCAACAGTAAGAGACATTGATCTAGATGAACGAGGTACTCCATCTTCTGCAATGAAGAATAGCAGATAGAGAAAAAGTTAAACTATGCATATAAACAACACTGAAATAAGAACAAAGACTGTTCTATTTGTAGAAGTTCTATACTATAAAATGCTGATTTGGACTCCAGTCTCAGTTCCACGAGAACTTTTTTTCCAATTTGATTTCAGTTACCGTTGAAATCAGAACTGAGCTTCCTGTCTTGTCTTACATGCCAGTTTTTCTTAGAGAATATTAAAAATATAAACATCCAACAAGATACATAAACAAATAACATAAAAACCAAATGGTACCAACATTTTTATTACTATAAAATTCTATACCCAGGAATATATTCTTTGTCATCACATCTCTAAGGATAGTGTGCACAATTTTTTTTGATAGCAGTGTCCATGGAGCTTCACTGAAGCCCTAAATGTTCTTCTGTACTCCACAGTCAAGGACAATATGGATGAAGTGGGTCTAACTGTACCTACTTCTTTTGTCAAAAGAGAAACTGTATTGAGAAGGACTTTCTGGAGGTGGGCAAGAAGGGCAGGCCATGGAAGATAGGCGGACAATAAATTTAAAAGGATTAGAGCCTGTAGGGTAAATGTTTTCTCTCTGAGCAATCATCCACATGATTTTTGCTTTTTGGTGACTCAGAAGCATTAACTTATAACTTGGATGTCAGTGATAGGAGCCTACAGAAACGATGACTGCAGGATTGCTCTGCTGAAGTCACTGTTGGAGCTAGAGTTCTCTTTTAAGGGATAGCTTTGTTAAAACAAACCCCAGGTAGGTGCTTTACAAATCTCTGAGAATGAAAAAACCTAAAAGGGAAGTTGTCATCACTGTTTGGGCTATAAACTTCATAAACCCCAATAAAGTGCTGCTCCTCCATATTTTCTCTTTTGTAGATTGAGCATAGGAGCATAATGAGCATCTGATTGACTCTGAAGTAAAAAGCAGATTTCTGATGCCAGTTAGGCTCAAGGTAGATGGTTGGCTTCCTGCAGGGGTTAGGAGCACAGTCTATGTTGATAGTGTTTTCCCTGTAAAAGCAATGTTGCTTCATGCTATTTAAAAGCTGAGGGGCTTTTGTAAGAGAAAGAGTACTAGGAAGGAATCTATTTTTTTTTTGGTCCTTTTTGCTCCAAGCAGCAGCTAACAGAGTTTGGGATGGAAGATGCACTTTATCAAGGCAGAAGAGGAATTTAGCATCTGTCAATGATAGGAAAAGCTGCCTTGCAGGAGGGAGAGGTTTTGAAGCATGTCCAAAGGGGTCCAGTGCTGGAGCATCTTCCAGACTCAGAAACCTCTCCTATATTGCAAAGTTTTTGGTCAACAGGTTAAATAAAGAAAAACCTAAACTAAGTTAGAAGAATAAGTCAGTCACAGTACACAGAAATCCAGTTAACAGAAACTGCAGTGCTACAAGTATTCTTTCTTGCACTCACAAGTGTAAGAAGGAACTGAAAAGTGGTTGCCACCTAGGGTGCTTGTACACGTGATGCCATTAACATATACATGCAATTAAAATGTCACTTTATGTGGCTTAATAGTGTCACACTGTACACATTCAAGAGTTTTGGGGCTTTTAAATGACATTGCATTGTTGTAAACTAAACCACATCTGAATGTAGTTTAATTTGCAGTGATACGTTACAGCTGTCAGCTCACCCCCCAGGTGCCTGCCAAAGGCAGAACTGGTGAGGAGCCCAATTCTTTGTTCTTTTTTTTTTTTTTGATAGAGCCTGCCTGTCACTCCTGTGGCTGGGGGGAGAGCTGCCAGCAGGCTGTGTGGCCCCTGAGCTGTGGGGGGTCCTGGTCCTTCCCTCCATGGTGGCAGTGCCTCTTGGGGCTGCCTGGCTGGGCTGCTAGCAGGTTAGTGGGGGACACAACTCCATGCTGCCACTCCCCCTGCTGCTGAGCGAGAAGGGGGCACCTTGCCATGGTGATGTGGCCAGCACAGAGCTCTTTCCGCCCCCCCCGCTCCTGGACAAGCTGCCAATGGCTCTTTCTTGCTCCCTACCCCAGCTCCCATGCACTGCACTGGTTGGGCAGCATCCCCAGGCCCAGCCCCAGTCCCAGTCCCACTCCCTCCCTCACTGTGGGGGCCTCAATCTGCTCCCCCTCCCCCAGACTTATCTGCAGGCAGCTGGGGGAGCTGCTCTCCACTGTTGCCTGGGGCTGTATTCCCGGTGATGTGCATGTGTGCAGATGCATACACGTGCGTGGCGCCCCCTGCATTCTGCTCTGTGCTGTTCATTACAGGCTGGAACTCTACCAGCCTGCAAGGGGAAACCCGCTGTTTCCTGTGTTTTTCCATGGTGAATGGAAAACCTGGATCCCTGCAGGATACTGCCAATCTGGGACAAATGCTGTCTCAGAGTCATGCAGCCTAAGACCGGGACTTGATGTTCCCATTTTGGGACAGTCCCACTCAATTAGGGACAGGCTTCCCAAGGGGGGCCAGGGCCCTTGGGCCCCCATGTACTCAGCACCTATGCCCTGAGAGAAGCCTAAAGAGAGCAGCTGTGAGCAGGAAAGTTTTCCTTTGATTCCACTTGTGCTCCATATGTCAGGATTTTATTTACATGAATGTGCAGAATAGCATGGCAGGACCCTGGTCACATTACCAATTTCTCCTCCTAACTGGAATAATCTTCAGCACCCCAAATTTTGGCTTACTGCTCAAGTCAAAAGCAGTAATAATCCCTGTGTGCACATGTACCAGAAATGGATTACATGTGAACAATCATTTTGAGAACAACTGCAGGCAGATAAAATAGGTCTTGTTCACTATATATGATAAATAAAAAAAGAGATGCTCTTAAAATAGAGTAATTAATCAGGCCTGAAACTTCCAACAAATAAATGTATGCAAGCCTTTGTTAATATATAACTTGTAAAATCTGCTTATGTACCTGAGCTGATTTCAGGTACCTGATTTGCAAGATGACCAAGACTACAACACCTCTGATTAATGGCAAGATTAACCCTTGGACTTTAAAGTGCTCTTATTACCTGATGAGCTGTAACTTCTACTAGAGTTCTGATTGGCAAGTTTTTTATACTCCATTAATTCAGCGTGATCTTTTTCATATGTTCTCTTCAAATTCTCCACATACTGCATCATGACTTCTGTGGCCTTTGACATGCGTTTCTCCTAAAGTGGGAGAGACAAAAAACAAACAAGCGACTTCTATGGTAATTAAATAATTGTTCATCTCTATCTGCCAAGCTTTACCAGGGCCAAGTCTGGAATAGATGTCCAAAAAAGGAATCTTGGTACCTTTCATGACTGGCAATTGTATACGTGACATATGCATGTACATGTTTTCTAACAACGGCCATGCATATGTCTTATCCTATGCAATGCTTTGTCTTATCCTATCATATTTATGCTTACAGAAACTGTTACTGCAGTTCCTGTTTGGAGCATGTATTGTGCATGTGCATTTTAAACATTTGACTGGTTCTGCGGTTAATCTGGTTTTCCAAGCAAATACTGTGAAACAATAATTATATTAAATTATCTAGCTATATATGAATAGGTATAAATTTCATATTATACAAATGTTTGTAGCTTTCAAATATAGCTTTCAAATCTGCATGAATTTTATTACTTGAATGTGCCATTGTGAAGGCAACTGCATGTTATTTGATGTTAACTGCTTTAAATCTGTCAATTCACAGAATTCACAGGAGTAATATAAACTGCAGCAAGTGGAAGTAAATCCAAGGCATGATGAGGTACATAATATGGTGACACACAAACCTGTGCCAGGAACCTACTGACTTTTCTGAATATCTAACAAATGTCATTGCTAAATAATAGAAGCCACAGTATCCAGGAGACATTTTAAAATATTTTTACCTGACGAACAGCTCCAACCATTTCGGCACGGCTAGACAGTCGAGCAGCTAAACGATGCAGTACAGCAATATCCTCTAACAGCTTCTGGTAAGCTTCTCTGTGCTCATAGTGATGCCATAAGGCAGCTGAAGACTGAAATGAGAGAATGTACATCAACCTGTGACTTGAAATTTTTAGGGGCAAATATGCAGAACATATACATTTGCAATACTGTTCCAACTGAGGCCTATCAACAACTTTAAAGAAAATATACCCCATATTGCAATTAGTATTCACCAACTCTTTCCAAAATATACAGATCACTTGATCTTGCTAGTCTAGTAGGTAGGCATCAATAAACTTTTCACTTCTAATTTAATTTACTTAAAAAAACACCCCTATCACTGTTAACTTCACTTTAACTCAGAAGGAAAAGAGCAATAATAACTAGTATGACATTAGTATGGCCTAAAAAAAAATTACTATTCCACAGATAGGTTTGGAGTTGGATCAGAAATACCAGTATTTATTCGTTAATTATGACTGAACTGAACTCACTTTGCTATGCCTGACTCCAAATGAGAAAATCAGGTAATGCACATGACTTCTACGTGGTTATTCACACACTTTAAGTCAAGTACTCTTTATGTGTTTTTTGGAACTGGGGCCTTTGTGAAAGGCTGTTTTCTGTATTAGTACAGTTATTTATGATAGCCTTTAATTCTTTGTAAACATTGTTTACATGAGAATGACCCTATACCCTCATGCTGCAGAGCTGCTAAAATCTTGACCCAGACTTTGTGATGTTAGATACCAACCTCTCTGGATAGAGCAGGATATAAATCTAAACAGAAACAACAACAACAACAACAACAATAATTCCTATGTACTATGTTGCTAGCATGTTCAAACACTACAAGACTGCAGGCCAATGGAAGACACTCTGAATGAGAAATAAACAAGCCCCTGCAATTCAGATTTTATTTATAGTTTATCATTTGTTTATTTATTTAAAGTTGGAAAAAAACACCTAAACTATTCCTTCTAGTGAACCATTTACAGTACAGGCAGTCCTCGGACTTACGACACAATTGGTTCCTGAAAACAGCATCTTAAGTTGGAACGTCGTAACTTTGAACCAATTTTCTTATATGAAACAATGTTATGAATGGGGCATTCGCTCCTGAACCAAGGCCCAATACCTTGTTTTCACCAAAAATACCCCAGAATTTTGTATTCGATCAATTATAGATGAGTAATATAGCTACATTAATGTATTTATATTGTAAATAGCAATCATATTGATTTGGAAGGACTTCTTTGAGGTGACTTTGCTGGACTTTTTGAAAGGCTCTTGGACTTTTTGAAGGGTCCTTGGCTGGAGTCTTCTCAGGAGTCTTGGCTGCAGGTTTTTCTGGAGTCTTGTCTGCTTTCTTAAAGAAAGTGTCCGAGGAAGTTTGGACAGAGGTTCTCTAGGGAGATGAGCAACGCAGCGAACTTGTTCGCTGGCATGGTGTCACATCGGATCAAGCGTTGTAAAGTCGAAACTGACGTCATAAAGTTGAAACAGGGTGTCAATTTATAAACTTTGTAAGTGCGAAACATTGTAACTCGAAAAATGGTAACTAGAGGACTGCCTGTATTGCCCAACCCAACCATTCAACTATGATGGGTCAGGCCCACAAGAATCTTGAGACTGAAGAAAGAGATTAAAAAAAAAAAAAATAACTCCTGACTTTTTAAGTCGTAGTCTGGCCTTTAAGATACTAGGTTACATTTAAGTCAGTTTTTCAAAATTCTCTCTGGAATGATCTAGACCAGTGGTGCTCAAGTTTTTGGCCCTGCAAGCCAGATGAGTTTCGCAAGGCCTATCCGCTGGCTGAATTGGGCCCTGGCACCACTCCCTCCCCATCCTGTTTGCTTTAAAATTGGGTCCTGGGGCCCAGTGCTACCCCCTCCCACCCTCTATGCCCTGGGATTGGGTCCATGAGGCCCAGCACCGCTGCCTCCCACCCCCCCCATGTGCTGTGATTGGGCTTTGGGTGCCCAACACCACCCCTTCTGCCAGCATTGGGTCCTGGGTCCCAGCACCACCGCCTCCCATCCCTGTGCACTGGGGTTGGGTCCCAGGGGCCAGTCACCACCCCTGCCTGTGCCCTATACACTGGGATTGGGCCCTGGGGCTTGGCAATACCCTCACCTGACCCTGCATGCTGGGATTGGGCACCTGATCCAGTGCTCAATCAAGGCCTGGCGCTTTCCAGAGTCTGGAGATTTAGTATCACCACTTTTGCATGGTCACATTTCCAGACCTCTAGGGAGCCCTGTGGGCCCCCTGATCTAGACATAAAATTTTGCAATTTTCTAAAATGAAAACTGAGATTCTTATACATTCAGTTGTCTCTGGCAGCTGGGGTTTCAGCTATCACAAGGCACATGGACATCATCAGGGTTAGCCATATTATGATGAAGGCAGACACTATGGATCTGTTCGTACAGAAATGAATCGGTAACTTCCTACCAGTTCAACAGCCGCAGGGTAGGCCCTTGTGTGCAATGCAGGAACTCTCAGATAGGTTAGTCACTTATTAATTGGCCTCCTTGTGTGATGTGCTCATGGTAAAATGCTAATATCTTAAAATTACAACTTGTGCACTATCTCAGGTTGAATATTATTTTATTGGTTTATGAGCCAAATTGTGCCCAATGATGTGGGGTGAGGATGGAAAAATTAGCTGCCTTTCTTCTATGGTAACACTATTCTTAGTGTCTTTCTCTAATAAGTGATTTTAAACCAAAATGTGTGTTAATACAGCTGACTAATAGATTGCATTTTAACATGCCCTAATACCAGCTAAAAATGTGAATGTATACAAAAGATTATTATAAATAAAGAAATGAAATCTAAGAGGTCATCTTTCCTTACTTACAGCTCTCTAAACACCCAAGAATAGGGAAGGAACAGCAAGATGTCCCCAATGTTTTAAGTACATATAATCTTTAAATTCAGTTTTGATATTCCAATGAAAAAAATGTAAACACAGTCCTTGCTTAACTGTATCCTTCAATTTTGTAAGTTTGCCATGCTTGAAAAGCAAAATGAATGAATCTTGTCCTATGACCTTTTAATAATTTATCAAGGCCATATCAGCACCTTATTCTAACATAGCCATTGATGTAATATAGGTGGTATTATAACCAGCATTATAGTTCTTGGATCTCTTGTTGCACAAAAAGGACAGTATATTGTAAACTAAAACATTTCAAAACTATTTAGAATTTCTATTACATAATCCCAAGAGAGTTGTAAGAGCTACACAAGAAAGGTGGCTGTTGATTGCTGACAAAGGTTTCAATCAAAGGCAGAGAGAACAGCCATCATGAAAGTTATGTGAGAAACAAGGAAGTTTCCCTGGCTGATCTTATATTTTTACCAAGTGACCACTTGTACCTCTCCTTTGAAAGCTTAACATTTTTCTTTCCTTGACTCTTTCTAATACCACCAAATAGGGCTTTTACTTTAAGCCATAAGCTTCAAGACTCATAGAATCGTAGAAGTAGGGTCGGAAGGGACCTTGTAGATCTTCAAGTCCAACCCCCTGCCTGGGCAGGAAGAAAAATGGGCTCAAATGACCCCAGCCAGGTAGACATCAAGACTCTTCTTAAAGACCCCCAGGGTAGGAGCCAGCACCACTTTCCTTGGAAGTTGGTTCCAGATCCTAGCCGCCCTAACTGTGAAGTAGTTCCTATGGATGTCTAATCTAAACCTACTCTCCAACAACTTGTGGCCGTTATTCCTTGTTATCCCGGGGGGCGCTAGGGGAAACAAGGTCTCCCCCAAACCCTTCTGGTCCCCACTAGTGAGTTTATAGATGGTCACCAGGTCCCCCCTCAGCCTTCTCTTGTGAAGGCTGAACAGGTTCAGGTCCCGTAGCCTCTCATTGTAGGGTCTGCCCTGCTGTCCCTGGATCATGTGGGTAGCCCTCCTCTGGACCCTCTCAATGTTGTCCACATCCCTCTTGAAGAGGAGAAGTGTCACAGGATGGGGTCCTGCAGGGGATGGGGTCCTGCTGTGATCTCCCAAGGCCCCTTACCGTGCCAAGTTGGCCCAATGGGCACCCTCGCTTCTTGCCCGCCACGTCTTTGATGGAAAATATATATAGTAGGGAGGCTGCCTTTACGTCCTCTTGGACACAGTTTGCTGTACTCTCTGACCCCATGGGCTCCTGGACCCCTTGTGGGTCCCATTTTGCAATGTGTGTTTCGGGGCACCCTAGCCTTATGGGCTATGTGTGGCTCCAACCACCCCTTTACCATGCCCCAAGCCTTGCAGATGGAACTGATGTTATTTGGTCTGGGCCTTGTTATAATTTGGCCCCCTTGTTCTCTCTGGGCTCTCCACCGCCCTGTCTCGCTTGGCGCCTCACTGGCGCTTGGGCTGTCTGCCGCCCTGTCTCGCTCTGTGCCCTGCAAAGTGCTGTGCCCTCTCTGGTGCTGGGGTTGGTGCACCCCAAATGTTGCACCCTCTCTGGTGCTGGGGTTGGTGCACCCCAAATGTTGCACCCTCTCTGGTGCTGGGGTCCCCACGCTGCCGTGGATCCCCTATGAGGCCTCCTCCATCCCCTAATACTAATAAAACTTTTTTCAACATCTTATATAAATTGTCTAATTAGGTTCGTTACTGAGTGACAAGAAAGTCCAACCCTTTCTCAACAAATTTACTGTTCTGAAGAGTGGTGGTGAAGAGTAAGTTGGAAGGGACCTCAAGGAGGTGATCTAGTACACTCCCTGTTCAAGGCAGAATCATCCCTATCTAACCCATCATAGATGAGCTATTCTTAAAAACTTATGAAAAACTCTCTCAAACAGGCACAGTTGATTCAACAAGGCACAGCTGTTGAACATACTCCAGAGATCCAAAGAAAAGGACTATGCCTCTCTGCTGGAGAAGAAGGCAAAAACTCTCACAGTTCATGCCAATCTGATTGTGGGTTATTTTCTTTTGATTGACTGATTGATTGATTGAAAGAGCAAGACCCTGTAGCCAGGAACCTGTGGGTTTTTTAAGAAGGGGCACTGGCACACCCCTGTCAAACTTCCCAGCCTTGGCTGCAGCCAATGCCCAATGCTTCCGAGGAAGACAAAAGAAAACCTTGACACCTGTAGCAACAGGAGAGGAAAATATTCTTTCCTGTCCCCATGTGGTGACCTACGAGCCCAGAAACAAGGGAAAACTAGACATCCTCTGATTTACACCACAACCTACAGATCACAAACACAACTCAGCTCCCTTTAACATCTCCCTATCCCTTCTGCAAACTTGTCCCAGCACCCTGGGAGGAGAGGAGGCAAACTCTTCCTGTTAGACTGACTCACTTGTATAGAAAAGCATATGTGCATATATTGCACCTTCTGACAGACTGGCACAATAGCTGTCTTCCCCCTCCCCCTTGCCAACTCCCCAGTGATGAGCTTCAGATGATTGCATTTCAATTGAACATAACCTTGCTCCAGGTAATAAAGCCCAGGCATCCTTCTCTGATTTTGACCGGTAATATTGTTATGGTGAAATTATGGTGAAAGGGAGCAAAACCAATGTTTCTGAATAAAATTCACACCTAGTGTTAGTGAGTGTAATTGCACTGATGTTGGTGAGGTCTTATCAGTGTCACTGAGGGCCCATACATGACACATTCACATTTGTGTCACTTACATTGTTTTTGTACACTGATATAGTGAGACAGATAAGCTGCTGTCCTAGGATAGCTACATGGAATAGCCTGCCATTATAGCCAGGGCTGTCCCTAGGGAGGGGTAAATCAGGACGACTACCTCAGGCCCCGCACTTTGTGGGGCCCTGCAGAGCCGGGCGGAGCAGCATGGCAACTCCATGCTGCTGCCAGCTTCACATCCGGCCACTTGGCACCCTCTCTCTCCACCACCAAATCTGCTGCTGGCTTCCTCGTATCTGGGGGTGGGCCCCGCACAGGCTGATTTGCCCTGGGCCTTGCACCCTGCTCGAGTCATCTCTGATTATAGCACCCTGTCATTAAGTAGGAAGCTAACTGTTCAAATTGCTACTTTTGGACACACTGTAGACACACAACATGTAAAGCAGTACAGCTTACCACAGTTTCTCCTAGGGCATTTTTACATTGAATGCAAGCAAATTACACAGGTCTAGCAATGTACGTCTTACCTCTGCTCATTCTTTACACCAACATTAAGGCTGATTACATTATAAATATGTTGTGCTTCTATTCCTTGAGAAAGAGAAAGAGGGGAATTTATTTTATCTTCTTACCGTAATAGCTGCTTTAAAGTTTTCCAGTTCCTTCTCAGTGTCCTCCTCAGTAAGATTCCTCTCTCTCTCTGCCTGATTAATTCTGGATTCCAAGGTGTAGCTATCATTTCTAAAAGCCAAGGAAAGTTGTACAAATACATTCTGTTGGGTGTAAAAGAAACAGCATTTGTAGATGTGCCTGTATTATATAAGCTTTAATTCTTGCAAAAATATTACCAAAAGTTGTTTGCCTGATCTTAGTAGGTACTCGTACCCAAGTAAGGACTGTAGTATCAGGCTGAAAATACCATAAAATGAGAGTATTACCTGCAAAGGTTATCTTTTCACTTATTCTTTTAGATTAGTTATAATAAATATGATGGTTTTTCTCATTTCCTGAGAATTTTTTGAAATTTCATGACATAGCATGACATATACAATGAAGAAAGCCAGCCGAAAGTATCAGAGTCACAATGGGTCTATACTATATCGCTGGACTTTCCCCAAGTGTCCCCAAGGTCTTTTAACAGACAGTGTGCAAAGGAAATCCAGAAATGAACTCATCATTTACTGGAAATACTTTACCCAAGACAAATGCCATCAACAGCAGCCACTAAAAATGATTTACTAGTACACTTTATTCTGTTGAACCAGTGTTTGAATATTATTTTCCATTCAATATATTAATACTTCTTACAAGTTTAAATTATTTAATTCACATTTTAAAAAATTACTCTCAATTTCTGATCCCTAAATTTTAGGTACGCTAGGGCTGATACTCAGAAGTATTAAGTAGCAACTCCATTTCCACTTGATTAGTTATAAGCCACTAGTAGTAGAGCTGTGTAAATAAGTTATTTTCACTTTATCAGTAGTTCCAGAAAATTATTTCTGGTTGACATGAAATGAAATTTTTCAATTTTTGGGGTGGAAAGGCTAATGAAAAAAATTTGGACTGGAAACAAAACATTTAACCCCAAATCAATCAATCAATCAATCAATCATGATTGAGTTTGAGTGTTATACTAATTTTAAATAAAAACAAAAATAAATTTAAAATGAAATGTATTAAAAAACTCATACTGAAATAACTTAATTTACAAATACCAATACCAAACATTTTTTTCAGAGCATTTTTAAGGTTTTTTTTTAACCAGAACAATTGCTAAGATTAATACAAATTAATTGCATGCTATAGTTGATCTAAAACTATCTTTTTCTTCTTCTTCTTCAAAAAAGGTTTCAGGCAAAATATTTCCCCCATTATAATAAGCAGTCTAAAATTTAGGCTTGTGTTATCCAAATGTATCCATCTTATGTTTGGGGGTATTCATGTTTGCAGCCATACATACATGTAAAAGTACATGTGCCCAGTTTTCAGGCCACTGAGGCCCATGGGAGCAGTGGAGGCAGGGCTCCACTGTTTCTTTAACCTCAGCACCATAAGGAGGTGATGAGGTCAGCACCATATTCAACTTAGTACATATACAACTGGTAAATTATTCTGTAACAGACCAGAGATCCTCCCAGTTCAATAAAGCAACTATATGTTAAAAAGGATGCAATGCAACATAGCATAGAAAACATAGTACTACCATGATAAAAAATTAATTTTATATATAAAATGGAATGTAGAATTAAGAACACAACCTGAATTATAGATAGCTATGAAGTTTTCATGACAAATTCAAATTTGAAAGAAGACATAGGCTTTTAACTGTAATGTCAATCAATCATTGGAGCAATTTACCAAAGGATATGATTAATTCTTCGTCGCTTGAAATTTTAAAATCAGGACAGACTGTTTTCTATAATTTCTTGTTCAGCCAAAAGTTACATCATGTTATGCAAGAGGCCAGAACAGATAATTATAAAGGTACCTTTTGTGGCTTTAAAAATCTGTGAGTTTAGCAACAGACTTACCTCAACTTCTTTTTCAGTAAGTGCAGGGGGGCTGTAACAAAAACATAGCATTTAGTACATTTATCAAAATGATATTTTTGTTAAAATTAAACTAAGATTGCTTTAAAATTCAGTACAGTGTTACATATGACTCAAAAATGTGTAGTGGTGGCATATTGAGGAACCATGAATATGTAAGGAAAAAACAAGGGAGAAGCTTTTGAGATTGGTAACAGCTGAATGTGTTGGGATCAGTACCAGTCTTCAGTACCTATATAGGACTCATGACACGATGAGGAAAGTATGAAAGTCTATATAGATAGGCAAATCAAATTAATATAGAGACTGATGCACATAAAGTATTCCAGGTCTTATTGTTACTGCACTGGTAGTTGGCAGTAGCAAAGAAACTGTACTGTGATCATTGACTATTCTTATGAATTTCACTTGCAGCTGAACAAGAAAATGAACCCATGCTGGTTTTAGACCTGACCTGGAACCAAAAGCCTAGTAGCGTTTTCTGATCTGAAGAATTTCAAAATTTGAAGTCCTCTTCCTACCCTCATTCCTTTGGATTTTATTTTGGAGGTTCTGGTTTTGATCCATCCCCTAAAATGTATGTTCAGGAAGATGTCATTGGTAAACAGGACCCACATCCCTTATGTAAGAGAACAAAATAGACAATGTCTGAAAGGAGTACCAGTACTAGTTTTACTTACATCATGGCTAATGATGAAAGAAGTGATTAGCATGCCTGTTGTGCATTTTATGGGTAAAACACACTGCCCAGCAGGTTGGATTATTATTCTCATTTTGGGTGAAATGTTAATCCCAAACAGGACAGTTTAGAATGTCTGATATTTTTGGAAAGGGTGGGGTAGCATTCGTATGTAGAGCGGAAGAGACCAATATGTCTTATCATATGGGAAAGAAACAGTTCTTGCTAGAGTAGTCTTATTACTAATTGATTACTAATTGTTATTCTAAGCAGATGTCTGCTGCTTGGCAAGTTCAGTGTTTGATATGCTCCAGGTTATATTTTAATAATGTTCATTTATTGTTCTGTCACTCGACTTTTGTATTCAAAGTAAAGGCCTTTTCATTTCCTGTATTCGTGTAGAGCTGACTTCTCTTTTTTTTTCCAAAATAAGGTGAGTACCATGTAAGCATCTGCCAGTGCTATAGGACAGTACAACAAAACAAAATGAATAATGATAAAATGACCAGGAAATAGCACTTCCTTCATTTGGGCTGGGAGACTCTAACACATGTACAATAAGGGTGCAAAGGTCATTTCTGCATTCATTCAATGGCCTGGATGTACTTTCTGGTAGAAGACTGTTTTTATGAAAGCTGAAGTTCCCCTTGCTAGGTATTTACCAGATATGCAAAGTCAGTTATTTTGTTCTAAGGTACTAAATTGCTTTTGTCTTTATTACCTAACTGAATATAAATAAATAAGAGTCTCTTGCAGCTGCAACTGCATCACTTGCTAAATAAAAGATTCACTTATACGAAGCTTGAACACAGTGCATGTTTCATGATCAGTACCACATGCACACACAAACTGTACATAAATACATATATACACATATAACATGGATTGTTACACATAATTACACAGCAATTACATGTATGGTACAAAGATGTCTTATGGTACAGATGTACTGTTGCTAAAAATCACTGTAGCTTATGCAAAAACTTCTGTTAGGTCAAATTCATCCTTGGTGCACCCCCACATGAACCAGGATGAAACTGGTTCTTTGAGTAGTCTAACTGGGATGGAGAGTGTTTGTAATTATTTTAGAACAGTTAGGACAACTGGCTTGATGCTGCTGGCTCACTGTGTGATTTTGGACAAGTCTGCCCTGCACCAGTGGTGTAATGACGCGGGGGGGGGACACAGTGGCTGGAAAAGCCAGGGGGCCTCCTGCATTTTGTGTGTGGCCCACCTGCCCGCCCAGCGAGTTGTGGTGTTCTTTGGCCTTTCTGCCACTGCCCTGCACTATTCCTCTGCCTACCTCTCTGTATAAGAGAGATGATTCTTACTCAATTTGTATAAAATGTATATAAATAACTTTGAGATTCGGTTGGTTAATCCACTAGATATCATTATTTGTTCAGTGTCTAAAGAGTACAGTAGTACAAAACATGTATTCCTGTACAGCTGTTGCCTATTGAACAAGCCATGTAGTGACCATGTAGTGAATGAACATTTCACAAGACCCTTTGCTTCACTGGGTGTACATACTGTTTAGGACACATAATTTTAGTGAGATAGTTTCAGATTATAGATTTTTTTTTAAACTAAACAAAAACCCCTCTGTTAAAATCACAGCATATAAAAAAAGCACGTCAAGATTGGGTGGCAAAGAGCACAAGAAATGAATAAAAACTGATTTTAAGAAAAACTATAGACAAATCTCTCCCAAGGGTGGTCTTAGTCCCCTTGGTTCTGCCTTAGAACAGGCGGATGGACCACATGGTTTTCTGAGGCCTCTTTCAGCCCTAAGTTTCTATAATTAGTTTTTTCCTAGAGCACTGTATGTGGTAGACACGCTCCTTCTGCTTTAGAGGGAAGAGCAGGGCAGCCATGGCCTGAAGTGGGAAGACAAGGGAGAGACTCCAGACCTGTGTGGCAGAGGTACAGGATCTCTGCGTCAAGAGCTCTGGACACTCGCATACTCCTTGAGATTTGTGGATTTTGTGGACAGGCCTTGCAGGCAATCTGCACACTGGCAAACTCCAGTGCCTGGAGCAATTATGAAGAGGAAAGGGTAAAGTTGCATAGGGGATCTCTGCAGAATTTTCCTTGCCCAGATTTTACCAGGGCAAGAGCAATCTGATCTGACAATATTACTTCTATCAAAAAATTAACATTTCCAGTACTTGTTTATGTCTGTTGCTTCAAGTGGCGGTGGGGGGGAACCATGAGAGTTAACAGATCTGTGTACAATCTGCATAAGGAACATATCTGTAGGTTTCAAATCATGTTTATAAGACATTCACAGATTTATACATTTGAAATTATTCTTTAAAAAGGTGTTCTCTGTGTTTGTATTTCTGAAAGTTGGAGAGCTATACATTTTAAAAATACTGCAGTATAAATAAGATACAGCTGCAGATCCTCTTTCCAACAATAGTAATACAGAAAACTCTAGGTACAGATCTCATACATGTGCAGAATTGCTCAACGGTACTTTGATGGAAGCAATTAGCATATTTTTAGCAGATGCTGTCCTCATTCACCTATTAAGGCAGTGCTTCTCAGCCAGGGTACCACGGCACACTGAAGTGCCATGAGTTGCTTTTAAAGATGCCACATAATTTTAGCACTCTTAGTTGTGCAAACACCTACACATGATCCATAAGATCAATTCAAAGAGCACATTCAGATGAGTGCATACATGTGTTTCCCTGGGGACAAATAGCAGCCACCTGTCCCCAGGGAACGCCTCTGCATGTGTGCTCTGGCGCATGGAAAATTGCCCTGTGTGAGGTAGGGAAGGCCGGGGCAAGCACCTGGGTTGGCTCCAACAGCGTTACTGGGGGCATCCTGGAACTGCAATGGTGGTGACTTGGGCACAATGGAGCCTGGCCAGCAACCGGAGCATGGCTCTTACCAGTGAGGCTGTGGTTTTGGGTGGTGCATTCTGCAACCACATGCACCACCGCGCTTTTTTTTTTTACACCATTTTTTTAAGATACTGGTGTATCTGGTATCCTGGTACCAGATACATGTACAGATCATGCAGTCCTGGTATGTAATTTTGGCTCTGTACTGCAAATATGCAGTGTGGAGAACCTTTTGACATGCATCACGAGCATTTTAAAGTGCTTCAAAAGCACATACATGCTTGTCTGGTTGCACCAGGGATTTCAAATAGGAATCTATAGTGTCAAAAACCTTTCTGACATGTTGTGGTCTTTCTGAATTCCTTCTAATAAAAGAACTGGTCTATTATTTTTTCATAGTAAAAATGAGTGAGAGCTAAGAGCTGGCATTTTTCAAGGGGTACCATGAGTCTAATGAGGGGTGCCTCAAGAATACAAAGATTGAGAATGACTATAGTAGATTTACCTTCCTGGAAGAGATTTATGCACACGGAGTTTTCGCAGCAGGATATCAGGAATGCTAGGCATGACATCAGAGCTATTCTTTGTACCTTCCTCAGTTGGGGAAGGTACAGGTGAAGAGCCTAAGGGGAATTCCACAAAAAAATAAACTTTTTACCATTAAGTTGCTTTCAAAAGTCATATGATAATTAGGAAACCAGCGACCCTGGGCAAATGGAATGGAATTTTCAGAACTGTTCACGATTGACCTAACTCTGCTCTTATTTAAGACAATGGAAGTTTTACCACTGCTTCCACTGAGGGCAGTTGGGCTTATACTGAGCACTTTTGAAAATCCTGCTTTTAGTCTCTGCAGCTTGAAATGGGCACTGCCTTTGTCCCATATACTTATTTATCATCAATCTCATAATTATAATATTTATTATACTCATATATGCAAAAATAATGATTCCAAAGATTAATCTGTCTAGTGAAAGGAATGAAATAATGAATATTTTGGTAGGTCACAGAACCTCTGAACGCACATGGAACAGGGATTCTTTTCCAGTAAGTACTCTAGAAATGCACAAATTGAACAAGAATAGGTAGACTACTGTACACTGAACCCGATCTTTTACCTTCTAGTTTTAACAGTAATATCAGTTTGGAATTTTTTCAGTTATGTTTTGTATTTTGTTCCAATGGGGGTCAACTTTACTGTCATTTAATCAAATGTTTTGTTCAAGGCTGCTGACATAAACAAAGTCACCATAACCTATAGCTTCACTCTTCCTTTCCCCCAAAAGCCTGATGGATATATTATAGCCACCTCTTTTGACCTCCAAGTTCATTCAGTGCAACTTGGAAGAGTGACACTGAATTGTAGCCATATATTTTCAGTTTCTTCACTAGGACCAAGACATGACTTCAAGTGCATTTCAATATATTATTGTGCTGAAATAGTGGTCACATGATTTCCTAATACCAGGAACCCCCTGCTGCCTCCCTCACCAAGGTCTACCAGAAGCAAACATATCATGATTCTAACACTGATTTCTGACTACCTTGATGGTAATAACTGCAAGGTTAGCCTTGTTTCTACAATATACCGATGTTCTGGAAAATGCAGCAGTAAAAACCTGAGGACTCATGTTCACTTTTGCTGGGTAGAATCTTCTTCTTTAACGGACACCTTGGGCTTGGAAAATATGTTAGAAAAAGCTCTGTTTCTTTTTTAAAAAATATGTTAATAGTAATCCTTTGAGTAAGAGAAGCTTAATGGGAGTAGATTGTCTTTCTATTATGTAGCAGATTAAATATTTACTTCTTGTTTTCTGCATCTCTTTAACATTTAAAAAGTCCAGGGCATAACTTAGCACTATTGTGTACATCCCCTCAGACTATGAGCCAGCCCAGCAACACAATGTCTTCAATTTACTGGGTCCACTTATTTATTTAACATATATGTAGTTGCAAAGCAGTGTTTACTATATAACCCAAGATGATAGAGACAACTTGGCACTGATAATATAACATGGTTAGACCCAGCTTGCATGATTCATAGCATGGGAAACTGTCAGCAGCTTGGTTATTGCGATGTGGCTTAGGTAAAATATTACCCCCATTAAAAGACATTAGATGGATTCATTACAATGCAAGGAAGTGAGAGGCTCCTTAACAAACAAAGAATTCTAGTCCTTGCTGCTTTTCCCAGTGAGGTCAAGGAGTCGGTCTGTAAATGTGACTGACTCTTTATATATTTGCTGAACATTTACCATTGGTTTTATGTAAAATAATTCTTAGAATTTAAAAATATGTTCCTCCCAAAGCCACATGCAAGATTTTTAAGACAATAATCATAATCAGGCCTACAAATATGGGTTTGTTGAAAATAAGGAATATATAATATACTAAGTAAGGCTAAAAGACTAGGCCCACTAATACTACTACATGCAAGATCCCCTTACAATAATTGAGTAGGATGGGAGGAAAAGTTGTGCCTTTGACTGCAGTTTTATTCATGTTGCAGGTACTATGATGCAACTTTCCATGATTCTGTAGTTCATATCACTTCTTAAAAGAATATCTTAACTGTTTTTCTGTGCAACTGAACTAAGGGTAAAGGAACAGAGGACAGTTTGCCCCTGCTTTACTGAGTCTTCTTGCTCTGTCCCTGCCCTGCAAGAATTTAAATATGGATTTAGTGACCAACCTTAAAAATCCGGCATTGCAACCACCAGTCTTATCCTCTACTCTCCTATTACTAATATTTGTTTTTTTCATACTTGTATATATCAAGAAACCCCATGGAGTTCATATGCTTTATCACCCTTCTTGAGGCAAGAGAAAATTACCTGTTCATTTAAAAAGCTTCTCACCATGCGGTCCATACAATCACCTCAAACATCATGACACAGAAAGGTAACATGAGTATACTGGTTCACCTATGTCTCAAGCCTTCAAGGCCTCTTTTAAGATGAAATTCTAGCTCTACTAATGTTAATAGGAACTTTGGTAATGACTTCTATGAGGATAAGATATCATCCTATGGGCTTTCCCTTCAAAAGAGATGTTGAAAAATTGGAACGTGCTCAGAGAATGAGTCAGTCTGGAAAATCTGCTTCCAATTGAGATGCATAGGAAGCTACATCTAGTTTAAGAATTTGGATAATTCATTTCTGGAACAACTTATTTAGAAATGAGGTAGATTTACTGTCATTTGAACTCTATAATTTTTAAAAGATAAGCTCTAACGCAAAGTTATGTACTTGATGGAGAATTATTGGGTGAAATTCTGTGGTCCGTGTTACATAAGAGAACATACTAGCTGATCTGTTCAAGCCTTAAGATGTATGAAATGATGAAATCAATAGAATTATTTCAGAAGTTTTGTATCGAACTCCAAGTGAGCATGAATTAAGCTTCTCTCATTTTTACTCTCATACAAATTATAAGGCCAGGTAATAACCTTGTGGCCATTTGGTTCAATTTCCAGCCTAAGCAGACTTCCCAGAATTCCTATTTGAACTACTGAGTATCTTTTAGAAAAGCATTCAATCTATATTTAAGAATTTCTATTGATGCAGAGTTTGCCACAACCCTTGGTAAACTGTTTCAAAGGTAAATTACCCTCAGCATCAATAGGTCTTGCTGTCCATAGTCTTAATTCATCTAACTTCATTTCTAGGCATTTGATATTGTTATAAATAGACTAAGCTTGTGAATCTTTCATTATTCAGCTGATTTTGCAAACCTGTATTTCTCCTGGCTTTTTTGTGAATTCTTGTTAACATCCTTTTTGAATTGTAGACACTAGTATTGGGGACAGTATTCCAGTCATAGTTGCCATAGTACCAAGTACCAAATATGTAGGTAACAAACTCCCTGCTTCAGTTTCATATCCTGTTTATACATCCAAGAGCCACATTAGCCCAGCCTCACACTGCGAGCTCACATTCATAATTATCCAACATGCTTCCCCTATTTGTACAGCTTACATGCCCTGTTTATAGATGTGTGGACTTTATATTTGGCCTCACTGAAACCCATAGTACTTTTCTGGTCCAATTTAGAAAGACTTCAGATTGCGTCTTATCAGTGAGGTGTCCTCTTTATTATTTGCAACTCCTCGAAATATTTGTGATGATATTATATTTTCTTCCAGACCATGGAGAAAAATGTTAAATAGCAGACAGTTGAGAACTGATCCCTGCAGGACCCCACTATGAAATGAATCTGCTCAGTAGTGAACCCTCATTTAGAGGAACATATTGATGCTTCAGAGAAACATAACTGTTCTTATAGAAGAGTACCTACAGGACAGTTTCTTTCATATTAGCAGAATTTTAAAAAGCATTCATGATACTGCACCTCTTTCCTGTTCAGCTGCTTCACTAAGGTCAGGCAGTTTAAGTCCAACTAAGTTTTGATTTCGCAACAGAATATGTTCCTGTTGAGAAAAATGTAAGTGTTTCTATATAACATAATAAAAAGGCTCAAGTTAAATATCACAGAACAGTGGAAACTAACTTTGAAAACTATATTTATGGAATACACATCTGTACATGCTACTATTATTTGTAGCCACATTAAATTAAATGACTTTGAAATTCAAGTATAAAATGGTATCAAAAGGAAAGATATTTTGGGATGGTATCTTTTACTGAACCAACTGCTTGGTTGGGATAAAGTTAGGCAAGCTTTTGAATGCAAGGCAGTCGTGCATTTGAAAGCTCATCTAACTTTATCCCAACCATGCAGTTGGTTCAATAAGAGATATCACCCAAAAAATCCTTGCTTCTTGCACAATTTCTGGACAGTCACAGCTACAACATCACTCAAATGTCAAATTCATTTTAATTATCAAATACCCAGACTAAATAGTCTTCAATGTAAATTCATGGTCACCCACTGTGGCAGCTCAATGCAATTTAAGATTTGCAAAATGTGTTTATTAATAACAATCAGTGAGGTTCAATTCTCTCTGCAAGTGGAGAAAACAAAGAAAAAAATCTAGATTTTGTAAAAGCAAGCAGAATGTAGTGCCTCAGTAGGAAAGGACAGAAAACTCAGAAAAGCATATTCAACTAAGTTTCTATCACAGTGTCCAGTCAGTTACTCCAGAAACGATGCTTCTCACTGTTATTGCACACATTGGTGCCACTTTACCTCCCAAGTTGGAAACTTGTAAAACAAACAAAAAAAAGGATTAAACTTTGTATATAAAAAAGAGTTGATAACATTCTTTTACTAAGTGCATTTAAAATTCATAAACACTTTTTTTGCACGAGAGAGAGAGAAAGAGAGATCTCTGTTAAAACTAAAATTAATCTCCTGTAACCTGAATAATATTTCATGTGTTGATTTATAGTTCCAGCTACTATATCTATTTCTTTTAAATTTAATGTTATTTAAGATTTGTCATCAGTATGGCATTCACCATCAGAGGATTCAAGTGCCTTTTTAAGGAAACTGGATTTCCAGCACATACTTTTATATCTTAAAATATGTAAACAGGAAAAAACTGAGTAACTATCTTGTCAGTTCTAAATAATACTATGGAGTGAAATATTTTTCTTTAAAATTTGAGAGTCTCTTTTATATCAACACTGTGTTCACCTTGCATATTAACTGCTGAAGATCTGTAACAAGATCTTCTGACTAGGTTATTGCTATTAAAAGTCATGTGTTTCATTCATCTCCTCTTTAGTGTTAGGGCCCTTGGTACAATTTATGTATACCAATTTGTGGGTGCCTAACTTTTACATTTAATTCCACCTGAGCAGTCATTTCCACCTGACCATGAGATGATAGTGTTCAGAAGCCCAAGGAAAGAAAGAGTGGAGAGCAGCAGAGTAAGGACCCTGGACTTCAGAAAAGCAGACTTAGACTCCCTCAGGGAACTGATGGGCAGGATCCTCTGGGAAGCCAGTCTGAAGGGGAGAGGAGTCCAGGAGAGCTGGCTGTACTTTCAAGAAGCTTTACTGAGAGTGCAGGAACAAGCCATCCTGATGCACAGGAAGACTAGCAAGTATGGCAGAAGACCAGCTTGGCTTAGAGTAGGGAACTCTTCAGTAAACTATATCACAAAAACAAAGCTTATAAAAAGTAGAAACATGGACAAACAACTAAGGAGAAGTATAAGAGTATTGCTCAGGCATGCAGGGATGAAGTCAGGAAGGCCAAAGCAATTGGAGTTGCAGCTAGAAAGGGATGTGAAGGGTAACAAAAAGGGTTTCTATGAGTATGTGAATAGCAAGAGGAAGATCAGAGAAAGTGTGGGTCCCTTACTGAATTGGGGAAGCAGCCTTGTGACAGAGGATGTAGAAAAGGCTGAAGTGCTCAATGTCTTTTTTGCCTCAGTCTTAACAGGCAAGGTCAGCTCCCAGACTACTGCACTGGGCAGCACAGTTTGGGGAAGAAATGAGCAGCCCTCAGTTGCCTTCTATGACGAGGTGATTGACTGGATATGAGGAGACAAGTGGATGTGTTGTACCTTGATTTTAGCGAGGCTTTTGATACAGTCTCCCACAACACTCTTGCAGGCAAGCTAAGGAAGTATAGTTTGGATGAATGGACCATAAGATGGATAGAAACTGGCTGGAGCACTTGGTTCAGAGAGTAGTAATCAATGGCTTGATGTCTAATAGGCAGCCAGTATCAAGTGGAGTGCCCCAGGGGTCAATCCTGGGACCAGTTTTGTTCAGTGTCTTCATCAATGATCTTGAAGATGGGTAAAAGTGCACCCTCAGCAACTATGCAAATGACACCAAGCTGGGAGGAGTAGCAGATATGCTGGAGGGTAGTGCAAGGATTCAGAGTGACCTAAACAAATTGAAGGATTGGGCCAAAAGGAATTTCACAAGATCCAACAAGGACAAGCGCAAAGTCCTGCACTTAGGATGGAACAATCCCATGCACCAGTACAAGCCGGGGGCTGACTGGCTGGGCAGCAGCTCTGCAGAAAAGGACCTGGGGGTTATAGTGGACAATAAGCTGAATATGAGCCAGCAGTGTGTCCCGGTTGCCAAGAAGGCTAATGGCATACTGGGCTGTATTGGTAGGTATGTTGCCAGCAGATCAAGGGAAGTGATTATTCCCCTCTATTCAGCATTGTTGAGACCGCATCTGGAGCACTGTGTTCAGTTTTAGGCACCCCAGTACAAAAAGATGTGGATAAATTGGAGAGTCCAGCAGAGGGCAACGAAAATGGTGAAAGGGCTGGGACACATGACTTATGAGGAAAGACTGAGGGAACTGGGCTTATTTATTCTAGAGAAGAGAAGACTGAATGGGTGCCTTCAACTCTCTGAAGTGGGGTTTGAAAGAGGATGGAGCTAGACTGCTCTCAGTGGTGGCAGATGACAAAACAAGGAGCAACAGTCTCAAGTTGTAGCAAGGGAAGTTTATGTTAGATATTAGGAAGAACTTCTCACTGGAAGGGTAGTGAAACACTGGAACAGGTTACCCAGAGAGGTGGTGGAAGCTCCATCCTTGGAGGTTTTCAAAACCCGGCTACACAAAGCTTTGCCTGGGATGATCTAGTTTGTGATGGCCCTACTTTGTGCAGGGGGTTGGACTAGATGACCTTCTGAGTTTCCTTCCAACGCTAATTTTCTATGATTCTATTATTTTGAAAAAGAACAAATAAAATCAGAAAGTCAAGACCTAAATTATAGAGAAATACTGAGGTAACAAACAGATTTACTTTTAGACTTAAGAGGCCAAATTCATCCTTCGTTTAATTCTAGTGAAGTCAGCAACATTGCATCATGGGAGAACTTGGCCCTGTAAGTCTGGCATTATCCTTTGAATGCCTTTTGCCTGGGAGACTCTTGCTCTAACATACCAAGGCATTTGAAAATTCAGGTGAGAAAATGGAGTTACTTTCCCACTGTGGGGAGCAGGGGAAGGAGGCTGGGATTGGGGCTGAAGCCACCCCTACAACACCAGTCCCTGCAGGTGCACACCCCTTTGTGAAATCCTAGACCTGTTTCTGGGTCCATACATGGGCAGATCTAGGATTTTGAAAATGGGTATGCAGCAGATGCAACTGGCCCCTTAGGTGTTGGCTGCACACCTACCCACTCCCAATGCCCAGGATGCCAACACTGCAAATTATGCCTCTGAGCGCAGAAAGGGGGGGCCTGCTATTGCTGTTGTCTTCAGCCACGCTGTCCCCTGCTGACTGTGAAGCAGGCACATGAAGGGAAAACCTACCTTCTGCTTCCACTGGTCCCAGCTGAGTCTAGCATACTTTGCAGCCACTCCCTGCAGCTCCTGGCTGGAGTGAGGCAGAAGCAGCCCTGGGGTTCCATCTGCCACTAGGTCAAACATGGTCAGTGGTGATGACAGCAGGTAGATTCTCCCTTCCTGCTCCCTGCCTGGTCCCTCCAGTGTTCCCTGCCAGCCCAGGGGCTCCAGCTGAGCCTCCTCCCCAAACCGCACCCCCTATGATCTGTGCTCACTTCCTGCAAGGACTCAGGCATCCAGACCTGCAAGGGAATTGGAGCCCCTGGCACATGTGCTAAACAGTAGAAAAGGGGTATGACTTCACCATTGCACCCCTGCCTGGATCTGCTCCAGGGCCATACATAGTTCTCAGTCTACACTTAACAACTTCTATGTATGCCAGTGACCAACATGTGCCATGTTGTAAGAGAAGTTCTGGAAAAGCAGGAAAGCACAGGACAGGGAAGAAAAGGAAACACGAGTATAAGTAACACTTTAAAGCAGTTTTTTAAGATAATGTTAGTTGATACATCCTCAGGAAGGAAAGCTTTTTGGATCTAAAAAATCTGCTTAGAGTTTAAAACAGATCATTTTACTCCCAAGTATTGCTCAGAAATGACAAGACAGTTAATCAGCTTCTTCCTGTTTACATGTCATGTATAATATCTGAAACTGAAATGCCACTATGTTTTATATTCACCTTTCTAGTAGAAGAAAACAATTAATATTTCTTCTGCATTGACATTATATATATTTTCCCATTACACTGTTTCTTAGAGACAAAAAATGAGTATATAAACAGCAATATATGTCTTGTGGAGAGATCATGGTTTGTTTGGAACTAAAAACTATGGACTTTTTCTATGGAAATCTCAATATCTAATCAATGCACATGGTGTTCATTAAAAACACAAAATCAAAATAAAAACAAAACGCTATGTTAAATTTGCTGTTTTTTCCTATCATTTTAGAACAAGCTTTCCTGTAATTATAAAAATGTGAAGGATAAAATAAGAAAAGTTGACTGTAAATACACTAAACCTAAAAACAATAAACTGTTGCTTTTAGTAGATTCATTTCCTGGCACAAATAATATTTACATACCATATCATAATGTTACTTTTCCAGTAGAACTATTTAGAAATATTGCTAATCAGCTTAATAATAGTCTAATCTAACAAATAGGTTAATTCAACAACACAGAAGTAAATACATTTTATACTAACATCAGAGGTCTTTGGTTCAGGTCTCTGTTTTTAAAATGGCTGAAATGTTAAGCAGGCGTGTTCTATTAATAACAATGTAAATGTCACATGCAATGTCTTTTGCTCAAATCAAGTGCCTGCATCTCAGTGTCGGGAGTCCAACATTTACTAAACCAATTCTAGCAAATGAACAACTAGATGAACAACACTAGCCCTCAAGCCAATATCAAATCTAGTAGTCTGATATTCTGGTATGACAAATATTAAAAAATGAACACATAAGATTGTTTTCATATGGTTCAATGCATATGAGAATAACAAAAAAGATTGTTTTCAGATGAACACAAAAGATTGTTTTCATATGTTTTTCTATCCAATATTCTCAATTCCATCTTTGAGAGGAACAAAATTATTTTTTTCCTTAGTCTGCTACAAGACTAGAGTTACTACAATGTAGTCTGCTACGATGTAGTAGACTAGAATTAAGTACTCATAATGTTATTTTCTGATGCACATGAACAGCAATTCACATTATGTACAATGCTAGAACATTACAAAATCCTAGACTGGAGTTATATCCTAAAACTCACCTCTCTGAGCTTCGTCAGTTTCTGCATTCGAATGGGCTGAACCTGTATTTGGAGGTCTTTGAATGCTGTTGCTTTAGTTAACTGATTGCTGGATTTATTACCAACGGCAAAAGTTTTATCTTCTTCAGATGGTAATTTAAAAAGTGCTTTTTCTTTATGTCCTGGTTCTGTACTATCCCATGATACAGCTCGTAGCAGAGGAGAGGACATTATGCACATTTTAAGTTCTGGTTTACAAGTAACTTTAGGGTCCACCAGTTCTGGCACAGAACTTTTTGACTTTGGATCCATAGCAACTATTCCTGGTCCTTGGACATGGGTTCTTAAAGGAAAGTCATTTTCTTTTGATTTCTTAAGGAATGGTTTTCCACGTACATTTTCACAAGCACCTGCGCAAGTGTTAAGTGTTTTGCCAGCATCACTACTTGAAGGGGAGGGTTTGGGTAAATTATCCATACGCTTAAGTGGATCAAAATTTTCTTTTTGTTCAGAGAGTTTCTCTTTGGAGTTTTCAAAACCAGTGGAACGAGAAACCAACCTTCCCTGAGAAACCTTTCTTTGATCATTCTGTTTTTGATCAGTTAATCCTTTTGCAGAATTCTGAAAGAAAAGAATACATATAAAAGCATAGGGAAACAAATGCACTAAGTTAAATAAAGCTGGACTCTCAAAGTAAAGGACCATTTCTCCTATCACTATTATTTGTTTCTAAATGACCTGCAAGCACAGAGGAAGATTTCCAAAGGCACAAGAGAGAGATGTGCATTTCGGCTAGGGACAGGCATTCAAAAAGCCTGAGCCTGAATTGATTCAATTTTTGCAGGTCAGACTACTGTGAATGATAACATAAGAACAAAGTTTATTAGCTCATCAAGCCCTACAAAAGCAAACATCTCTCTCATTAGTTTCAAGCTCTTTTTATCTGCAGGGTGCATTTGCATTTGCAAGTCACTAGCTGTCTACCCTTTGTTCCAGTGAACTTGGAGACCGACACAGACACCTCTCAGAAGTAGCTAGCATGGAGGAGGTGAGGGGACATGGCCAAATGCTGGGTCCCTGCACTGGGGTCTCTACCATGGGAGGGGGCGGGAGGGGGGAATCCCTGCTTAAGCAGCCAGGCAGGGTGGGGGGCAGGGGCAGGTGGAAGCCACTGCAGTCCCTCAGCCAGCCAGAGCAGTGATAGTGCTCTGGCTAGGAAGAAAAGGGGCGGGGCCAACCTTGCTCTGCTCCACAGACAGCCCAGCCCAGCCCAGCCCAGGGCTACAAAGCATCTGGGATGCTGGGGCACTCTGGTTTAACTTAAACCAGGAAGGGGTCTGGGTCAGACATTGCATAAACTGGTTTGACCAAATCAGTTAAGTCTGATACTACATTCAACCAGGTTTATCTTAAACCAGTTTGAGCCATTTTGAAACTGGTTTACGTGCACTGAATTTATGCTGTATTACAGGTTTAAATCAGTTTCTGATCGCTTAAACTGGTTTATGTATAATGTCTGTCCCTAGCCTTGAGGCTCACTGATGTCAATGAGAACTAAACACCTCATCTATACCTGAAGCAGG
>NW_005841883.1:3928507-3981248 GCF_000455745.1 Alligator sinensis
GCAGGAATGAAACTTAGGCAAAAATCTTCATTGAGTTCAATCTAAGGTTTTCCACACTTACTTCAATACCTTTCATGGAAATCATTACTTTCCATGAGTCTTCCTTTTGTCAAGTGTATGGTTTCTATTATTACCCCAATTTCCAATGTATAAACCTACATTTCCCCCCCCACCAATTAAGCATACATGATAGCTCCTCCCCTTGATAGTTCTCATTTTCCCAGGTCCCTGTTATTTCTCTCTCCTCAATTTGCAACTTCTCATCAGTAAATTTCCTTTGCAAAATCCATTGCCAATGTTTATTTCATCTTTCTGATTATCAAGGCTTATACTTGACCTTTTTCCATGCTCTGATGCCTCAGTTAAACTACAATATCTCCCTTATTCTTCTCCTGCTCCTAAAGGAAATAGATTTCCTCCAACCCTTTTACTTCCCTACCCCTTGGGCAACCACCAGCTTTGTTGGCTCATGTGTTGGGGAGGTGGGTTCAAGTCAAAGTTCTGCCTCCTCCCTACCTTCATGCTTGGGGTAAGAGAGAGAACAGAGGGGAAAGAGAGCTGAAAGCATATGTCCCTTTCTGTCACCACTGTGGTCCAGTGAAGATGTAGGGAATACCAGTGAGACTGTGCACAGGCAGAGATGTGTTCAGAAGTCTTACTTCCCCTTAACTTCTATATGTGTAACTGCATCACATTACAATTTGGTGTTAAATGCTAAAATCAATGAGACTACTTATGTGAGGAAAGATGAACTGGACTACAAATTTTTGCAGGACTGGACCCTTAGGTTGGATGCAACCATTTTCCCTCCAGTACTTCAGATGGTCCTTTGTGGTATCTTCAGTTCAGTACTATTTATCATTTCATTTTGTTTAAAATGGTTTACCTGATTTCAAAGCCACACAATAACATTTTTATCTTAGTTTAAATTCAAGAGGAAGATTTCATGAGATAAAGTATTAAGTGCTTACTTCTGCAGATTGCCCTTCATCCTCTTTTATAATTTTGTTATTCTAACAAAAAGAAAAAAGAAGAAAAAAAAAAATCACATTTGCTTTATACACACACACACACACACACACACACACACACACACACACATCTATATATACATACAATGAATACTGCATTTAGCTCTGCTATCCTGTAGATATTCTGAGATGATATTTTAATCTCTCATTTTTATTGCAATGTTTAAATTGAGTAATCTTAACGTAATCTCAAAGGCTGCTGACAGATGTGGAAAAAACAAACAAACCCAGCGCTTTACTGGAAGAGGAACTGTGTCAGTTTGACCCAGCTTCCAGCTGACCTGACTCAATCAGCTATTAGATAAAAGTGAAAAAGCCCTACTGAAGCATGCAATCTATACAGATGTTGGGCAAACCAGATCAAATTGATGCAGTTCCTCTTCTGGACATGTGCTGGACTGGGTGCGGGGGCCTGCTGAGCTGAAAGTAAAGTGCAGTGTCCCTCCCCCTCCCCCCCCCACTGTCATCAGCCTTATTACTTATTATTTATTATTTTAATTTCATATCAATTGAGGTAGAGATTAATTAGACTCATGTATTGAAAACTGCCAGGATTACTTCTCTGCCCTTTTGATTTTGACTGGTTCTTCCAGTACCTCTCTATTACTTCATGTTTCAAAACTTGTCATTATGCCATGTATAATCTAGCCTTTAGTCACAATTCATTAGATTCATAAAGGTTATAACTTTCCCAGAAAAATGAAAGCATTGCATTTTAGCATGTACAGTTCTCTCATACCTGCAGTGGAGATACTGATCCGACACCAGCAGCTGTACATATATCAGGGCCTAGAAAAATCAAAATATATGATGACATCTGATTGTTAACACTTTGTTTGAAAACTGTATTATTGTAATGGCTAACTATCGTATTTTACATGACAATTTAGGTGACAATACCAAAAGCACAACACTGAAAATCTGCCATTTAAGTATTAAAATCCATATAATTGTAGTTTAGGGAGAGAATGCAAAATCCATTTGTCCATTCAGCTTCAAACACAGTCAGAGAAAGGGCATTAAATATTACACTAAAGCTCCACAATTGGTAAAGACAATATGTTACAGACATAAAATGAAAGACTATAAAATAGAATAAACTTTTCGTAATAAAATGTGGCCATTTTTGAGCTTTGGCATTATCAAGAAGACTATGTCTTTAATTTATTAATACTATCTATTTCTCAATGGAAGGAAATGTATTTTGGCTTTGTAAGAAAATATACATAGGATTTTACCTGCCGGGACTGGAAGAGTGAGTGAGTTGCTCTGAGATGATACAGGTGAAACTCTTGGACTACGTGTCGGGGAAACTGCTTCATTAAATTGAAAAAACAAAAACTTACTTAATAATTCTTGCAATTAGCTCATTATTTCTTAGTCTTTCATTCAGATAAAAGAAACCAAACAATGCTATAGTGCTATAATCATTAGATGGCAACATTCTTGGCCAGAGCATTTTCAAGTCTTAACAAATTATTTTGGTTTACTACAATGTATTAGAGCAGTGGTGCTCAACATTTTGGTTCCATGGGCCAGGTGAGTAGTGTGGGGTTGGTCTGCAGGGCAGATTAGGTCCTGAGGCCTGGTACCAGCCACACCCTGCCCTGGGTGCTGGGTCTGGGTCCCAGGAGCCCAGCACTGCCCCTTCCTGCCCCCACAAACTGGGATTGGGTCCCAGGGACTCAGTATTCCTCCCTCCCAACCTTTGCCTGAAAGAATTTGGTCTCAGAAGCCCAGTGCTGCCACTTTCCACCTTTCACATACCAGGACCCAGCTGCACCCCCCAGCCCTCCACACCAGGATTGGGGCCTAAGGCCTGGCACAGCCCCTGTTCAGTCTTGCACAATGTAATTGGGTGCTGGATCCCATGCACAGGGCTTGGGGCTCATCGTGGGTCTGGAGATTTGGCAGCCTCCAAATTTCTAGAACTATGGGTGACCCCACAGGCCAGATGACATGGTGCCCTGGGCTGGATCTGGCCCTTGGGCTGAAAGTTGAGCACCCATGTATTAGGGGAACAAAAGATAGCATTCTTAAAAAAATCAAAGCAATTGCCAAATAAATTCTTAAGAGGGCTATATATCACTCCCAAATCCTAATTTTCTAGCGGGCCTCTCTGGTACAAAATCCTTACTTTGTCTTCAGAAGGGTTCCACTGCAACTCAGAGAAAGAAAAGTGGATATACATGAAGAAAGGACTAAAGTTTATCAGTATATTGAAAATAGATAAACCTCCTAGGGTGCTTACATAAGTTACATTTTTTTTTGAGAGATAAGGCCCCTGAAAGTGCTCTACAGCCATGATATAACATGTTCATGGCTGCCTAGCACTTTAAAAAAGGCTAATCATGCAAAAATGTAACTCTCTTTAAACCAACTAATAGCTGATGGCACTCTAGAGCAGAACCCCTTAGGGAACTTCTGTTCAGGTTCCCCGTGAGGGTTAAGCATGGATGATTCTGCCTATATCCCATGTGCCTTTGCTGCTTAGCCCTGCCCCCAGAGCTGTCACAGAGAGGAGAGAGTCTCCACCCTGTGCAGCAGGGGAGGGAAGGGGATGGGGAGGGGAGGGGATTAGGGTGAGGGGGGCTCCCTTCCCCCACTCCAGGCCCCCCACCCCAGTTTTGGCCATGGCAAACCAGAGCCAGCAGCTGCGTGCTGCTGCTGTCAAGAGGCTTGGGTAGGGGATGGGGGAAAGGGCCTGGCTCAGCTCCCCCCAGTATGCCAGCTGAGGCAAATTGGCAGTGTGGTTTTGTTTGGCAGCCTCCTGGGTGGCTGCTGGAGTGCCCCCCCACTCAACAGGCGAATGTCAATTGGGTTCAGTGCGTCTCTAACTCATGATGCTTTATGTAAAGCGCCATGAGTTAGAGTGCCTATCTTAGTGGAAGGGAGCATCAAGCAACTTTTGCCATCCTCAGGAATGCCTTGCAATTGCTTGTAGTTTAGCCACTATTTATGTTTGAAGGCCTGGAAGAATGTTTTGTGTTAGGATATATTTCATTAGCCCCATTGTGATACAGCAGTTTTTTAGAACAAAGCTTTTTCCAAACACCAAGACATAACTAGAATCAGGTTCATGGAAATAAACTGTTAAAACAGCAGTTATAATAAAGGATTCAGTGTTAAAAGAAAAAAGGTCTAAAGAGTAATTATGGAATGAGGATAAGGAATATAAAAAATAGAAAAAGGAAAAGGAAACAAAGGAAACTGGTGAAAACATGGTTGCAATGAGTTAGAAGTTATCAGAAAACAATTTTGTAAAGAAAGATTTAGAAGACTTTTTCCTCAAAAAGCTTGAGAACAATTCTAAAATAGAAACTTTTGTTACTAATTGGCATTAATTATATGGTGAAGTGATCATCTTAACTTTGTTTCAAGTTAAAATGGCTTTTTAAGAAAAATTTGATATATGTTTTAAACAGGAAAAATAGTTTAGTATAGAACAGGTCTACATTTTTCTCCTTAAATATCAGAACTATTAACTGCCCAGCCCAGCCCTGCCCCCAGACAAATTAATTAGTTTAAAATTATTAACTTTTTATGTAAATAAACCCCAGAAAAAAATCACAATATTAATAAAAACTGAAAGCTTTCCACAACACCTTTCAGTGTGCAAAAATAAATAAACAAGTAAATATAATAAAATTCTTGGTGGAAAAATTTTCTGCACAAAACACTTTTTCTAGTTCTAGAGGATCTAAATGGAAAGGACTTACACTATTCTTTGAAGGGAGTCAGAAAGAGACTCTGATAACATCCTGAGGCAGATTACCAGTATATGCACAGAACCATTAACTGTGAATGCCCTGGTTGAAAATACATTTTTTATATCAGTAAACCTGTGAAATTTACAATACTATATTATTTTCATAGTTGGCACCTACCTGTGGGAGACTCAGGAAAACTGCTTCTTGATTTTCTGCCTCTGCGCATTAGGAACCTCTCGCTCACTTTTTTTGCTTCTTCTAATAACTCAAGATTCTTCTTTTTATCTTCATCAGAGATTTTGACATCTGGCAGTTGATCATTTACCAGATCAATCACGTGGCCTGTGTTGTCTGGGTAGCAAAACATGTGAAGTAGAATTCTAGTGTATTATCATGTCTCTAGATAATTCATGGCATTTAAAAAAAACCAGACATTCCTCAAGCATTCTTACTGCATAGCTTAAATACATCTACAAGTGAGGAGTGACTTATATTTACTTAATATTTACATTTACTCTCACCTTGTACTGATTTTGTCCCTCACCTTCCCCCCCAAATTAAGAGTCCAGTCTTGAAAGATACTAATGACACTCTGTGAAACAAAATATGTTGAGCTGAACATGCTCATCACAATGCAGGGCTCAGCCTCTAAACAGCAGCATTTTTATAAACCCAGATTTTCTATATACCTCTTCTGAGGATTGATTTCTAGTGCTCGTTTTCTTAGTTTATGAAAATGAGAGTGGTACTATGCCAATCTCAGTGAGAATGTCAACATATCTGTTATAAAACTATTGTTTTTTTGAAGATTTCTGCATGTAATTTTTTTCAAGGCCAGAGTGCTCTTGATGCAGGTATAAGTACATACTTAAAACATGATTAGTTCCATTGAATGGTCTTCTGAGCTGGGCTCAGAGTTTTGCATTTGCAGTATTGGGTCTAAAACAAATGCAATTGTAATTTTAGGGCACAGACAGAAGTTATATTTGTCATGCAATTGACCCCCTGAAAGCTCTCTACAGCTGTGCCATGACACATGCACAGGTGCACAGTGCTTTAAAAGTGGACAACTGCATGATAAATTAACCCTTATCTAATGAGGGATCAGATGAAGGCACTCCAAAGTACAGCACATTAGGGAACTTGTGTTCCCTAGGGTCAATCTGTTAGCATGATTGAGGCTGGGCTGATGCAGCCCAGCCCTGCCCCCAGTGCTATCTGCAGTGGGGAGGGGGAGATATGACAGGTTTGCCTGGTCTGAGCTGGGGGCGGGTGGGGGATGGATTGGAGCTCCCCACCTCACATTGCCCTCTTTTCTTCCTGTCTTCAGTTCAGGCCAGGCAAACCCCAGCCTGCAGCTCCCTCTTCACTCTCCTCTCCCTTCCTGCAGACAGCACCAGAGGTGGGAGGGGGGACAGGTCTGCATCAGCCCAGCCCCAATCACAGGACAGACAGTTAGGCTTGATCCTCCCCCACCCCCTAACCTTGGTGAACATCTGTTGGATTGTGGGGGGGAGGTTGCTCTAGCTCATGGTGCTTTATGCAATGCACCATGAGTTAAAGCAAGGACCTGCATGTCTGTCGGTGCCATTAGAAGATGGTTTAGAACATTTCACTAATGGTAACTACAATGTCTTTCCTTCCACTTAAAAAATGGCTTTTCATGTGGTTTCATGCTAAAGATAAGAAGTTTCAGAAGCACCTAAGCCACTTAGAAATCCAAGTCTCAAGTGAGATGGGTGCTAATGCTAGGACTATACATAAAGCTCACCATCTTGGTAATGAAGCCCCCCAAACACACTGCACTCCTGTGGGTGAGCTGCCTCCTACACTGGAAACAGTATAGCTACCTCTGCATGGTGCTTGAGACAGGATAAGTAAGCCTGCTTCTTTCTTTTTCATGTCCTTGTGACAAAATATTAACAGAATTTGCAGATTTGTTGAAATCTGCCAGGCCTGCTAATCTGTTAGTAAACTGCTGAGTGACAGTGACAGTTAGTGCACCCCCAAGCTAAGCAGTGGAGATGGCTACACTGTTCCAGTTTAGCAGGCAGCCCATTTAGAGCAGCCCAATGTATGTTATCATGCTAGCATTACTGACTTAACATCAAAGCATAGCAAGCGAGGAAGCAGAGTGAGATTCTCAGGGGCTGGAGCAGTAGCCAGTCAAGATCAAATCAGCCATTATGGAGCATCACAGCAGCCCTTGGGCACCATCCTGTTACATCATTTAAACACACATGTGAAAACTAAATGTGCATTAATGCATCTGACTCCCTAAGACTACCCAGCCTATATCAAATGTGGATGCCTTGTTAATGAAGAATAATTTACTAATCAAGATGCAGTGAAGCACACAGCATCTGGGGACACATCCAAGTTGCAAGTCATTTCGTTTTTTTGTATTTTTAATTAATTGTTATTGGGGGGGGGGGGTTAGAAATGTTATCCCTGCCCCCAACCAGCCAAACACACACACAGCCTAAAAAAAGCTGATTTTTTACCAAACAGTACTTATTTCTCTCCAACAAATGGTGAGAATGCCTGGGCTGGGTATCATTGCTGCTATTATATGTTAAACTATATAGGGTACAACTAGGGCTATTAAGCAATTAAAATGTGATCGCAATTAGTTGTGTGATTTAAAAAAATAGTTGCAATTAATTGTGATTTTAATTGCACAGCTAAAAACTCAAACCTATGCACAGAAATACTCAAAATTATGCAAAATTATGCAGGTACTTTGTATGGTTGGAGGGTGGGTATGGGGTGTGTGTGTGTGGGGGGGAATTTGTGAAGGTGTGGGGGGCTGTGGATGCGTGTGTGGGGTTTGGAGCCCAGGAAGGGGGGCTCCTCACATGCCCAATAGGATGTGGGGTACTGTGGGTCAGGAGTAAGGGACAGCAGCAGGGCTGGGGGGGAGGCTGTAGCTTGGAGTGAGGAGCAGGGGCAGGGCACAGGCATATCACTGTCCCCCCAATCATATTATTCCCTCACAGGTGTCCTCTTTTTTGAAACTGGAAATATGGTAACCCTACAGGAATGCAGCCCGGCCGTGTGTAGAGCAGTGCCCAGCTGGTAAATCTGTGGAGGGGAAGGGGTGGGGGGGCAGATTGAGGCCCCCATGGTGAGGGAGGGAGTGGGGCAGGGTCAGGGAATGGAGCTGTGGAAGGCTCATCCAGGAGCGTGGCAGTGGGCGGTGGTGGATCCCTGCTGGTGCATGCCTTGGGAGGCATGTGGCCCCTAGATTGTGCACAGGCAGAGGGCTGCCCGCTGTGGGCTGGGGCTGTCTTTGCCCCAGGAGCTGCACGATGCCATGTTGTGCCTCCCACTGCTGGGCAGGCAAGGGATGCATGGTGCAGCCATCATGTAGCTCCCGGGGCAAAGGCAGCAAGGTGCAGAGCCCCAGCTCACAGTGGGCAGCCCACCTCTGCCCTGTGCATAAATCCAGGGGGCACGTGCCCTCCATGCCTCCCACAGGGGTGTGCGCAGTGGTGGGGAGCCATGCCCTCCCTGTGCCCCTGGATGAGCTTCCCACAGCTCTGCCCCATGACCTGCCTAAGCCCCAGGACTCCATTCACCCCAGCCAGCACCTGCCCTCCTGCCCCACTCCCTCCCTCACCACGGGGGCCTTGATCTGTGCCCCCATCCCTCCCCTCCCACCCCTTTCTCTCCACAGACTTACCTGCTAGGTGCTGCTCTACAAGCCACTGGGCTGCATTCCTGGCATTCCCGGCTGTGTGTATGCTGTGGCTGCTCATGTCTTTGTCTGTCTGCATGTATGTGTGCGTGTGCCCCCCCACTCCTGCCTTCTTGCTGCAGCAGCCCAGTGCCCATGCCCAAGCTGCCTTGCAGTCTTTTGCATTGCCACCACTGCCCCACTGGGAGACCCAGAGGTAGCAGTGGTGACAGTGGAGCAGAGCTTGGGCGCTGGCTCCAAAAACATGTATGCGATTAATGAATTAAAACATTTAACGCAAGAACCAATTAATGTGTTAATTGTGCATGTTAATGGTGATTAATTCACAGCCCTAGTTACAACCATTTTCTAGTCCATGAAGATCTTTTGGTATTTTACAGTTAAAGCCCAGTAGTGCCATTCTTCACTTGTTTTCAGAAATTTGACTACTTCTGACTTCCCTCTTTACCATATATTAGATGCTATATTTTTAAAACAATTCCATATTTTAAAAACAAATTATTTAAAAAGTTGGTGACCTTTTTTTTTTAATCTAACAAGGTTAATGTATTCATTATTTTAAGCTAACCTATAAAATTAACTGAACTAATCAAACTAAAGTTTTGCCAATAAAAATACAATTGGAAATAAACACCTCACAGTACAATATGTAACTTAATTTTATGTGAATTGTTTTCTCTGCTAAGTATTTGGGAAAAGATTTCTGAACGTATTTTAACTGTAGTTTGTGTAGTACTGCAAGTCTTAATTTATTATCTTTTTTACTTTACTGTATTCAGGCTGGTAATCTCTCTGTACTTTGCACTTGCAAACAAAAATGTTGTAAATAGAGACAAGTCTAAAGCAAAAATTTAGACACAAACCATCCCATGCTGAAATCTTGCACATTAAGACAGTGGGAATTTTGCCACTAGCTTCAGATGCTTTCACCCCCAAACTTTGGCATAAATGTAGCATAAGGACCAGATTTCATCACTATTACTTTCATCGAGTAAAACATTATTCTGCAGTAAGTATATGGAATTTCATGGCTCCATTTATAGAGTAAGGTAGTATACATTGTGAGCAGAGGCAGTTTTTGTTTAAATGTCTAACCAAATGCTATCATATTTCAACTGAATGTTTTGAATGACATCTGCTGATGAGATTTCTTATTCTATTTTACATTTTGTAGGTCTGACAACTAGACAGTATTATGCATGCAACCATTTTCAAGCAGGCCCTCTCTAGCCTTGTAAACAAAGTTAGCTTTTTTCAGCTTTTATTATTATAGATTTGAGGGGAGAGGATATAGGTGCATTTAACTTGGTCTGTTCCTATGTGCATTCTTAAGAACATAATTCACTCTACCACATCCTCAATATTTCCTAGGTATACACGACAGTCATTGTGTACGGTGGACTAGGTAAGGAGGTGCAGGGTATAGAGTCATTCTAATTTCTCCAGGCCAGATCCTCAGCTGGTGCCAAATCAGTACAAATCAGCTGAAGTCAAAGGACTTTGTCAAGCCAGTGGAGGACCTCTCTCTCTCTCTTTACAATTTACTTGCACAAGTCACTTTTTGTTTCATGGAAACACCTATATTTAAAATACATATACTGAAGTATTTCTTACCAACAGACGTCAGTGAGCTAACTGAATTCTTAGTGTATCGATTAGAATGTCTCAGATGAGGACTATGAGGTCTGGGTGAAAACATCAAAACAAAACATGGCAGTAAGCAACAAGTTAAAATTAAAATGTAATGATCATATACATCTATTAATATTAACACAATCTCTGTATAGGTTTTTTTAACATTGTATTTTTTTTAATCCACTGGCATGCCCTCTGGAAAGCACAATATGGAAATAAATAACTCCCTGAAAATATCAGTTTGATATTTAATTAACTATTGCCTCAAATAACAAAATGAAGATAGGCTCAAGCTGATAGACTGATGACGTCTGTATTGATTTTCCCATAAGATTGGATGTAAAATAATGGAAAAGAGAATTTATATAAGTTTTTAATGTTTTCTAATATCTGGGGTGAAACAGGAAAAAGCTCTCTCTCTACCATTTGAAAATTTCAAGTCAACTTTATTTAAAAACATTTTAAGTAGCAGTCTCCTTTCACTAAGGGCCAATCCAATTGAAATCAATTAAAAAACTCCCTTTAAGTTCAATGGGAGATGGGCTGGAGCCTAACATAAATGTGTTTATTTTGCTGCATTTACTCTACAAATTATGTTTATTTTGCTGCTGCACAGAAGAGAAAAAAAATAACAGAAACAGCGTATAGTAAAAATCATTCTAACCAATGGAACTTTTAACTTTCATAAATAAACTGACACAGAAACCTACTATGATCTTTTGATTTTTCTACAAAAAACTTGTCCCCTTTTAGTTCAGTAGCATGATCCAAAACTGATGCAAATGTGACACATTGCAGAAAATATCTGTCTATGTTTATATAATCGTAAGTCTTTTCTAAACTAAGTTTTATGATTAAAAGTAGCATTTCTGAACATCCCCACATCATTGTCAACCTGCCAGAAAATGATATCACTGGCAACCGGGGGAGCCTTCAGGATCAAATTTAAAGACATTCCTACTCAGAAAACCATCTCTGAACCCTCTCCATCTTTAGGAAGCTTGGATCCAAGTCTAATCTAAATAGGGCAATTCATCATGATGCTGAACTGAAACAGGTCTTGCGCACTGGAGAAGTGCAAATCCAGAACTAAATGTTGGAAGCCTGTCTCAGCTAAACTCTATAAAACAGCTTGCACTGTATTTTAATAATGCTTTTCTGATTATTTTTCCTCAATTTTGTTCTAACACACAGATCAAAGGCTTCAATACGTAACTGGCAGACAAGGTTCTTTGGGTAAATGTGATATTTTTTATTAGACCAACTAAATAGTTGGAAAAATTGTTCTTTGCAAGCTTTCAGGTACAGACACCCTTCTTCAGCAAAAGGGAGAGTTTGTTGCTTTTTTGTGTGCTTGCAACTAAAATTTGTACTTGATTGCTTCCACATCCATTGCTGAAAAACATAACACCACCTGTCCTGCTTGGCACATTCCTTTTAGAACACCGCCCTGAATCACATTTAATTTATTGGAGCTCACAAGAAAAAAAAATCACTCTCTCTGCTTGAAAACAGATGTGGTGTTAGGCTACAGTGTTCTGAACTAAACAAAAAAGGTCCCCACACTAGAAAATCCAAAATACACCCTTGAGGTAATGCAACGAAGTCTGGACAGTCTGCACACCAAAGAATTTAAAATGGAAAGGACCAGTTTAAGCAAACCATTTGTAAGAGAGATGCAAGGTTTATTTGTGATGGAATTTCCAAAGATCTGTTATATTAAAAATGCTTTTTAAGTTTTAGTAACTTTTCAGATCTTTTAATTTAATTCATATGCCTTCAATTTAATGTATGAGTGCACAATTGAAAAGTCTTCATGATTTCTTTGGCATATATATTTTCTTATATTTTCCAGATTTAATCTAACTTCCAATTTTGTTCATATTCTCTTTCGTACTGAGCAAATTATTAAAAGTTTGTGTCTGACTTTGAAGGTAGTCAAGTATTGGAACAGGCAGATGCTTGGCTGGGATACAGCAATGTAGCATCCATGGGTGTCTACGCGTGACCAGAAGCTACTTTGTCACAGTGGCGCACTCCCCCCACTATAGCACGCTGCTATGGTGAAGTAGCTGCTAAAAATAACCATGCGCCATGTGTATGGTGCAGTATGAGTGGTTACTGCACCATGCTTTAGTACTTCCAAAAGGAAGTACTAAAGTACAGCACAGTAACAACATTGCCATAGGGCAATGTGTAGATGCGCCCATATTGAGCAAGGATATTAGTTTCCAACACACTCCATCCTAAACCTACTGGCCAAAGCAACCTTTGTTCATGAGGCCACACTGTGATTATTCGCATAAGGTAAGATTGCTCTCAAGAGAAGCAGCAGAATTGAATCCAAATTATGCAAAACATCCCGTTTTAATCTCTTTTAAAATATAATTTTGTGTTCAAATTGAAATGATGTTATTCTTAAAGAATAACTCAAATGCACTCAATCTTGTTGCCTTCATTCAGGTCAAATTTTAACCAAATTTCATGAGATTATTTTGTCAACTGGGCCTACACACTAAAAAAAAACCCCTTTTGGTACTAATTACTCTCTCTCCACACTACCCACTCCTCACGTGAAAAAGGCACACAAATCCACAAATAACACTGGTTACAGATTAAAAAAACAAAAGGCCAATTACTTTAAAATAATACTTAAAAATAATATACTACAAAGATTGGTAACACATATTATATAGTACCTGTTAACCAGATTGTTATCAATTTCTACCTCTGAAGTAACAGCATTCTCTGGAAGGACAATAGAAGGTCTACTGCATGTTGTGCCTTCGACAGTAGCATCCTGAATGGTTTATGACAAATATAAAAATGTAGTTAAACAAAAATTCAAAACACTAAAAACTGATACCATATGTGGAATATTAAAAGTACTTCTGTATTAAGTTATGAACAGGCAGTAGATATATTCCAACTATGGGGGCTAATTCTTCTGTGATACAACAAGCTATAAATCTGATCCCTAACTTTAGGTATTTAAGAGAAATAACTACACAGTGACATCCTTGTTTTTACATGAGAGGCTTGATGTTGGTAGCATTTGCACAGGTTAAATTCAATTATAATCTAGCTTCTGTAGAGACAATGATCAGACCCACAAAAATGAGTCTGACATTTCTAGTAACAAGATTTTTCTATGAAGAACTTCTACAAAATTAATAAAAGCTACATATATGTAACGAGGTGGGGGAGGGGGAACAGATAATTTAAAATAACACTAATATTATCTATGACACTCCAACTAACAAGAGTGTGTCCAACTTCTGATGCACAATATTAAGTAAGTATGTTAGACAGAATATAACAACTATTACATTAATTACAGTGTTTGCTTCTATTTTTAGAGATGCCTTTTAATGTAGTATCTAGGTTTTATAAAAACCCAGTATTCTAAAATACAATGCAATTAAAATTATATATATTTATACAGGATAAGCACTGAAGGTCAAATAATTTTTAAAGTCTTATACAATGCATAAGAGAGATGTGAGCTCACTGGGTATGGATTTTAATAACAACATTTGGTATTTAAGTGTGCAAACTAGCATTTGTGCATGCAAATGAAATGTAGTTTCTGAATACAACATGAATTGCCCCTTCAGAAGTGAGTGCACAAAAAAAAATTAAAAAAAAAAATCACAGAAAATGCTCATTTTCCTGATGACAACAATCTAATGTTGGCTTTTAGCTATACAAAAATTCTGCATTAGGGAAAAAGAATCTTTGTCAGACTTGCAGAGAATTACATCCGAGAGGACCATGTCATAATAAAATCTGTATGATCAACTGCCAATAATCAGAAGCCTATTGACAATTTTCAAGAAAAATCTTTAGAATTAAGGCTGTCCAAATCTATTAAAGGAGGAAGACTAAGGATATTTCTGGATATGGAATATGTATTAAAATAAATGGAAATGTATAATATCTCTTTAGTAGACATTATATATATACACCCCCCCCCCCAATTGTATACCATATTTTTGGTCTGTGTATTAACAATTAACAATAAATTAGATTGAAGCTTGAGAGCCTATTAATATAGAAAGTGAAAATTCATGACTTATAATGCTAGATAGTTTCTGTTTGTCTTTAATTTGAAGACACTTCTTTTCATATTACAGATAATGGCACTGCACTTGTGAGAAGGACTGGTAAGGTACGTCGCTTTAGAAAAGATACCTCAGATACTGGGACTAGGGGTGTCAAAACTCCCAGCTCACTTGGTACATGAATCTAGCCCTATAGCAGGTTCAAATCCTGTAGGAAGAAAGTTTTTACTTAAAAAAAAAAAATGTAAATAGGATAACTCAACTTGTAAACAACCCTAAAGAGCAATGGCAGAAACAGCACTAATCTTAAAAGTGTCCTTCATCATCTTTCTAACTGTGTGATGCTGAATACACATTCACTTTACTGTATAATGCAGTAGTCTCCAACCTTTTTGAGTAGATCACTTTTTAAATTAAAAAGCAACCCAAGATCTACTGTGTGCCACCATCCCCGCCTCCCCACTCCCTGCAGGTCAATCTGTGGGGAGGGAAAAGGCGGGGCAGATTGAGGCAGAGGGAGAAAAAATTATTTGGGAGCATGCACCCCCCCACAGCAGGTAAGTCTGTGGGGGAAGTGGGGATTGGGGGGGTGCAGATTGAGGCCCCAGCAGTGAGGGAGGGAGTGGGGCCCTGGCCAGGCAGGGTAGTGGGACAAGTGGAAGGCTGGGGGGCACATGCCCCACAGGTCTCTGCTTGTCCCCCCGCCCAGCCCCTGCTCCTGCCAGTGCCCTGCTCCCTCCCTCACTGCTAGGGCCCAATCTGCCCCCCCGCAGCGGTGAATGAGGGAGTGGGGCAGGGGCAGGCCCTGCACAGGGGGAGGGTGCATGACGGAGCTGTGAACAGCTCATCCAGGGGGTGTGGGGAGGGGGGCATGCAGCCAGGGAGAGCATGAGGGCATGTGCCCCCAGATCTGCACATGGGCCGAGGCGGGCTAGGGCAGCGCCAGGCTTTTACTGGCAGGGGCTGGGCCGTGCTGTGCTTTGCTGTTCTTAGGGAGGGCAGCAGTGGGGGCGGCACTGGGAGCAGGCCTATGGCGGGGTGCTGCAGGCACCTGAAAATTGACAATAGTCCTCTGACCCCCTCCCAGTACTGCTGCCATCTGCCTTGAGTGCAGCGCAGCCCAGGCCCCACCAGGAAGAGCCTGGTGCCACTTCCCAGCCCCAGCCTGCAGCAGCAGCCTGCCCTCCCCACTGTGCAGATCCTAGGCACACAGCCCCTGTGCCCTCAGGGTGAAAGGGTGAGGGGAGGGGAAGGCTGTGCTGGGCTCTTCCTGGCAGGGGCTGGGCTGTGCTGCATTTGGGGTGGGTGGTGGTGGCACTACAGTGAATTTTTGGGTGCCTGCAGCCCCCCCATAGCCCCGCTCCCAGTGCTGTAGCCACCTGGCCTGAGCGCAGAGCGGCCAAACCCCTGCCAGGAAGAGCCCGGTGCCACCTCTGCCCCAGCTCACCCTGCCCCGCCCTGCATGCAGTTCTGGGGGGACATGCCCCCATGTCATCCCATGCTGTGTGCCGTCCCTTCCCGTGCCCCTCAGACGAGCCACTTGCAGCTCTGTCATGCAGGCCACCCAGACTGTGCAGGGCCTGCCCCTGCCCCACTCCCCCCCTCACCACTGTTGCAGCTGCCCTGCGCTGGGGCGGGACATGCCCCTCCCATCTGTGTTTGGCAGAGGCAACTGCCTTTGCGGGCTGGGCTTTGCACCCCGAGCCCCACTGCAGCTGGCTTGGGAGCAGCTCAATGCCATGTGCGTCCCACTGCTGGGCTGAGCCTCATCCCCTCCCCACCTGGTGGTGGGACGCTCATGATGTTGGGCTGCTCCTGGGCCAGCCGCTGTGGGGCTCGGGGCCAACGCCCAGCCTACAATGACAGCTGCCTCTGCCATGCACATATGGATGGGGCACCTGCTCCATGGGGCCTCTGCTGGGGTATGCACAGTGGCGGGAGCCCCCCACACCCCTGGATGAGCCACATGGGCTCAATCCTCTCACCACCTATCTGGCCAGGGCCCCACTCACCTTACCTCTGCTCCTGCCTATGCTGCGCTCTGTCCCTCACTGCGGGGGCCTTGATCTGGCCCCTGCCCCTTCTCTCCCCCAAAGACTAACTCACTGGGCTGGGGCAGGGGGCACGTGTGTGCATGCATGCAAACACTCAGCACCCCCAGCCTCAGATCAACTGCAAGAGGCTCTACAATCGACCACTGGTATAAGGGTTACATATGACATCTTCACTTACATTGAGTTATACCTTCACAAGTATTTATATTAATTTTAATACTTTACTAAGTACAGAGGGTCAAAAAGCCTGAGGCTGAACTGATTCAATTTTTGCAGGTTAGTCTAAACTGCATAGATTGAACTGATAAGGAAGTGAACACACATTCACCTTCGATTCCAGAAATGCAACCACATGCCTGCAGTGACCCAGGCCAGATGCCGGGGGGAGGGGGAACATTTCCCTGCTCAGCTGGAGCAGGCAACTTGGGCCAAGTCTAGCCTGCCCACCCTGCAAGGTGTGGGGAGTGGGGGTTGTGGGGGAGGTGCAAGACATCCTGAGATGCTGTGGGGGCTCTGAGTTAGCTTGAATCTTGAGGGATCTAGGACAGAAGTTTAATAAACCAATTTAACCTAAATCAGTTAAATTCAATATAACCATTCAGGTTTATCTCAAACTGGTTTTGGCCATTTTGAAAGTGGTTTATGTGAATCAACTTCTGTTGTGTTACACATTTGAATCGGTTTCCTATCACTTATACCAGTTTGTGTGTAATTTCTGTCCCTAGCCCAAGTATATCAAATGATTTTAAAAGGGGTAGCTGTAGGGTAAAATATTACATGAATAAGTGCATCACCATCACCCCAGCTCATACTTAAAGGGCGTATTTACAATCCACCTTTGTGTAAAACCCCCACTTATCTGCTTGAAATCTGCTGTAAACTGAGGGGAACACATAACTACAATCTTATAACTTTGGCCTAAGAACCATACTTAAAAGCATAATTAAATCCTCTCACTAATATAATCTTGACAATCCTAATCTAGAAAATATGAGAACATATTAAAGTAACCTTATTCCACTATTTTTAGCACCTGTACATTTGTATAGTCTTTACCCGTGCTCTACACTGGAGAGCTCTTTGGAGAGTAGCAACACTGGAGAGTGGCAAACAGTTGAGAAATGGAGACTGAAGGTACAGAGGCCATGAATGGGTGTGCTGTTTGGAGCCCTCCAAGTGCCTTTGAAATCTTCCAAGCAGTGAGGGTACAAACATACACTGTTGAAAGAACACTTCAGAAATGACCCTCATAAAAAAGAGGGACACATTTGAAGCCAGTAACATAACTGAGGGAGAATGACCAGGGCAGCAGCCCCAGATGCAATCTTCGGTGGGGGTGGTGGGACTGCAAAAATAGCTGCCTCTCCAGTAGCAGCTGACTATACTGCTACCACTGCACTAGTTGGTGTTGCCCCATGTGTCACATCTGCCCCAGGTGTGGAGCTGTCTTGCTACAGCTCTGTTTAAAGTGCTTCATTTTGAAGTGCTTTCTGAAATATCTGTACCCTCAGGAGATCCTCCAGCATCCCACAGTGCTCACCCTTCTCCTAAAGAGTGCCCCCTCCCATGTACATAGCTGTACTGAGGAACCTTCAGAGGATAAAACCTCTGGATTTGTGCTCTCCAGCTCCCTTGCACATTGCCACAGGAGTTGCAAGGCTTCAAAATGCGTGCTTGTCCACAGAGGCAGCTTCCTGCAAATAAGCATTAATGATGGTGTGTGAAGTATCAAGTTAGAATTAGGATCTATGGGTGCCTCATATAGTGAAAAAGATATTTTTTCCCTGTATTTATAATGCATTGTCAACTACACCATAAATTCACACAAAGTACCATTCATATACTATTGAAAGATTATTTTTACTTTTGCTTAACTGGACAGTCAGAATAGTGAATCATTCAAAAATAAAGATGAGATATAATGTCAAATTAGCAAAAATTGTATCACATGACATTTTTTTAAATATAAAATAAATCACTTCCACAGTGAAAATAGTTTTCCTAAAGGAAACATGCAATAGACAAGATAATAAATATACAAGCATAGATAAATACAACTTAGATTAAGTATTTCTTTGTATTCAGATAACACTGGTAGCTACTGAAAAAATATGTTAGTCCTGTTAATAGTTCTCTGGACAAGCATCTTAACATTTGATTTTGTTTCTCCATTTGTGAAATTGAAGCAACACCTTCCTCCATTACTGGGAAGTTGCAAAGCTTTGTTGGTTAATGTTTGTGATATGCTTTGAAAATAAAAAGCTATTATATAAGTGCTAATTATTGTTATATTCTAGTCAAATATAAAAGGGAAGAATGGAAGAACTCATGATATGTTTTAAATATGTCATAAGCAAATTAATTTTTCTGGTTATCCTTAAGTTTGAAAACAGTTAACATAAAATGATACTGTAAAAGTGCAGGCTCATTTTAGAACTGGCAAACAGATTTATTTTTATTTTTGAGAAAAGTGATTTAAGTGGAGAATTGTGTTCTCTTATAGTACTCATATTTATAGGTAGAGTCAAAGCTTCTCAGAAGTGACTTGGTACTGCCCCATATCTATCCTGAAGGGAAAAAGCTCTTAAGGTGTAGAATAATTTGTTCTCTCTCTGATTTTCTAACTATTTCTATTGGTAAGTAATCTGAGGGGATTTCTATCATGGAGATAGACAAGCACTGGGTAAATAAAGACACTTATCATGATCTCACCTCCAATTCTTAATTTAAAGGTGGTTATAACACTAGCTCTTGTATGTTACATTTATGTATAATTATATTTAAGTCCAAATTTTCCCTGAGTTACATTCCAATAACTGATGTCCTAATCCATGGGAGACTTAACCATAACTTCAGCTGGCACTGGATTAGGCAGTGTTTGGCCCTCAGTGCCTTTAGAGGCTTTTAAAGTAACGTATGTGGTGGCAGAGATCCATAAACGCTCTTGTACTCAGATTGGCTCTTACTTGAAATTGCATTGTTTCCCAATTTTGCACAATCTTATGAAGTTATTACAAAATGTCTGTGACTATCCTCAGCTTGGTTTAAATTTTACAAATTCACAAGTGTCTACTCAAAAGGCATAGTAAATGAAAGCACTCCTGGTTTACATTTTCAGAAAAAGTAGCATGTAGTTGCACTGAGTAAAAAATGCCCATGCTCTATTCAAAATAAAATAAAAGCTTTTGATATGTAGGTTAAAAAGGTAAAAACTTCATTTGAACCAGGAGAAAATAGTTTTAATGAAATCACTTAACCTCAAATAGAAAAGTTAAACAAGTATGTAAATCATGCCATGAAGTAACTAATCAACTAACTGCCAGCATATTATTCAGGTTTGTAAGAGTACAACCAGCAGGGAATAAAATATACAATATAATGATCTCAGAAATTCTCAAGTTGTTAACAATTAATTTTGACCTACCACTTATCAATTTAATTATTTTTTCACCACTTGTCACATTTTATTTCAACTGAAAACATAAATTCCTTTAATAAATTGAGATGAATATGCAATTGTTTTAAATGGTATAAGACTAACTGATATGTCATTATTGCAACTGAACCTACATAGTCATCTCCATCCCAAACTATGTATAATTAAAATCAAGACGACAAAAGCAAACAAATTCAATTTTAGTAGATAATTCCATTTTAAGTTCATAATTATTTACTGCAATGTACTCCAAGTATTTGACTTGCTGGTAAATAAGAAATTAAAAACAACCCATACATCTATTTTTCCTAGACAACTTCATGTTTTTGGAGTGCAAGAAGTTCAAAGAACAAAAAAAATCTTTAAAATATGTCAAAAATATTCCTTGAATATTTGGAAAAATATTCCAAGTTTCTTAAAGTTTCAAAACCCTATCTAACATAATGTAAGACTGCAAATACAATACTGATTTTTTTTTTGTAACTGTGATATCACAGAAGATTTTTTATTAATATCATGAAGCAGCTGAGTCCAAAAAAAAAAAAAAAAAAAAATTAATTGCCAAGTCTAAGTCTACTTGCATTGCAGTTGATGGCAAAACTGCAGTTGACTTTGATATGAGGGGGCTCACACTTCCTGAACTGGCAATCATAGGATTACCAAAGGATAAAAACTGTTGAACTGTGTAAGGACAGCAGCCCAGAATTTTTTTTTAAAAAGTGTCTAAATTTAGCCTTTAAATTCCAGATTTAGAAATGAAAATAAATAGCTTGCTTTTTCAAATGTTGCTGAAGTCAAAGCTAGGCTACTTTAACATTCTTTGCATCCATAATTCAGCCAGAACAACACTTACGCAAATGTACAAAAAGGTCTGCACTGAATTACACAATGCTTTCAGCAGTTCCCCACTCCTAGTGGAGAGTGTGATGCGACTGCTGCTGCAGCAATTCACCCCTTAATGCCAGGGCAAAATCCATGCCTTGTTTGGCTGTCCAAGTATGTTGTCTAGTGTAACATCTCATGGAGCCCTTTGTGGTCCCAAATATCATTAAAGGTAATCCTTGTATTCAAGTGAACACTATAAACTTCAACTGTCACTGGATTCTGAAATGATGGTTAAAGCTGGAAGCTCTGCACGCTCTCTCAGTTGTGTATCTGTGAAAGGACTGGCCACAATGAGGTCATTTCATAATAATCTCTATATCCTATCTTTCTAACATAAACGGCCTCTTAAACGTAACTGCTCACAAACTTCTTCAGTGAGGATTTATGTGGTGTTGCTACTTTGAAATACATTGTATGAATTCTCTTCTTCTTCCTTCAAGCTAGAAAACTCACCCGCTTGTAAAATTAACAAAACATTTCAAATGTATTGAAATAATCTTTCCAGCCAGCCACAACCTAAGAAAACGTATAGTATGCTAGCTACACAATTTCCTTGTTCCCTAGTTCACCACCCTCTTTATGATGCACCCCACCTATCCTCTTTCTCAGGAAGTTGTGACAGAAACAATGGTGCTAACAGAATATTTCAGAAGGAAAATTAACTTCATCCTTTGTGCATTTAGAGGTTTTGTCTCAAGCTATACGTAAACACGTACTATGAAGGTCAAAGAACATTTCATTGTTTTGGTACTTTTCCACCGCTTATGCATATGTAACCAGAATCAAGGAAAAAAGGAGAATTGATTTAAAATGTACTCTGAAAACCATAGAAATGTAAGCATATTTACATGTCAGAAAGGAAACATATGATCATTTATAATGATGATAAAATATACTGCACCAGGTATGATATTTCATCCAAAAAACTATGTTAAAAGAACATGTTTAAGGTTGCAAAGTGAAGCACTAAAAAAGTTAAGAAATGCTAGACCTAAGCTTGCCTGTGCAACCTTCATTTCATACCCTAGACCTAAGCTTGCCTGTGTATATGCATTATGATACATTCTGTAATCACTTGATTGCATACAATTTTTTCACCCTGCTCTGAGGAACTACACCAGTTGTGCCCTGAATGAGGCTCTAGCATATAGGACTTCATATCTATTGCATACACTGGAACGTATATTCACTCATCCCTCCCTTCTAATGCCCTAAGTTCAGTTCTTGTCCCCCACTGCTTTTAAGCTAGATTGCTTTGTATTCCAGGCAGCCCGAGGGCCAGCAGGGAGACACTAAGAACATGAGAAACAGGCTCCCTGCATTTATTTCTGGTACCTTGTTCCACCCCAGCTTTCAACAGCTATTATAAGGAAAATTGGTTTTGCCACACGCTTGCTTGTTCTGTGGTGATGACGCAGTCACATTCCAGTCCCAGGCAGGGAGGTGGGATGGGATGGAACATACTCCATTGCTCTGCGGGACAGGCATACAGTCCAGTCAGTACTAACTAGGAGATGTGAGAGGCATGGTCAGTGAGGACAGACCCTTTAGAGATTTTAGCTGTTAAGCTCCAACAAGCCTTTACTGAACATATATGAACTTGAATTTTTCATATTACTTTTTTTACATATTATAAACTTGGATTTTCTCTTGGACAGCAAAAGGCAAATATTTGCTAAAATGGTTATATCCCTGCCAAATTTCAAAGCCCTACTCCAAAATATGTGAGCGCTTTCCAAACAAAAGATCACATCATTTTTTTTTTCCACATAGAAAAAACAAGCTTTGCTCTTGGAAGTGCCTAAAGCTCCTTGGCTAAATTTTTTCCAAAAAAATTGGTCTGAGGCAGATACTCAGTCTAGAAGATTTCAGCCTAACTTAAAGTTTGGCAAAGTTATAAGAAACTGAAAATAAGGAGTGCCTACATGCTGCCCTATGACGATGTAGCGATGCGTTATGTCACCATACGGTGTGCTATGGTGACATAGCTATCATGTGTATCTACATATGATCACCTGCTACATTGCTGTAGTGGCATGCTCTCCGTTTATAGCACACCGCTACGGTGACATAGCAGCGAAATTTAACCATGTGCCAAATGCACAGCGCAGTAACTGCCTGTACTGTGCCATGCTTTAGTACTTCCAAATGGAAGTACTAAAGTATGGTGCTGTAGTAACCTCACCATACAGCAATGTGTAGATGCGCCCATAGTCTCATAATGGGATGTATCATGTCAAAGTAACATGACCAGTAGTTGGTGCTGTCAGCTCTGTTTATAATACATTATTACAGACTTGTTGAAATTATATCAATTTGTTCTAGCTTACAGTAAAAACCCCCCAAAACAAACAAATAAAAAAACCTGATGTGAATTGCATGTCCCCAAGAGTCTGCTCTCATATATCCTTGGTTATAAATTATAATCTAATTCTTAGTCTCCAGTCACTTATTGAAGATATAGAAATTGATTCCATTCATTTTTCATACTAAAAAAGCTATGGTGATTTTTGTTGTTTCAGGAGGTCAACTAATTCTATGAAAGTAAAAGAACTTTATAATGGAAATAGTTTAAAAGGGACATATCTTCAAAGTCAGAAAAAGCATAAAATTGGTTGTGTCAAGAGAAATCATTCCATATACAGTATTCCAGTTCTGAACACTGATTTATCAAATGTTTAAAAAATGTTTTAGGAGACAAGACATGTACTCAGACACTGATTTTGCACTTTCTACTTATGTCACATTCCTATTTGAGAGTTAAAATGCTCTGTAGTAAGTTGAGGCACTGACTGCTGTTGGTGAGTTATCACAGGTTTCAGTGATACGGTGGCTCATCATCCTAATGAGTCGGGATGCACCAAAAGAAAGAAGAAATGGTATAGGGTGGGGGGAATTGGAGGTCTTGGAATCCTGTTTGTGGCTTGTTTAGTAATTGTAAGTCACTCTGAGCTTTTTGGATAGGGAAGGATATAAATCTAATAAATAAATAAACAAATAACATTAGTCTGCTGACAAGTAGACACTTAGCCAAAGCACTAGGGTGCAAGCGCATGAGGACAGTGCATAGGGCTTGGGAGAAAGACTTCACAAATTTCTACTCACTACTAGTCCTAAAATTGCTCATGTCAGATCTTCAACTTCCTTGAGAGTTAGTTTATCTCCTTACCCAGTCAAACCCACAGGAATGTTGCATTTAACTTCCCCAGCCAGAGAAGGAATGTCACAGCTCAATGCTTTGGGAAATCCTTCTTGATATTGTTGCTTAGATTTGGCCAAGACAGAGTATACATACACATAAAAATAAATTCAAATGGAAACCCAGGTTTCCTTCCTCAAGATAAGGTGAAAAACTCAATGCAACTTCTTGCATTAAAAAAAAAATTATTTAAACATTCTGAGAAAGAGAGTCTGTTAAAAAGTCTGTGTTGGGTAATATTTCTCCATCATTTATCAGAGCTTAGGGCAGAGAGAGGTATAGCTCCTCAAGAGAACAGATAGCAGGTGTTACTTTAGGACAGAGAGGTGAATAGAAGACTCCAAGATGGGACTCCATTGTCTAGTGCAGTGGGGGTCAACATTTTTAGCAGGCATGCCACACATTAGTCCTGTACCCTCCTGTGTGCCTCTCCAGTCTCCTTCCTCTGCCCAGTCTGTTGTTCTGCTTTTTGCTCTCTGCGCTTTGCTCTGTGTCCAATTTGCCGCTTTGCTCTCTGCCCTATCTACTGCTATGCTACTTATCACCCTCTCCCTAAAACAGAAATCTGTTAGTGCCTGTGCCACTTGTGACACATATCATGCAGGTTAGCGACCCCTGGTCTAGTGGGTACTTATAGTATTACTGTTTAGTGGCAGAAAAGATGACAACTGCAAAAATAAAGTAAATTGGTTACTAACTCTCGGTGATGCTTCCTCTTCAAATTCCCCTCATTTTGCCTCCCAGAAAGGAAGGGTGGCTTACTTAAGGCCCTCCTTCTATTGATATTATGAGAACTTTGCCTACTAGAAAAATGCTGAACTATTTTATTACTAATTTAAACTACAGAGGATTCACCCTGTATTAAGACCCACCCATGGTGACGGCACATTCAAACTCCTATTCTGGAACATCTGCCAGGTGCAATTCTTTTTTCAAATGTTGCTTTCAAAAGTTGCTTAAAATCTAACCCTGTTCTTTTATGCCTCAAGATGATAGTCCTCTGAAAAGCAAGGTTTTTGCCAACAGAGATTTAAAAACTATCAGTTATCATAGTCTTCATTTCAAATTTATTTGTAAAAAGATTGGATAATATTTTAAACTGATTTTTGGTACAGAAGGTTGAAGTGTTTCACCAACCCAGTGTAACTAATGTTTCCAGGTGTAGACATTCCTCCCCAGCAGATCCTCTCTTTGGTATGCCATGCCTAGCAAGATGATACCAAGTACTCAAATACAGTTTTCACATAAGTGAGTAAAAATAATCTGCTCGACCTACTGTATGCTCCCAACTAACTGTTTGCTAAACTCACATCCAACTGAGCTGTTTATCTTAAACCAGGAAACTAACCCTTAGTACAATGTGGTATTTAGACAGAATGCATGACAAATCAATGCAGAGTTCACTGCTGACAATATTTTCCTATGATGTTAAAAGGAAAAGTAGCGGATGTTTTTATCCAAAGTGTAGAATACATTGTTCTAGACTCCAGTGACAATGATACATTTTTAACTGAGAACATGCCAGATCGTAAATCCTCTCCACATTTTCACTAAGTTACATAAAACAGAATAATCTGTCCTGGCTCTGATTCTGTAATTATTTAATATAGAGAGATATAGATATATATAATATATATAGATATAGATAGAGGACAGGATTATATAGGGCAGGATTTATTACACACACACACACACACACACACACACACACGTGAGCACGTGGAATATTAAACACACACACACACACACACACACGTGGTACAAAATGATGTTATTTTATATTACACACACCCACACCCACACAAAGAGGGCCGTTTATTCAGGTGGATAATCACATTTCCTTCAGGAAAGAATAAGATTTTTACTTAAATCATGTACTGATTAATTAAAAATATTTAATGGAACATATAAAATATTCAAAGGCAGGATTGACATTTATTGGTTAACATTAGTATATGCAACTACAGTTATAACATTGAATGGTTAAGTCTGCATGTAAGACTGCAGAGCTGCAGACGTAAGTGCAGTCATATCTTGACTATGTGTAGTTTTGTTATAAGCTGAGATACCAACATGATGAGAAAAGTTCAGATAAACACTATATATCAAAACAGATTTTCATCTTTTCTTACATGGATCAACCAAATAACATCTTCAGAATCAAGTTCCATATCTCTGAAAGAAACAGACTAATGCAGCTACAAAAAATCTTTCCTTTTCGGTTAAATGTTGTATAGTGTATAACAATTTTACTCTGAAAATGCAATATATATATATATATATATTGCAATTCCTTGCTACAAGAACATGTATAGTACATTTATCTTTTAGTAAGTCTTTTATACTCATGGTCTTTGGAAGAACATGACAAAGTATATTGTGGACAGTTTTGGAATAAATAACACAGAATTGTAAAACAATGCTAATATGTTTCCAAAATTAACTGAAGACATCCTGAAAGTACCATAACTAAATAAACTAGAGCTCTCATTCCTTATGCAAATAAAACATTTGATGCAATAAAGAAACAATACGTACATCCATTGAAAGACTAAGCAGTTTCATCAGTTAATCAAAACCACTAATTCATAGCAGTAATCAGATACCAGCTTATAAACTTTTGAAAGTATAAAAAGCAACAGGTCTCAGACTCAGATCTGTGCAGCACAGTATAATAGAATATATTTTTAAGATTGCTTACTTGGACTGGAGGAGAACTGGTGTGTTGTGCCTCTGCTGGTTGTCCCTCTTCTTCAGGTAGGGTTGGCATGGTGCGTGGTGTGAGACACGTTGGACTGCAATGTGGACTAAAAAGACCATGTACTGCTGGGAATGTCTGTTTCAAGTTAACCTCAAGGGATAAGCACTGAGAGGCCTTGTGATCCACAGACTAGGGTAGATGCCAAAAATACAAATCAAATCCATTTAAAAATCTATGTTCTAACACTGGGATCACTTTATAATAACAAACAGCAATAAGGTTTAAAATTAAAAATGATGCGCCTTCTTGTGTTATATTAACTAGCTCTTTCAAGGTCAAGTATAACATAGTCTAAGGCAGTTAAAAGAACAATCATCCTTATGTTGCTTGATTTTTTGGGGTCAGTTTCATTGAGGTAATTTAGACTTTTTGCAACTGATTCAGTTGTGATTGTAAACTATCTTTTCAAAAAAACCTCTTAGACTACAGTGGATACTCAGAATATATCCTTCAATATGCAATTCAGATCTACTTTTTCAGAGTGTGATCTCAGTTCTTGTAAATTAAGCAAAATAAGAAATGAAAATCTCCATGAAGCAACATTGGCAGAATAGAAGGCAGTGCTCTTCCTTTGAGCAAGTACTGTAAAGGTCTATGTGAACCTTGCACATGAGATATACACACAAGACTCCAGGGAGTTCCATTCTTGATGTTAGAAGTGAACCCAACTCTTGCAAGGTTCTTTTAGGGCAAGGGCGTAACATTAATCTGGCCCAGATGCATGTGGTGGGACCAATCCATGGGCCAGATGAACAATGTGGGGCTCACCCTGTGGGCTGGATCCACTGCCCCCCTGCATGCTGGATCCAGTGCCCATAGTGCCCACTCTGGCCAGACTGGGGATGAGCCACATGCAGTGCCTGCTTCAGCTGATCCAGGGTGAATGCTGCATGAAGTGCAGGTTCCAGACAGGCTGGAATGGGCACCACGTGCAGGGCAATCCTGGACCAGCCACAGTAGGCACTGGATCTGATCCGGGGCGGGCAGGGGCCTGGACTTGACCTGTGTGGGGCCAGCAGCTGGGGGCAGAAGACATAGCTCCAATGACCAGGTTCTGTCAGGGTATATATCCTCTCAGGGTATATCCATACTGGCTCCCATACTTCTTTTGAGGCTGCTGCTGAAAACTAAGCCCTGCCCATTAACTTTTATATCACATTTTCCTGAAGTGATGAGGACACCCCAGGGACACCCACACAGTTACTCTGGAGATCTCTATCTTGGTTTGGAGCATGCAGATTGATTGAGTCAGTGAGGCTGAGCTTTCAGCAGGAGGCCTGAGAGCAATGTGGAGCCAGTATAGACAGATCCTTAGTTGTCTGGGTTTACCAAACTGGAACTTCCCAACAGCAAACATCAACCGGTCTTCTAACCCCCTAGCAAACATCAGCACCTCGCTTTCTTGTTTTAAATACGTCAATGGAAGGCTGAGGCTTGTTTGTGAGAAGGAAAGAGGTTACTTACTGGGGAAGAGGTTCACTGACTTCTAAACCACCCAGATACTCAAAAGTTCATGTTCAACGTTCATGACAACAGAATAAGGTTGATGAATTACACTGAACCTTGAACTCACTGCTAAATATATGTAGGTTTGATGTTTAATGAAAATATTTGACAGTGCTCTATGTAAAGAATCAATAATTAAAACTACTATGAAAGGACTTTGTTCTGTCTGAGGTGCCACCTTTCGCATAAGGTATAAAATATAATGCTTGACCAGATACAGTCCACAGTAATCCAGCAATGGTTTTCGCAATGAACTCCATTGTCTTGACAAAATTTCAAATCTACGAATTATAACTGCTTTTCTAAATTCTACATATTGTTCCAATTGAAGGAAGTAGTCTTCATAACCAATCAAATATCAGGACACTTTCTGGGCATGCAGTTAAGCACTAGGGCTGTGTGAAATTTCATTGGCCATTTAGTTCCGACACTGTTTTAACCAATTTCAAGGTCGAAACAGCAAAATCGGAACAAAACAAAGCCGGTTGAAATAGCCTCAAAACAAAATGAAGCTGGTCGAAACATTTCAATTTTTGAAATGTTTCGACCATAGTCTGGGGATGAGAAGTCAGTCCAGCTGGGCTGACTTTCCATCCCCAGTGCAAGATCCGGCATCCCCATCCACTTGATTGTGCTGGGGGCAGGAGGCGCTGGGGTTGGGAAGTCAGCCCTGCTGGTCTTACTCCTCATCCCTAGCGAAATTAGAAACGGCGTCAAAACAGCCTTTCTGTTTGAATGGAATGGAACAGAACAGCTGTTTTGACTCAAACTGAAATTCAAGACAAAACACTGTTCCCTCAAACCATCGAAACTCAAGGCAAAACAGATAGTGCCTTTCACATAGCCCTATTAAGCACTTTCCACTTTTAACCCAGGAGTAGCTATATTTCCAAGGTAGATACTCTAATTCCTGTGTATATCACCTGTATAGCACTTTAGATCCATTTGGATAATACAGGCTATACAATAATTCAAGATGATTTTTTTCCAAGACGTGACTGGAACGGCTTGGTAACATAATATAATAATTATACCTGTACTTTCCAAGTGAATTTTTTTCTTGCTGATAAGAGCATCAAAAAAGTGTGTCATATTTTTAACAAGTTTGTAGTGTTTCAAGATTTAATAGTAAATCAGTAACTTCCTGTACTATTAAATCTCTTCCTGTGAAAAAGGACAGCCTGGGACATCATTTTTCCCTGTGAGAGTGACGTAAAATAAAGCTCCCAGTTATACCTAGTCAAGATGACAGGACATGTATAGCCCTATTTGCATAAGACCTACAACTAAAGGTGTTCTTATGGTAGAGATCAAAAGCCCAGTCCAATCATGTAAGCATAAAACTGGGAGTCACTAACTTGAGAATACTAATTCAGTCACTGACATCAATTCTATAGACTAAATCAAATCCCTTAACCTAAAATTTTCAAAATCTTCACTACTTCTGGTTACCTAAATCAGAGGTTAAAACAATTAGGTTAAATCAGAATTTTTTTTGAGAGGTACTGGGCCTTATAACTTAAATTGAAATAAAAAAGTACTCTTGATATTCATCACTTCTTAAAAACCAGACCTTCTGTGATTATACATGGCAAAAAGAAGGTCTCTGTAGAGATACCAGCACTACCCTTTTCAGATCTAGTTCAAATACTGGCAGCAGTATAGCTGCATTAGTACTGCTCTGTGCCCACTCTTATATTCTCTGTTTCTCAGCAAGATTAATGTTTTGGTTAGGCATAGACATTCCAAAAGCCCGAGCCTGAATTGATTCAATCTTTGCAGGTTTGTCTAACCTGGCTAGGCTAAACCAGTTTGTAACCACAAAGACATCTCAAGCCATGTATAGACAAAATGAGAGATGTGTGTACACGACACTTTAAAGTGGGCTAAATGCCTTTTGCACCACTTTAACGGTGTCAGTGTTTGCATGCCTCAGCAGCGTATTGCGCATTAATTCCAGCCTCTGTAGGAAATTCAGCAGCGTAATGTGCCTTAAATGATTTGGGGCACAACAAACTGAAACTCCTTTAAGGAGTTTTAGTTTTCTGCCCCTACAGCTGCGGAGCAAAGCACCGGGCTCTGTGCAGTTCTGCGGCTCTGTAGGAATCCCTGCAGGCAGCCTGGCAGCAGCCTGGGAAAGCAGGCTCTGCCCAAGAGAAGCAGAGAGTCTAATCTTTCCTCCCCCACTGCCCGGAGCCTGCCTGCCTGTGTGTCTGCCTGAACTGCGCAGGGGCACGGTGCTTCCCTCTGCAACTGCGGTGCCCACAGGGACCGCCCAAGTTGGTTGCCTGGGGGTGGGTGCCGCCTGGTGGGGGGGCTGCTGCTACGAGAACATCAGCCCCACCCCCTCCGCAGCCCAGGGACTGCTCCACCCACCAGCAGCTTGCTCTGCCCTCCCCACTGGAGAGGCAGGGAAGTCAGTGGGGGGTGTGCACAACACAGGAGGTTAATCAGCCCTAAATTGAAGCAGTATTTTTTAAAAACCTACCGCTTCAATTTAGGGCCCCTGTTTAATCTACACACATGCTTAGAAATGCAGGCACATGCCTGCAGTGCCTCAGGCTAGAAGCCTGGGGTGTTAGAACATCCCTCCCTTCCCTTCCAAAGTGATGAGCTGGAGGGTGTGGGGGTGTGGCCAGGCCTCAGCAGGATGCTCGCACTCCCTTTGGTAACAGAGCATTTATCAGCTCTGTTTTCAGCATTTAGCGCCCCATCAGAAAACAAAGCCTCTCTCATTAGTTCAAGCTCATCTTAAACAGCTTTTTCCAAAGAAAGGAACAGAGGGACATTATGAGCTGACCTGTTGATTAGCTCCAAAAACCCATAAGCGTACACAGTTCTGTCTCCCACAGCACAGACTGTAGCCAGCACATGGTCTGCTAGCTAATGCAGAGAGGTGTCTGTGTATGGCAGAGGGGAGGGGGAAATCCCTGCTTAGCAGGGAGTGAGGGGAGGCAGGGAGCAGGTGGAAGCCAGGCAGATGCCTGTGTTCTCTGCCAAAGCTGTAGCCAGGGAGCAGAGGGGAGGGGCCAGTTCTTCTGTGAAGAAGAGAGCCCCGCCCAGCCCAGAGAGCATGCCAGAATGCTGGGGAAGTCTGGTTTAAATTAAACCAGCAAGAGGTCTGGGACAGACATTGCATAAACCGGTTTGACCCAAATCAGTTAAGTCTGATACTATATTCAACCAGGTTTATCTCAAACCATTTTCAGCCATTTTCAAACTGGTTTATGTGTAAAGAACGTCTGTTCTGTTATAGGTTTAAGCCAGTTTCTGCTCACTTAAACCGGTTTGTGTGTAATGTCTGTCCCTAGCCTTGATGTCTAAAATTGGGTCCCCTAAACTGAGGTGTATCAGATTATATAATACTTTAAAAACAGTTGACCTTCACCTGTATTTATCCATTTCCATTTATCCATCATCCATGTTCCAGGAAATAGGGGAGGTTAATACCTACTTGACAATGACACTACAAGAAATAATGAGTTAGTTTGAAAAGCAGTTTGAGGATTAGTTTGAAAAGCAGTTTGAGGAACAGCCCTATATGTGGTGCTATTCATGGTATAGCATACTCACAATGTATTAAAAGACTTACTGTGACCCCTGCTGGACAGTTTGGGAACAGAATTTAAAAAGCTGATTTACTCGATATCTAGGATTTTTGGTAATTTGAAATTGCAGGGCCTCAGATATGGGTCCTGATTCAAAGGGACTCCCCTGGATTAAATGCAGTACTACATCACCTTACCACAAATGCAAATGAATGCTATTGTACTCAGAAGAGGTATGAGTTCCAATCTGACATCAGTACAGGGAATATACTTTTCTACAGCTAAATTTGCACAACTCACCAAGTGAGCTACATTTGTTACTTTTAAAAGCACTGTTTACGTTCCTATTAAATGAGTATAGGCCTAACAATTGCTTGGTGTTTTTCTTTTCATTCAAGTAGGACAGATTTAGCGCTCATACCGACTACATTTTTATTGATCCTTTCACCAAGAATCTGTCTACCAAAAAGCAACAACTTGTTGGTAGACTAATTCAAGAGCCTTCATTTCCCAGTTTAAAATTTCAACCAGAAATTGGACAAAGTTTTGCATGTACTAGGAAGGTTTGTGCATTTATCATTTTCTCTTGTGTTTCCTTTTTCTCTTCTGCTACCAACAGCTTTTTAGTTCTAATAAAAATTAGAAACAAATGATTGCTTGAACACACTAACTCTTTCATTAGGAGTATCACTTTAACAGGGTGCAGGAATTATGTGGAATTCTGTGAAAGTAGTAATTCAACTGTGAAAACAAAAAAATCATGACATTTTACATTCCTACGTAAAATTAACTTTCTTCACAAATGGGTGTCTTAATTAACAAAATCAGCCAAAATGATCAAATATTTATGCCTCAACTCTTTCTGAAGATATTTAGTACGCTTCAAGGGTGAAATTCTGGCTCTACTGAAGTTGACAGAAAACTTACATTTAGGCCAAAAATTATGGCTGCGAATGGTTTTTTTCCACAACAGAAGGAATGGAGGTGTCTAATGCTTATTAGGGCAAAGTCTTTCAAATATATCTTTGACATAACACATTATATACTTGCACAGACTTGCAGAAATATTTTATAGATATTATTAACACAGACACACAGTTTACGCAGGCATCAGTTTAAGTCAGCTGAATATGTTTCAACTATTAAGTGATTTTTAAATATCACAGAATATTTACCATAATATAAAAAAATAAGAGGATAAAACATAGAACCTAGCTAGCTCCATGGACTATATTGACTCACTGGGTGCATCTACATGTACACATTTACTGCGCAGCAACTGAAATTACAGTGCAGTACAGGCACACTTCTACATGTGTGCAGTAAATATAACAACTTATGCTGACTTGAGCATAAATTTGATACCTGCATGATGCAGGTATCAAATTTACACCTAATTAGTTACTGCAGAGTAATGCATGTACAGATGCCTTACTGTGCAGTAACACTGTGTGTGTGAACTGACTTGAAACTAACTTTAGTCCCAAGTCAGTCCATACATAGCGTGTAGACATTGACCTATTCTCACTTACTGCTCAGTAATTTACTGTGCAGTAATTTTAAGCTGGCATAAATGCATGTGTAGACATGCCGACTTTTTAGCTTTGTGCTCACAGGACTTAATGGAGGCATGTGATCTGAGCAAGCCCTCAATTTTGTGAATATTTTGGATCCAAAACATAGCTCTGTAGTTTGAGTTTACAATTAGCCAAGAGAAGTGCTCAGTTCTTACTTCTGTCACAAGTGAATATTAATTTGTTTTATCTAATCCCCAGTAGTCATAGAAACATCATATAAATTTGGCGTGCTTAACTGTGTCTACTCAAGAGTATCCTGGGACCAAATTATTAGGAATGCTGTAGGTCAGGAGAAGAGTATTACCAGAGGTTAATAGGAAAGATTCCACTCACAGCTTTGTAAAAGCCATTATGCCTAATTGTCAGTCCCTTACACAGGTGAACACCTACTTTACACAAAATTAAAAGCTAAAATGATAGAGACACATTGTAACAAGTAAGAACCATTGAGTAGGTCAAGTTCAGTCCTTTTTTTAGATTTAAAAAACAAGGCTTGTATAAGACATGTAGGAACAAATTCCAAGTTGTGGCTCATAGGAGGTGCAGAAAATAAAACATAGACACGTTAACAGGATAAAGGTCATTTGCACAGCACTCCATTTTGTGCTGACTGGGGAAATATTCAGCCTCTGACAAACTTACTTTGGTTTCCTAAGGCAGTCAGGAGCAGCTCAGAATCTCCATGGTGCTGAGCACTACAGACATTCCCTCTTCTGACTCAGCTTTATCACCTATGGTATCCAACCCATCTGTATATAGTTATATATACCAGGGACTATGTATATAAGGGACTGCAAGGTGATGAAGGTGCAGCACGGGCCTGTACATAGTTGCTTCCATGAGAGGGGTATTTTCTCTTGACCAGATCTAGTAGGTTTATGAGTCTGGATTTGGCCTGAATTTTCTGGTCTGCTAAGACCATTTTCTGTGTGCTACATAAACAATACATAATGTCTTTAGACTAGCTGCATATAACCTGTGGAAAATTCCTATTGTGGAAACAGGGGAAACGGGGGTGCTTTGCCACCTCCTGGACCAGTAACCCTCTTATGATGTAACAGGGCATGTTGAGATGTTGGGGAAGGACAAGGGGAAAGGATGAGGATGAAGCAGATCTCTCCATCACACCAGATAAACTACAGCAACCTCACATAATATAAAATTACGACAGTCCTACTGTCAGCCAGACAGATGCAACCAGACCTGCAGTTTCCCAAGCATAGACTGGAGGGAGGAGAAACTCAAGACCAATGCAAAGGAAGAGAAGGTCATTAACAATGTGGTACAGCAAACATGAAGGGATCTGATTTGTCCTCTCACGGATGACCTGCATGAAGGAAGGGAGTATAAAACACCTCTAGCAAGTCTTTAAGTTTTACCTCTATTCTCTCCTCATGGGCAAGTTTCTTTTTGCTTGTCATTCTGGAATGGAGGGAGAAGCCGGGTACAGCCTTTGAAACCCACTAGAGCTCAAAGCCTCCACATATATGTAATATTAAAAGCCCCATAGAATGCTGAGTTATAGTGCAGAGAACACAATGATCATTGACGTGACCTAGGCTTCTCTTGCTGGCAAGACAACTTTTGGATTCATGCTGCCAATAGCTCAGTATTGCCAGTTTTAGCTCCCCCTTCCCCTACTCCTCCCCAAGCGTTGCAAGAATGAGGGAGTACTCGCTTTAGAGGAGGAGGGAAAGTTAGTTTAAATAGTAGAAATATCAACATGCAAGAGAATAAGGTGCCAACTGAACCATCACTGGAGACAGCCAAGGAGAGACAAGATAACCATCTATGGTTAGGGAATAACAAAGTTAGTTTGCCATGCTGCCTGGGGATGGAGATGCACTATGGGTCTGATCACTGAAGTCAGTGGAGGTCTATCTACCTCAGTTGGCATGGATCAAGCCCTGTATGACCTACTTTTAGTATTTTGTCAAAATTTAATGTGGTTTTTTTATTTAATGTGGTCTTTTATTTAATTTTTTTATTTAATGTGGTCTTTTTATCAAAACCAATGATCCAAAATACAATTTTGAAATGAATCTATTAGCAATAGCAAAGGCTTTTAAAAAAATCATCATTTGCAGCTAGTATACATCTATTTAGAGGTTTTTAACTTAGGTACCATAGATGTAGTGTAAAACACTAAAATACTCATTTGGATGAGTGGTATAGGTTGTAGCCATGTTGGTCTAAGAACATAGGCAAGACAAGGTTCTTTGGGTAAATCTGATATCTTTTATTAGACCAACTCAAATAGCATGGCTACAACCTATACCCTTGGGCAAAGAAGAATTTTTTCCATTTATTTGAGTTGGTCTAATAAAAGATATCAGATTTACCCAAAGAATCTTGTTTGTCATTTGGATGAGCCCTTCACAGAGTACAAAAAAGATATAACAAACAAAACAAGAAAACCACCCTATTCACCAAATTCTACTTATTCCCACATTCAGAGGATAAATAAGTTTGGTTTAGTTCTAGTCTATTGTTGTCAATTCATGCTTAAAATAGTCAGGTAAAAACTGATCCCCTCAGGGTTCAATTTTGTTGTCAGATATAGATCAGTGGATACAGAAATCTTTCTTCTAGTGCTGGGTAGCTTAGAATACAATCTCCAGGAAATGGTGATCTAGGAGCTCCTTTCCATAAAAGGAAAAAGTATTTAGAAATGCTTGGCTTTCGAACTGTTCTCTCTGCAACTCATTTTGCCATAGTACAGAAAGAGGAGTATAATCAGTGAACTTACCCTCTCTGTCTGAGTCAGAGCTGAATACTGTGTTAGCAAGGGCTTAGAAGAAAGGTGCTTTACTCCATCTCCGCTGCTAGTTTGACAGGTGACCTCAAATGCTCTGTCAAATCACAGCAAATACATAAGAAAAGAGCAGAAACATAAACAAACCATTTAGACATTATTTTAAGATTCCCTGGCTCATATGCTGCCTCCAGTCAAGGCAAGCAGCTCTCATTGCCAGTAATGGCAGTTCCACACTCACTAAAAACAGCATAGTGGCCTCTGAACTAAATAATTTTAAGTTGCTGCTTGTGGTTTGATTCCCTTGTTGCTCCGCATTTACAACACTACATGCCTGCAAAATAGGTATAAAATGCAAACAATCAGAAAGGGAGCCTCCTTTATTCCCTTCGGGCAGGTCCACAAAAGTCACAAAGAACATGGCACTTTATTTTATTCAATCATAATTAAAGACAGAAACATAACTTTCCTGCTAATTTTTTTGCTTGTCAATCATAAATCACAATTTACTAATTATAACACTAACCCACTAAGACTAGCAATTTAAATCTTAAAAATAAAGAATATAAAAATACAGATGGGACACAGACATCTGAAAGAAAGTGGTTAAAAAGTTTCTCTCTCACTATAGATTTTCAAGGCAGATAGAACAGAAATATGAAATGAAAATAGCTCTAGAAAAGCCGGCTTATTTCCATTCCTCCATAACAAATTAAATTATATACATAAGGAAAAAGATGTCTTTACTGGTTTGTCACAAAAATAAAATAAACGGGACTGCTATTTACTGCATACAATTTCTTTTAAAAATTAAGAACTTAGTTTTTCAATTAAATTAGTGATTACATGTTTAAGCTATTCAAAAACTGTTTTAAATACTATTCATCTATACACAGTTTCCAGCCCCACAGGCTATGTAACACAACCTACACAACCTTAATCAGAAATAAAGTTCAGTAAGAAAAATCTTCCCTCAGTTATGTCCAATCAACTACAGTAGGTGGAACCAGTAAGTTTTGGCTGCACATTATGTATTTTTCTCATTCACAAAATACTGAACAATACTATTCCAGGCTGTGCAGACTGCATAAAGGTAGAAAGCTGAGGTAAGATATATTCTCAGTCACATTGGATTTGATCTTGTAAGGCCTGAGGGTTCTCAAATCCCTATGAATTAATAATCATTTAGGATGTTCAGAATCCTTAGGACCCTAAATGAAATGCAAAAGAATTGTGCCACAGTAATGTTTAATACAGAACATTTCTACCATTCTCTTTGTATTCTTGTACCTCCTTGTCCCCAACAAAGACAGGGAAGTACAACTCTAAAATGTATACTGGAACCCAAACAAGATGGCTACTGAAGAAACAACCAGAATAGAGCAAAAATGGAGATCCAACAGCTTCTAGGAGACCCAAAAGTCTTCTAGAATCACTATAAAACTGAGTGGATAACAGGTCTTTTTCAACATCAGTTGCTTGTCACTCACACAATTAACTTTACATAAACACACTAGAAGGAAATACTTGCTTTTGTAATTTAAATTTTCCACACAGCCCAAGAACAACGACTCAATACTACTTTATTTACTCCATTCCAAGATAAGGGTTTTTCCTCACTTAACATGGGGGTAACCCTTCACCTTGAAATCGAGTACAAGGCGGCGTGTCGCAGGCAGATGTTTCAGCGGCAGCTCTGGTCATGACCCTGACCCCAACCCTGACTCAGGTGCAGAATCAGGGCTGCAGCTACTGCCTGCCCCTTACCACCTCTGCTCCACCCCCTTTACCCTCTTGCAGTCTAGGGTCCCCCACCCATTTGTTGCCTCATGGATGGGTGGAGGCTATGGGGTGGTGAGATGGGGGAAGGGTGAGTGGGAGGCCCGAGGCTTCCGGTGGGGAGGCAGATGGCAGGGGCAGAGACAGTGGAGGGAAGGCAAGCACTGCGGGGGAGGCAAGCTAGGGGAGCAAGTGATGAGGTGGACAAGTGGCAGGGGGTAAAGTTGGCATGGAAAAGGGAAGGGGTCAAGCTCCAATTATTGGAGGGTCATTTTAAATCCCCCCCCCCCTTCTGCTGCACTGGGGAAAGCAGTGTCATTGGGGCAGGCAGTTGGGGGAGTAGTCAGTAGAGGGCATGGGGCAGGGGGCAAGCTACTTGACCTCCATCATCTCCCCCATCATCAGCTCTCCCACTGTGTGGCCCCACTGCCCCCTCCTTTGCCTGCCCTTCTGCAGCTGGTGGGGAGATGAATTTAAGACAGCCCTCCAATAATTAGATTCTAGACATGAAAAATTATAATACATTTATAAACTGTCCATGTCTAGAATCTAATTACTGGGGGATCATCTTAAATTCAGAGTCATCTTGGATTTGAATAAATATGGTATTGAATTATCTTATAAAATTAATAGGTTCAATTCCAGGAGACAGTCCTGGAGATAGTCATGTTCATGTTTTTCTACCTCAGCAGAAATTAGAATATGCTATCTTTTTTCATACACTAAAAACACAATAAGTAGCAATATTTTTTTTTATTATCCAAGCATCTAAAATACCATTTGCTCAGATGAAGTCAGGACAACCTCTACTGATTGGAAACATTTGTAGATCTAGGACTTTGTGGGAGGGTAATAATATAAGCACAAACAATTAAAGAAAATGTAGCACTTGTGAAAAAATCTGGATTACCAGTGCTGGAAAAATATAGCCCTTTGTTTATCTACAGAATGAATACAGCTAAGGATGGCGGAAGTTAAAACCTCTTGCAATATTCTCTAATATACCTCCATTTTGATCTGGAGAGACTTCTCTAGTTATATTCCTCACTGGTTATCACCTCTGCTGATATTACTAACCAAGAAACAACTAGAAAAAAATGCAGCGATATTCAGTAATGTGTCCACTATCAGCTAGATCAAGTCCAACACTGGCACTTGGCCACTGACACTTGGAATTTCAGAGATGGCTAACATAGTAAGGTACCCTACCTATTACATTTCAGTATCACAAACTTCTTCTGAAATAATGTTTAATCATTCAAAGTCAATGAGAGATGCATGCCTAACTTCCTTAAGCATACCCTTTAATCTTTTTCCCTTGCCAAATGCCTTTTTTTCGAACACATATCTGTTATATATGTGTCCATATGAATATTGTTACTTCTGTTTAAGTTTAGGTTTATTCATGTAATATTAAAGCATCTTAGAATTTGTCCTATAATAATCTGTATGAGGATAACAGATTACATCTGCATTAAAAAATTCAACTGGCAAACACAATTTAAAGATATATTGGAATTGGTGGGGAATGTTCTTTGTTCATTAAAATTTTAGAATATGGTGCCTAGGAAAATGGATGGGATTTTCTTTTACTAATGCCCCTGGAAGAATTCAGGGCACCTTTTTCTTTTAGGCGGTAAGGAATTAATAATGCCAAACTTTATCTTGTTCTGAATGACTCAGAAATCTTAGAAGCAAAGTTTTCTGTTTTCAGTTTTTTGTCCTATTTACTAGCAATCTGAAGAATTTAATAAGATTAGGCTACTACCCACATCACTGATATAACCCTTCACAAAGAAATGGCCATAGAAATTTTGTGTACATTCTACATAAAACTTCTGTAATAGCAATCTGCTACAATGACATTCTTATTCATTCTGACAATTCATAACAAAGACCAATAATATAATTTTATCTGGTTAAAAAAAAAAAGTGTATCAAAACCCTAGGTCCAATCATAGAGTCATTATTCAGGGTCTGATCATACCATTTTGTGAGAAAATCGACTAGGGGATAATTATAGGAAAGGAAGCTTTTGTAAGGTTCTTCTGGTTGAGGTTTATCCCTAATTATGTTCCATTAAGAAAGACTCAGCATTTGTGCCTTCACCATTACTGAGGGCACCAACAGCCAGGCCAGTGGATTGAAGGGGACTGGTGGTGTATTCTGGTGTTTCCATAATGACCCTGGGTCCTGATGGCCCTTTACTCCCCAATACTTGGCTTCAGCATGGTTAACACTTGCATCATTTCCCGACAGATAGCTGTTCCCAAGACTGCACTTATGATGTGATTCCTAGGCTGAAGGGTGCTTAGAAACTGTAAATGTTCTGCTGAAAGGCGAAAAGGGGAATGTTGCTGTCGAGCCAAGTAATCACCCTTTCCATGCAGAAAATGGAAATCCTCAGATGTATTACAAAGCCCTCCATTTTTTACTTAGAATTTATTCAAACAAAATACTGTCTACATTCAAAGTTTGTCTAAGAATGGACTATGTAAAATCTGAATATAGATTTAGGATTTGGGTTACCATACCTGAACTACCTCATAAGCAATTTGAAGACTAGCACTCCCCCACTGCCCGATTAGGAACTATTCCATAGATTGTTCAGACATATCTCCTAATTTTCTTCCTTTAAATTCCAGTCTATTATTCCTAATCAGATCTCCTGGTATAATTTTCAACAATTGTTCTCCCTGCTTTGTGCAATGCCTTCCTAATCCCTGCAGAGGGTTAATGTACTGCCAAGCTCTTTTATCCTTTTTTTGTGACAATTAATTCATTTTTGCTTATTTTGCCTGGTATTTTTTTTCTCTTTCAAACCTTAAATTACTTTGCTTATTCCTATTTTAGTCATTCTAATCTAAGAAATAAACCTTAGAACAACAGCATTTATCAAACCAATCTGTTGGAACTTCAGGATACTTTGAAATATATCAGTATATTTGCTGAACATAATTGGTATGCACAGTATTTAGGAAGGGAGAGTCTGTGAGCCAAAGAGCATACTATATAAAAGTTAGACAGCTTAGTACCCACAGCTTACCTGATGACCAGAAGGCAGTCAATTCTCAAAGCAGGACTGATGCCTGTTTCTCTGCCTGAAGATTTATTTTGATAGGCCTTGACAAAGCGCATTTTAAGTAGAATTTGAATGAGGAGTGGGTGGATATTTGGCATATAGAGTAGGGATTTCCAAACATAAAGAGCACTAGAGAAGAAAGTGTGAAGAGAAGAGTGGGAGAAGGGTACATCAATGCCACTTGAGAGGGTGGCTTGGGAGGAATCTAGATTGAGATGAGAGCAGGAGAAAACCTACCTGATAAAAACTATTGGATGCAGTGAATAGACAATGGTTGTGTGCACATATAAAACATAGAAAGCCTCAAGAAGCTTGTGAAGGAGAAGTTTGCTAAAGAAATATTGATTGCTTCTCTTTCTATACAAAATATATGTTGCCTAGAAAAAGGACTAACACCAGTCTTTGCCCCCCACTGCAGTGATCCAGAACAACTACATGAAAAACAAACATTATTAATACTCAAAAGAAATGAGATACTGGGCTAATTTCTTCCACATACAACTGTCTCCTATAGGTCACCTTTACCTGAAAAGAGAGGTATTGTATTGCATGACTGTATGAGAAGAATACAGCAATCAGGCAATTAAAAATCATATTATTCAGTCTGCTTTCTATATTATGATGGATGAAACAAAGGGATAGATGATTCCTTTTGAAAAACCATATACTTATCTATAGGTTATGAAAACGATTTTCACCATCACTCCAGTGGCCAAGGCTACTCCTTTTCTCTCCAGTAGGATGCAATAAGAGATGTCACTTTCAAAGGTCACTGAATTTCTACATGAGGGCTGTCTAATTTCTTAACATTTGGGGGCTTGCACACTGTAGGGGCTGCACCAGCAGAAGGTCACATGCTGCCAGGACCATGGTCCCCCTTCACCTTCCTGGCTGCAAATTCTGCTGGCACCATGCAAGCAAGAAGTTCCCCCACAGCACTGTACTGTGTGCATGGGCAAGTGATTCCCCCCCCCTTACTTCTGTACCCTGCCTAGCAGTAAGGGGGGCTGCCTGCCTGCAAACTGTGCAGGTGGGCAGCCCCTATACCTTCTTGGCTGTGGACTCCCCCACTCCACCATGCTGCAGGCTCTCTGCACTGCACGCTGCACTGAGTCATGCTGCCCTACCTTGCCTTGTTCCCTGGGGCAGGGACAGGAAGTGAAAACCAGAGCAAGGAGGGGTAGCTTGGAGGCCCTGGCTGCTGCAGCAGCCGGAATGATGAGGGGAGTGGTGGCCAAGGAGATTCTGGGGCCTGCAGATTAAACCCTTGTTGGCTGCATGTAGCCTGCAGGTGGCCAGTTAGCTCTGTTATACATGAACAAACCTGCTTTTGTGCCGACACCCTTTTGCTCTAAGCCCCATTGTGCCAGACACTGTATAGTGACATGAAAAGGATAATTCTTTCACTGGGGAGCTTGTAGGCAAGGGGTGGCCAAACCATGGCTCCTGAGTTGCATAAGGGAAATATAGTAGAATGGAGACTCTGAAGAATGTAATCTGTATTTCAAATCAAGTGCCAATGACAGTTATTTATTCTGGTCTATCACGCAGGTTGTACTGGGCAGCTGAGAATATGTAATACTTTGGAATGGCAAACTGATTATCTTCTTAGCTTAGGTAAAGGAAGAAACTGACATTTCCTTTGGTGAAAAAATCCCAAGTCCTCTGATCTCACTTCGCTCCTTTTTGGGAATCAGCTAAAGCTGTGCAGCAAGAAGAGATATCATTTCAAACGCATTATTAAAAAAAATCATGTAACCACCACCAGAGCTGGAAAACAAATGATATAATTTGGAAAAAAATATTAGCAATGTCCTAACTTGGAGACTTAAAATAAGTTGAAGGCAACTAGGGCAGAACACAATTGCTTAGTGACCCAGGAGGCTAAACACAGCTTATTCTTATTCAAGCAAAAAGTCTTCCAAATGGAGAAATAAATGAAGCAAATGTATTTCTATCCTTTTTAAAAATGGTGCTCACTGAGAGCCATCCTGTTAACCCTGCAACAAGTAGGTTACTCTGCAATTCCAAAAGGTATCTGCAGTCTTTCAAACAGACACAAATTATATTCAACTCTAGGTCATCTAAGTGAGTAGTAAAATGTTGCTAATGATTGTATTCTCGGTGACAGAAGTAGAAGTAGAAAAACATCTTAGTAAGGTGCAAGGAGGTTACCTTCCATGGCTCAGACAGGCTTTCTAAAGCCTAGAAAGCCTATCAGATCAAACATCATCAACCACAGTATGACCTAATTGGCAGCTTAAAGGAATATTTTATTCTGAAAGATGAATGCATAAATATAACACCCTTACTCATCAGATCTGAACACTATGTATACTATAATCATGCCTGCTTACTGTAGTGACAAAAAATATTTTTATCTATTTATTTTATTAGCAGAGCATAAACAATATAGGTACAGGAGTGTGAGCTGGTTTCTGCTTATGAAGCAAAATAATTATGAAATAAATTCAGATGATATCTTACAGTGCTGCTCTACAATGGGAATTGACTAAGAATGGCATTTGTTTATCCAAGTGTTCTGCATCCTGTGTGTATTGAAAGTATATCCTGTTTATCTGACTGGCTACAATGACTTTATACTCTTACTATTGTTGGCAAAAGTTAGTCCTGCTGTTTTAATTCCCAGTTAGAACAGAGATGTTCAATTTCTGATTGGTTGGGGGATGCACCCCACATGGGCTGCAGGTCCCCAGGCCACATGCATCAGCACCCCCAACAGTATACCTCCATCACATAGGAAACACAACCCCCCAACACATGGGAAGCAAGCTCCCTGGGCTCACACAGGCCATGTTGCCCCACCCCTGGGGGAAGAGGAAGAAGCTGGAGAACCCAGTAGCAGTAACAGCAGCAGTGATGGGGGAAAGCAGCAGCCAAGAAGGAGCCCAGAAACTAGGTGACAAACTCTCAAAGGCTGTATGTGGCCTGGGGCCACCAGTTGGACAGCTCTGAGTTAGAACATCAATAATGCTGCTTGATCCAGAAAGAACCTAACTTTTCTTCTAGAGTCCAGGTGGAATTTGTAGGCCTAAGCAAAAACTATTTGTAGAAAACCAAAAATGAACCACCATCACAAAAAACCTGACATTATATACTTATTTATAATACTCTGATTTGGGGGGTCTTAGATTGAATATAATGGTAGAATTCAGCCCAGTTGCACTTTAGGTCTCTTTTCCCGAAGTAATGTCTATACTCCTTCGGCATATAGAGTTCTACCTTCAGAAGCAAACTCCCACCTGTTTTTGTTTACTACAATGGCAGAATGAACCAAGGATATTCACTAAGTTCATTGTTATTCAAAATGGGCCACATCTGATAGTCTTTTAACTCATGCACTGATCCAGTGTGGGAGCATCTGCACGTGCACTTTAATGCACAGTAGCTTGTTTTACTGTGCATTAAAAACGCTACATAAAAAACCATGCAATTACACTAATACTCAGTAAGATAGGCTACTGCGCATTAAGCATCACTTTAAAAATGTGTGCTTTTGGTACTGCACATTAGGGCAACCTAATGCACATTTATTTAGTACCTCACATTGGAGGTACTAAATTTAATGAGCCTTAGGAAAAATGCATAATGTATGTGTAGATGTGCCCTGTGAGACCGCTTTTGCTCCCAACACAAGACAATGGAAAAATTCCATAAATTAATAAACTAATGTGATAAAACAAAAGTTTTGCAAATATGCTTTCTCCTGCTTTGCATAGCTGTCCATCATTTCTTCTGGGTAAGGTAAATCTTACCTATTGACAGCCAGAATCTCAGACATTATTCAATAGATATTTTGAAATACCTTTTTTTTCACTCTCACCTAGTTTTACTCCCATAAAGGAAAGAAGCAGTTCAGATAACAAACAGCCCCTTAGTTATTTCCTTATCAAAACTATTTTTCCAAAAGGTTGCATTGTGAGGAGGCAGCTCACCTACTGCATTAACTGGACTATTTTATCTTTTATTTACATGCTTATCCCCCGTTATTTCCAAAGCAAAAAAATTGCAAACAAGCCCCACAATACCATTTTGCTCATAGGAAATATATGAAATGTGATTAAAAAACTTGCTTGTGGCCTTGGTAAAAGAGGGTGGATGGAGGCCCCCAAAGAAAGTTATTAGGCACTTTGTAGTTTATCCATTTGTAATAAACTGTAAATGATTTTTTAAATGGGATTTTAAAACAAAAGTCCTCTGCCATCTATGGACAGAAAGACCATCATATTTCTTTTGTGCCTGGCCAAGAAATTCAGTACAAATCTCACTATCAAGATAGCAATGGTTTGGCTAACTCTCAAGAGCTTATACATAATTTTCTGATATTGTGCTGGATTATTTAGAGCTGGATTTCTGTTTCAAAGAGACTTGGCTAAAAACTGTGGTAATGAGACAACATTTCAACATAAAACAATAAAAGGTATTTGATGTGAAATATAGACATGATCCTATGTGGGCCAACAACATTCCACTGCCCCACTAGAAAAAGTCAGTAAATATCAGGATAAAATAAATCATCCCCACTCTACACATCAGTCATAGCTGTTATGTCAGTTGAAGAATTCTTCCATAAAAGAGCCATGACATAGCTGCTTTAAACCCAAAGACTTCAAATGGCATCTGATGAAGCAGGCTGTTGCTACAATAGGTTATGCCTCTGAACTAGTTAGTCTCTTACTGTGACCTCCCTACTTTAATTTCTGATAGACTGCGTAGTACACTTTTGAACAGTTTGGGAGGGTGGTCCACAAAGCAGTAACAGACTTGTGTCAGTCTCACATATAGAAAAGAAGAACAGTGATTTGTGCTGGTAGAGGTTACCCTTGTTTGAAATGGAAGGAACCTCTACCAGTGCAGGCTGTGGCTTTCCTTGCCTACTTTTGAATATGCATCGATGCAACTACATCTTTGGCTGAAATCTGAACAAATTTCTAATACAGGAAATACCACAAACTGAAAGAAGGGGGTCACTAGGGGAAGAACCTCCAGAAGGGGAAGGAATGAAAAATTTAAGATGAAGATAAGGAAAAGGTTACAGCATACCAAAATATAAGGTAAGTTAACTCCTTTTGCTACGTGGTACCCAAATAGACAGGTAGGCAATGCAGATTCAGGAAAAAAATTCTAAGCATCTTTAGAATGAGTACAGGTAGAAAGAGGGAAATGATTCAGCATACCACTTTATCAGTTGAAAAAAAAAGAGGAACAGAAGAGCTTTGCTGGTCTGTAGAAAGGTGACAGCAGATAGAAAATAAAGTATCTTTGAAAAGTCAGAATTCCTAGATATTGGTGTAGGACCAGATGTATAAAAAAAGATTAAAGATAGCTATAAATATCAGGGTATATACAGACATTACACTTAGAAGTCTGGGAGGTTAGATCAGGTAAAAAAATGGCCACCCAATCTAACTCAATGATTCTTCACTTCAATCCTCCTTTCTGCAAATTAATTGCAGAGCAGTACATATGTTCCTGTGATCTGATGTACAACCACATGGTTTACTTTAAGCTTGTGGGTGCCAGTTTTACAGAACTTTGTGGGTGCTGGGAGCCCAATCTAAAGTAAGGTGGGATGGGAAGAAGTGGTGGGATGTGGGGGGGGGGGGGGGGGGGGGGGAAAAGATTACAGGCCAAAGTAGCAGGAAGAGAATGTGTTTGATCCAGTATCTGGAAGGTCCTGCCGTTGGTGGCCTGGTGGGCTGGTGGGATCAGAGAAGTTAGTGGGTCCATGGCAGGGGTTTGGCAGGACTTAAGAGGCTAGCAGGACTCTGGAGGGGTTGGTGGGGTCCATAGGGCTAGCAGGTCCATGTGGGGGTTGCAGGATTGGGGAACTAATACGTCCAAAGGGGGTTGTCCACCTGGGGGTCAGAGAGCCTGACCTAACTAGGGACCTAAGTGTAAGGTCTGTATGTGGGTCAACCAAGTTAGATTGGGCAGCCATTTTTTGTCTGATCTAACCTCCTGAACTTCTCATTGTAACATTTGTACATACCCTAAATGGTTAACTACTTCATTAGAATACATAGGGGTGAATATTGCTAAAAAAAAAAATGGCAGGACTTGTACAGTTTCAATTATACTCCTTTGATGGAAAGAATCAAAATAGATTTAGAAAATTAGTCCAAATACGGCTAGGAAATGTCATGGTTAGGTAGAATCACAGCAGTTAAAATATCAAGCCACCCAACTTAGAAATTTGGTGTACTGGATAACACCAATTCACAGTAAGCACTGGGTAAAGATAGAGCTAGCACTAAGAGGCAAACTTAATATATTACCATGCGTAAAGAAATCTTCCAGGGTTTAACCGGTAACTGTTACTCTATAGCAGGGGCAGAGGAGTGAGCCTGATGACAGGACTCTGCTCCTACTCCATGTAGCTGGATGATTCAGCCTTGGCTGAGTTGGTGCTAAGCAGAACCCCAAGGTGCCATTCCAGTGTCCCCCTGCCTCCATTCCAGTGTGAAAAATCAGCTTCCTTGCTAAAGACAGTTTTGGAGAACTAACCTTCAGGGGAAAGTTGGTGTTCATTTAAGAAACCTGCAGTTCCTGAACATTGTCCCTCCACTGACTCTGTTGCCTCCACCTTGGGCAACCAGGGCCCCTTCCAATAGGTCAGCTGAGCAGCAGAGGGGAGAGGGGCAATGCTGATGACAGGCTCCACGTTTGCTCCATGTGCCTAGAGGGTCTAAGCATGGGTGATCTGGTGCCATGCCAGGTAAGACTGGAAAAATCTTTTTTTTCTTTATTCTGCTTTCCCAAAACAAGTTGCATGCTTATTTAGGGGTTTATGGTATATGGGCATTTATACATGTGGTCTGGGAGTATGGGATTATGGTATATGGGCATTTATACATGTGGGGGGGAGGGGTACTTTAATTAGAGTGGCTCCAAGAACTGCTCTAATCATAGGTGGAGGGAGAAAATATTATTGGGGGTGGAGGAAGAAAATATTATTGGGGGGAGGGGGGGGCTGAGCATGCACACCCCTCCCCCTCAGCAGGTAAGTCTGTCATGGGGAAGGGGTGTGGTGAAGAGATCAATGCCCCCACAGCAAAGGAGAGAGTGGGGCAGAGGCAGGGGTGAATGGATGAATGGGGCCCTGGGACGTTCAGAGCCTGGGTTTCTTGTCCAGTGCTGTGCTGCCCATGTGCTTCAGTGGGGAGCTCCTGCCGCTGTGCACACCCTGGTGGAAGCACATGGGTCACATCACCCCTGGATTTGTGCATAGGGCGGAGGCAGGCTGCTACTGTGGGCTGAGATCTGTGCCCGACTGCCACTGTCTCAGAAGCAGCACAACGCCATGTACCTGCTTCTGCTGGGTTGGCAGAGGACAGGGCACAGTCAGCCCACAGCAGACACATGGTGTCACGCCACTCCTGGGGCTGTGGCAGCAGGGCGCAGAGCCCAGCCTGAAGCAGCAGCCCTTCTCTGCTCCGCACCAAAAATGGGGGCACATGCCCCTCATGCCTCCGCTGGGGTGTGTGCAGCGGCAGGAGCTCCCCCATGCCCCTGGACGAGCTGCCAGGCTCCAACCATCCCATGATCCACCCTGGCCCTGGGGCCCCATTCACCCCAGCCCCTGCTTCACTCCCTCCCTCACTGCAGGGGCCTCAGTCTGCCCCCTGCTGCCCTTCCCATGACAGACTTACCTGCTGTGGTGGGCAGTGCTATACTTGCTGCTGAGTTGCTGCAGGCTACAGCTGCGTGTCTGTGTGTGCCTCTTCCCCTGCTGCTGCAGCCACCCAGAGCCTGCACCCAGGCTGCCCTGTGGCCCTCTGCGCTACCACCACTGCTCTGTGTTTGTGAGGGCTAAGCCACCTTACCCCTCACCTTCTGCTGACTGGCTCCAATTAAAGCCCTCGGAGCATCATATGCATCAGCATTCCCGTGCTGGGCATTAGTTAAAGAGCCCCCGCTCCCATTTTTCAGTGTGGGGATACTGATTCAGGTGACACTGGATCCTGCTGGAGTGTGGTAATTACCATGCTCCCGCAGACTCGATTAATCAAGTCTGCTCTGATGTGTTGGTTTTACAGCATTTTGGAACAGCCTCTCTGCACATGTATAGGTGCCCTATAAAACCTAAAACTCTACCAGCATCTGTGCCATCACCTCCAGTGCTTAGCTCCTGCTACACTGGACAGACAGGTGATCTCTACATGTAGGAATGAAACAGTGATCATAGAAACATAGCAAATTAGGGTTGGAAGGGACCTCAAGAGGTCATCTAGTCCAACCGCCTGCTCAAATCAGGACCATCCCCAACTAGATTATCCCAGCCAAAGTTTTGTTTAGCCATGTCTTAAAACCCTCCAAGGATGGACATTTTACCACCTCTCTGGGTAACCCACTCCATTGTTTTACTGCCCTCCTACTGAAAAAAATCTTCCCAATATCTAACCTAAACTTCCCTTGCTGCAACATGATAGCATTGCTCCTTGTTCTATTATCTGCCACCACTAAGAACAGTCTAGCTCCATCCTCTTTTGAACCCCCACTTCAGGTAGTTGAAGGCTGCTATTAAATCCCCTGTCAATCTTCTCTTCTCTAGACTAATAAGCCCAGTTCCCTCAGACTCTCCTCATAAGTCATGTGCCCCAGCCCCTGAACCATTTGTGTTGCCCTCTGCTGGACTCTCTCCAATTTGTCCACATCCTTTTTGTAGTGGGAGGCCCAAAACTGAACACAGTACTCCATATGTGGCCTCACCAGTGTTGAATAGAAGGGAATGATCACTTCCCTTGACCTGCTGGCAACACATCTACCAATGCAACCCAGTATGCTGTTAGCCTGCTTGGCAACAGGGACACACTGCTGGCTCATATTCAGCTTACTGTCCACTGTAACTCCCAGGTCCTTTTCTGCAGAGCTGCTGCCCAGCCAGTCAGCACCCAGCCTGTACTGGTGCATGGGATTGTTCTGTCCTAAGTACAGGACTTTGTACTTGTCTTTGTTGAACCTCATGAGATTCCATTTGGCCCAATCCTCCAATTTGCCTAGGTCACTCTGAATCCTCACCCTACCCTCCAGCGTATCTATTACTCACCCTTCTGCTTGGTGTTATTTGTAAACATACTGAGGTTGCACTTTAAGCCATCTTCCAAGTTGTTGATAAAAACACTGAACAAAACTAGCCCCAGAACTGACCCTGGGGCACTCCACTTGAGACTGGCTGCCAATTAGACACAGAGCCATTGATTACTACCCTCTTGAGCCCGATGCTCCAGTCAGTTTTCTATCCACCTTACAGTCCATTCATCCAGCCTGTACCTCCTTAGCTTGCCTGCAAGAATGTTGTGGGAGACTGTATCAAAAGCCTCGCTAAAATCAAGGTACAACACATCCACTGGTCTCCCTGCAATCACAGAGCCAGTCACCCTATCATAGAAGGCAATCAGGTTGGTCAGGCATGACTTGCCTTTGGTGAATCCATGCTGACTGTTCCTAATCATTTTTTCACCTTCAAATGCTTAGAAATGGATGCCTTGAAGATCTTCACCATGACTTTTCCAGGGACTGAGGTGAGTCTATAGTTCCCTGGATCCTCCCTTTTCCCTTTCTTAAATATGGGAACTATATTTGTCCTTTTCCAGTCATCTGGGACCTCTCCTGATGGCCATGAGTTTTCAAAGATGATGGCCAGTGGCTCTGCAATCACATCAGCCAACTTCCTCAGCACCCTTGAGTGCACCCCATCCAGCCCCATGGACTTGTACACGTCCAACTTTTCTAAATAGTTCCTAACCTTTTGTTTCACTGCTGAGGGCTGCTTACATTCTCCCCAAACTGCGCTGCCTGGTGCAGTAGTCTGGGAGCTGACCTTGCCTGGTAAGACTGAGGCAAAACAGGCATTAAGCACTTCAGCCTTTTCTGCATTCTCTGTCATAAGTTTGCCTCCCCCATTCACTGAGGGACCCACACTTTCCCTGATCCTTCTCTTGCTACTGACATACATGTAGAAACCCTTCTTGTTACCCTTCATATCTCTCGGCTGCTGCAACTCCAATTGTGTTTTGGCCTTCCTGACTTCATCCCTTCATACCTGAGCAATACTCCCCCCTAGTTGTTGGCCAAGTTTCTACTTTTATAAGCTTCCTTTCTGTGATTTAGTTTACTGAAGAGTTTCCTGTTAAGTCAAGCTGGTCTTCTGCCATACTTGCTAGTCTTCCTGAGCATTGGGATGGTTTGTTCACGCACTCTCAGCAAGGATTCTTTGAAATACAGCCAGCTCTCCTGGACTCCTCTCCCCCTCAGACTGGCTTCCCAGGGGATCCTGCCCATGAGTTCCCTGAGTGAATTGAAGTCTGCTTTTTTGAAGTTCATGGTCCTTACTCTGCTGTTCTCCATCCTTTCTTTCCTCAGGATCCTGAACTTAAATCACCTTGTAGTCATTGGTGCTCAAGTTGCCATCCACTACTACATTTCCCACCAAGTCACTCCTGTTTGTGAGCAGCAGGTCAAGAAGAGCATGGCCCCTAGTTGACTGCTCCAGCACTTGCACCAGGAAGTTGCCCCCACCACTCTCCAAAAACTTCCTGGATTGCCTGTGCACTGCTGTATTGCCCTCCCAGCAGATGTCATTGTGATTCAAGTTCCCCATGAGAACCAGAGCCTATCATTGGGTTATTTGAAGACAGCTTCATCCACCACTTCCTCCTGGTTTGGTAGTCTATAGCAGACCCCCACCACAACATCACCCTTGTTGCTCTCCTCTATGACCATAACCCAGAGTCTATCAACAGGCCTATCTCCAGTTTCCTATTGGAGCTCTGAGCAATCATATGGCTCTTTTACATAAACTCTTCTGCCTCTTTTCCCCTGCCTGTCCTTACTGAACAGTTTGTACCCATCCGTGACAATGTTCCAGTCATGTGATCTGTCCACCATGTCTCTGTTATTGCAATCACGTCACAGTTTGGTGACTGCAAGGACTTCCAGGTCTTCCTGCTTGTTTCCCAGGCTCTGTGCACTTGTGTATAGGCACCTGAGGTAACTAGTCGACTGCCCTGATTTCTCAGGAAGTTGTGCAAAGATGCAAAGGCCTCTGGCAGAACACTCTAACCTCTCTGGACACTTCATCACTGACCCTAGGATTGCTGTTCTGAGGCAAAAAAAATTCAAAACAGTTTGAACAGGAAATTGTGGAACAAGAAATCATCCACAGACTTCATTGTGTTAAGTATGGTTTAAGCAGGACTATGGCTTCTTATCCCACTCCTGGATTTTTGTGATCCCTTTGTTCCTATGGGCTCTTTGATTGCTTGCCTCTCCCAGCACCACTTCCCCCTCCCTTCTTCCTCTCCCTCCTGATTTCCTACCTATTGTATTCCAATCATACCACTTTATACTCTGCTCTACACTGTCCTTCCTATATATAAGAGAGAGAGAGAGAGAGAGAGAGTATATTTACTTGATTCCAAGATGAGGTTCCCCCCCCCACACACATTCATCATAGGGAAAACAGAGCCTCATCTCTGAATCAAGTGTGCTCCAGTTGGGAGCTATGGGAGTGGCTGTGTAGGGAGCCCAATGGGCTAGGAACAGCATCTGCAGAGTGCAGATTCTTACTTCCAGGGTCTTCTACCTGTTCAGCTCCCCTTCCCTCATCTCCCTTGCTGGCAGAGAGGCAATCTGCAAGCAGCTGCTACAGTCCCCAGCCCAGCCAAGCTCTCTGAAGAGCCACTATCCACAGCTCCCAGCTGTAGTAGTCTGATTCCCAGCTGAGGCAGGTTGGGATGAGCTGGGGGGTAGGGGCAGGGGGAACACAGAGCCCTCCTGACCTGAGCTACAAGGAGCAGCTATGGCACCACACAGATTCCTCCTTCAACCCTCTCCCAGCCAGAGGGAAAGATGAGGGAGGGGGACAGGCAGCAGGTGGGAAATGGGCTGCCTGCTGCCCCCATCACTTGCCTGCCACCTGCCCTCCTGGCCCTGTTCTCCCCACCTCCGCCTTGACACTGCTTTCCTGCTATAGCATTTGGGGGGGGGGGGGGGG
>NW_005841883.1:3981258-4002459 GCF_000455745.1 Alligator sinensis
GAGGGGAAGACAAATTTGAAACAACTCTCCTCCAGTAATTAGGTTATAATTTCCATGTCTATAATCTAATTATGGGCGTCACCTTAAATTCAAGTAGTCTTGGATTCAGTTAAATAAGGTATATTATTTAGTTAGTCTATAAAGGTGCATACCTATACTGCCTTCTGACTAACATGACGAACTATCGCTCTCTGCTCAAAGTGGGCTAATGACATTGGATCAAAAATTAGTGTTGAAGAATGGGAGACCATCTGGAGCAGTGGTTCTCAAACATCCAACTCTCTCAATAATAAAATAAAATAATTTAAAAATCCTACATCAGTGGTATCTCACCCTACCTAAAATTAACAAATTAATGGTTCAGGAACAGGAAAATGAGTGCAGTCAGTTGGGAGCATTCTACCACATATGGTGGACATGTCCACAATCAAACTGTTCTAGAAAAAGGCTGGAGACATGTTGAGGGAAATAACAGAATACTAGCTGTCAGATAGCCCCTTTAGTGTTCCTGCTCAACTTTCCTGAAAACTCTGCAACATATAAGAATCATAAGAAATTGACAGTCATCTTCCAGTAGTTGGAAGAATTACAATTGAAAAAGCCTGGAAGAGAAGTACCACCCCTAAAAACACTGACTGGTTTAAAAAAGTTTGGGAAGTTTTAGTAATGGAAAAGTTGTTCTATCAAGGGCTGAAGGAAAAAAGATGTTTATTTGGTAATTTGGTGGACATTTTTGGAATTTGCTAAAAAAAAAATAATCTTTTCCTGCCTCCAAACCAGAATGCTTGAGAAACTTTTTTGACCACTGAAGGAAACTGAACAAATTTGGAATACATTTAAAATTTAAAAACATAGATGAAGGGAAGATAGGGAGCTTTATATTATGCAGCATTCTAAGGAAAAAGAGGGTTTGAATTATTATAGTGAGATGAATATACACAAACACTTAACATCACCTGAAACAAAGGAACTGCCAGAGACTAAAAGAAAGAGAAGAAAAGAAAAGAAAAAAATTCCTGTGGACATTGACTTCAGTTAAAGAAGCACTTTTAATGAAAGATAAATACCTGTCTTTATGTATATTTTAGGGAATTGGCTGTATCTTTGTATGTTAAATTTGTCATTAATTAATCCAATTTAGCACATAAATACAGTTAAAAAAAAAATAAAAATAAAAATATAACTGTTAGCCAGAAAGGGAAAAGCAAGCTCTGAGTTTTCCCTTTTCTCAGGGCTCCAACAGGGCCTTTACAGTGAAGACAATCAGAATTTCTTTCCCCCTCTCCTTTAAAAAACAAAAATAAAAATTCCAGAATTTTAGAACTTTTCTTCTTGAAATCTGATACATTCATCCTAATTTCCGACCCAGGATATCCCAGTACCAGGATGGTATACTAATATCTCACAATGACCATTATCTAATATAGTGAACAGTTCAAAGTTTTTTTGTTTTTTTTTTTTTTACAGACTCCTTTGGAAGAAAGAGAACTTCACATGGCCCAAACTTCCCACCCAGCAGCCCAGTCCTTCAGCTGTGTAGTGCTGACAGTGTTCAGTGTAGAGTGCTCTAGGAACTCCAAGTTCTGACATCTTACTCTGAGAACTATTGACATAATATAAACAGAGAACGCATTTAGGTCAGTACCTGCCTAAACAGAAGTGTGCCAGTTTTTAACATCCGCCCCCCTCTGCCCCAATTGGATTTTTGCATGTTTAGCATTTATTCAAATGAGGCCATTTTTAGGTAAATATTCAATCTATGGATTCTGGAGCCTAAATTTTGTACATCAAAATTCTGTTCTTGAAGATGTAAAATTCTATATAAGGCAGGAAAGTGGTAAGTGTGTGTAAGCAGGGAATCTTACTCTTTTTCATGGAACAGATAACAACTAGTGAAAGAACAAGTCTTTATGAACAGATGGTTTGTTAACCTACTCCTTGGGAGGTCCAAAAGATTGCCTCCAAAAATAGAACCAGGAAGGTTGGGAAGAAAATACTAATCCTAGCAGAATAAGATAGGAAAATAAAATTGCAGGGATTGGCTAATCTTACATGCTGTATGAAAAATGTACATTTTAAATAGGATAGCAGGCCTGAATATTTAAGAACAGAACATTAGGAGAACAGTAATAAGACAATTAGTAGCTTGGCTTCTTCATAATATTTTAATTCTAGTGTAGAAAAGTGTGCCCTGTGTTTGATTTGTCAAAATTTCCCCCCAGTAGAACTACTAAACCAGACTGACTCATGCTTCTGATAATCCAGGAGTGTATCCAAAAACAATGTACAAGGTTTATATAAAATCTCACCACACTGACATAAGACAAAAAACCACCCTATTTGTTAATGATAAAGTTATTTAGGGAATTCATATCACATTTTAACAACAATTTTTGTCACTGATAGGTATATGAAGTATCTCTTTGTGAAAAGAAGAGCTTTAACAGAGATGCATTCCTCTTAAAAACAAAATAAAAATGAAAATAGCCATCCTTATAAACTGAAGAAGGAAGGATTGCCATCTAGTTACTATGAACAAGTACAAAAGTTTTTAAGAAGAACAAAGGAACATGCAAGTCATCGATTTTCCTCCCCCATGACCTCAGATGAATTTGTAATAAAAGTTTGTCCAAAAATGTCCACCAGAACACTCATTCTGGGAAACCTGGCAGCACAGTTACAAAGTTTATGAAACTTTAGATCTATAGTGGAAAATACCACCACCACCACCAAACCCTAGCATGTGCCATAGAAAAATGGAAGAGGAGACAACAGTGTCACTAATGCCTTGACCATCTGCACTGGCAGGGTTGTAAGTTCAGCAAGTACCAGGCTGATTTTATATTACATGTCTAACCAGCAGAAAATAGTTCTTCTTGACTCCAAATCCAGGGATTGGTTTGCCCCTGAGTCCCACCAGTCAGCCACTAGTACCATTACATTAAATGCTACCTAATCTAATTTAAGACCCAGGATGTCATCTTCCTGCTGTACTTGGCCTTGGAGAAGCTGCAGCTGGAGTACTGCATTCAATTTTGGGCTCCACAATTTAGGAAGGATGTGGAGAAGCTTGAAAGAGTCCAGAGGAGAGCCACGCACATGATCAGAGGGCAAGAGAACAGGCCTTATGAAGAGAGGCTGCGAGCTATGGGACTTTTTATCCTGGAGAAGCACAGGCTCAAGGGTAGGGGTGGGCAAAATGTCGCCCAGGGGCCAGATGCGGCCCTCCAGGCCATTCCATCTGGCCCGCGGGGCCCCTAAAAATTTAGAAAACTAACATTTATCTGCTCTGGGCTGCCTGTCATGCAGCCCTTGATAGCTTGCTGAAACTCAGTAAGCAGCCCTCTGCCCAAAATAATTGCCCGCCCCTGCTCAAAGGTGACATGGTGGCAGTCTATAAGTACATAAGGGGTGTATGTCAGGATCTGGGGGAATGCCTGTTCACCAGAGCACCCGAAGGTCCAACGGTCACAAACTTCTTCAAGACAGTTTTAGGCTGGACATAAGGAAAAACTTCTTTACTGTCTGAGCCCCCAAAGCCTGGAATAAACTCCCCCCAGAGGTAGTGCAAGCACCTACTCTGGACACTTTCAAGAAACATTTGGATGTTTGTCTTGCTCGGATCCTTTGACCCTAGTTGACTTCCTGCCCCTTGGGCAGGGGGCTGGACCCAGTGATCTGATGAGGTCCCTTCCAGCCCTAATGTCTATGAGATGTATGAAATAATCTCCCCTCTCTAACCAAGGCCAGTAAGATAATCAGGAGACGCCAGCCTCTTCACAATATTATATTCATTGTATGATTAACATGATAATCATGTTCTAAACTGGAACATGCCACATATTCAAGCAATTTATCATGCAATGAAAATGCAAACCATCCACAAAAATGTTACTCATAACACGTGGAACATCTTTGTGGCTGGTTTGTATTACTTGAATTTGAATCTGTGGCATGTCAGTTTAAAGGGCAAACAGGGAGTTGCTCCTTGGTGCTGGGCTGGCCCTGTACCATTTAAACTTGCCAACACACCTGGGAACCCCACATGGGAAACTGGCTCCCTAGTGCCAGGCTGCTCACAAGTCCAGTTAAATTTCTTGGTGTTCAAGCAGCGCAACACCAGGGAGCTGTTTTTTCATACAGGGCTCCCTGTGTGCCAGTTAGTTTAAAAGGGCACATGTAGCCCAGGTTGAATGAGTGGATCCCCAGTTCTGGGTTAAACTGGGAGCCCAGGATTGGGGGTCTTCTCCTCAATCCCAGTCTGTGGGGACAATGCTGGGTCATTTTGAGCTACAGATGTGGTTTCTAGCCAGAGGGTGCCAAAGCAAGTTGGCACATGCTAGCAGGCAGCAGCTTGGCATCACCATGCGCTGGCCAGCCAGGAAACCTGCACACTGAGGGAAGCCTGGGTGCCCTCTGCTGGCTGGCCACGTGCTAGGTGCCTGGCTGTGCTGCCTCCTCGCTAACCTTGCCACTCCTTGTGCATTTTCTGGTTTCAGGTAAGTTGTATGCGATCATAAAATGATTTTCCTCATGTTGAATGGGGGGGAGGGGGTGTGTGTTGGGGGGGGGGACTCATAATCAAGCAAATACAGTAAATTAATGTCTGGAGGGGGCCACTCATTTTAACATACAATTAATGATGAACTGCAGGCTTACCAAAGGAAGAGATCTTTTAGTTAACCCAATGTACTCTCTGCTTGCATTTTATTCATTCTACTTTTAAATCTCTCAAATGAGGGGTGCCATAATTTATATAGGAACCAATGATTAAAGTGTATTTGTAATTATGTTCAGGTTTGGATTTGCTTGTCTATCTGCTTGTCTTAACAGGTTTTCTTGTGTTTGGTATGTTAGTGTTTATCTTTGTTAAGGTTATATACAAGTAACTGAATATCCATATTTTGTGTGGGACAGGGAGGATTATATTATTTTTAACATAATAAAACTTGTAGAAAATCACATGCAAGAAATTCAGTAGCTTAGCTACCAAGTGAAGCTATGGAGTGAAACAAAAGGGAATATTACAGCTTGCGTCTTCTCTTAACACTCATTAAAATCCTGTATTTTTAGACTAGTGGTTCTCAAACTTTTTAGACTCAAGTTATCCCGTTAGATGTAAAGCACCCCTTGGTGCTTTCCTATTTGAAATCTCTAGGTTTATTTTGTGAATCATGTGTAGGTGTTTGCATACCTAACAATATAAATATTACATGACACCCATGGCACCATTAGAAGAATCTTAACAGGGTGCCATGGCACTGTGGGTGAAAATCACTGATTTAAACTAAAGTTTTTCTGCTTGACTCATACACAAATGTTAAGCAACAATACACAGCCACTCAAATACACAATATCTAACAATGTAAAATAAACAGATAAGCACAAATTCCACAGTGGTGTTACTATTAAACAGTACTGTATGTTAAGAATCTCTCTGAATGGCATCCAGGGTAACACAATCATAAAAAACCCAAACATCTACACATGGAAAAATGTTAGACTCTGGGGCAGCAAAGAACCTTGCCTCCTCCTCCCCTTCCAAAAACATTCTTAGAAAAAAGCACGTAATAGAAACAAAGAAAGAATGAAAAAGACAGGACATTATTCCTTCTATCTACCTTACTCAGAACTCGACATTGGCCTTGGATCTTTCTCTGCTATTTTGCTTTTTAAAAGAAACCCCTTTCATATGAATTTCTTTTTCATTACACATTTATATAAAGCTTTCTCCCAATTTTTAAATGACAGTTTCACATAACAGAATCACAATATTTCTACATTATCTCATGATACTGTATTGCTTATTCTGGCATTGATTCAATTAGGAATATTACAGATGAGAAATGTCATTGCCAATTTCATAGGGTCAAATCTTCTCCACTGACTGTCAATTGGCATGCAAGGAGAGAAAAGTTCATCTTGTAATAAGGATGGGCCACATCAAAGCTGTGTAATAAGACACAGCTGAAAAAGTTTTCACAAACAACCAGGATGTACCAAAACCAGATAACCAGTTTCTATTCATTTTGATCCATCCACTGTGCACATTCAGTGCATCACTAGCAGCACAGCTCTTGGCTCTTTATCTCTTCCTTTCCCGCTGCCCTTTTCTTCTGTGTAAATAGGGCAAAACAATGTTTAGGGCAGCAATAATTTATATTCCCTATCTGGTACAACTGTTTAGATTTCTAATTCTTGCCTCAGAGTTCCAGTAAAATCCTGAAACATGTTGCCCATCTCTAAGGGTAAAGGCAAGCCTAGTTATTCTTCTCCTTCTCAGTCCCCTACTCAATATGTGATTAAATAAGCTCCTTTTTATCCCACACAATTGTAAGTGACACAGACCAGAGTGGGCAAAATACAGCCCATGGGTCATATCTGGCCTGCCAACAGACTTGATCTGGCCTGTGTGTGGATGGCTGTCAACTCATTGAGCGCATCCACACGAGCGTGCATGTGCATCTTGCAGCATCTCAAAGTCCTTTGAGATGCTGCAGGAGGCACGTGTGGGAACAAAAAAATATTCCCCGTGCTGCAAATTTGCAGAGCGGGGGCAAAATTAGATCCCTGGATATCCAGGGGTTAAAAAAAAACTGTGGGGGAAAAAAGCGGGGCAGGGCACAGTCCCGAACCGTGCCCTGAGGCAACCGGAGGCTTGGTCCTCCACAGAGACAGTCTGGTAGCCATCCAGAGTGTCTCTATGGCTGGCCCTCACCCTGGTGCTGAAACATGCTGTGCAGGGCAAGCAGAGTACCAGCTGTGGGGAGCTGGACTTGGGCTCCTGCTGGTAAGCAGAGGGTGGAGGAGCTGGAGGAGGAGGGAAGGGGACCATGCTGAGGCTGGGCATGCCAGGCACTGGGGGGTCTGAGGGAGCTTCAGGATCCACCAGGGAATGGGGCTGGGTGGGGAAGCAATCTGGGGAGCTGGGGGAGCAAGCAGGGGTTGGGCATGTTGGCACAGCAGGGGGGTAGCCGCTGGGGGGCCATGTGGCCCCTATTGGGGGGGCTGTAGCCCTGTGGGGGGCAGTCCATGAGCTGTGCAGGGGGGCTGCACCCTGCAGGGGGCAGGGGACCCATCCCTTCTGAACAGCCCCCCCATGGTCACCCCACACCTACCCACACACCCCACAGGCACACACATCCTCCCACCCTGCTTCCAACTGCCCTTCTGCAAACCCCATATCCCCCCAGGACATACCTTGCATGCCCAGCTACCAGACAGAATGAGACCTGCTAGCAGGACCTGTGGCTGCAGGGGCACCTGTCCCCACATCCTGGTTAATGAAGGGGTCACAGGAAGCTCTAACTGCTCTATGGTAAGAAAACCAAAGGCAAATAGCAAAAAATATAGCTATTTAGAATTCATGTTATTATGATGATAGAGGCACTGGTAGGCTTCCAAACTGCTTTAACACCGTAGATATATCAATAAAACATTGCCCAACTGATTGATGTCGCTCTGTCACTCTCTCTTTCTCTCTCTCTCTATATAGTGGTCTTTTGTTTTAATTGTGGAGGAACATGGACTTGGGGTATTTTACAGAGTGATTTAGGGATTCTTTTATCAGGGATTTTTCAGTTTTCAATTAGGAAACACCAGAATTCCTGCTAGGAAGGCAAGTGGCAGGACCCAGGCAGAGGAGCCTTTTCAGAGCTGGCACCTTGGACCCAGCTGGAGGTGGCTGACCTCCTGGCCAATTGCAGCCAGGAGGACATGCCTTGACAGTTCAAAGCAGGCCACCACACTGGAAACATCTTCTGGGTAATAGCTGTCCAGATGGCCAGGCAGGGGGCACACCTGGCAGTAGTGCCACACAAAGGCCAAATATGCAGCCATAGCCCACTGGCAGCTGGCTCAGAGGGGCAGATGCCTCTACTGGCTCTGCCCCCACCCAGGCATCCACTGGCTCTACAGTCCCCATCCAGGTCTGGCAGGTGCACAGCAGGTCACAGCCGGGCAGCAGCCCCCACTACCAGACTGCTGCAGTGGGTAGAGGGTGCAGGGAACTCTCAGTTAGGGCTGCTGCAGCAGTCCAGCTGGCAAAAGGTGTAGTGTCCCCAGGTGCCAATTGGCTGGACCCCAGAAGCTCCTGAGAGTGAGTAGCCTTGAGCTACTTGACAGGGCAGCTTTTTGTACTGATGGGGCCAGGACAGGGCAGCTTTTTATATTGCTGGGGACCGCACAGGTGCTGGCCCCAGGCTCTAGCTCCCCCTGGCTGCAGATCTGGGAGGAGCCAGGCAGGGTTATTTTGCCCCAAGTGGCACAATTTGCCCCACACCAGAGTACATGTCCAGGCCCGTGCACAGAGGCAAAAAGCCCCGACTCAAATTTGCACCACTTCTATTTGAGCTGCTGCAAGTGTATGTGCTTGCACATGCCTCAGTCTATTTTCTTTCTCTTTTTCCTTTCTTCATTTTATTTGGTCCTCCAATTTTTGCATCCCTGACTTCTTACATCATACACACAGCTGCACAACCTTGCCCACACAAAAATCTCTACAGCCTACATGATGATGAATCACTTAAACCACTCCCACTACAGGCACTGTTTTCTAATATCAATGGTACAATTAGGCTGGTTAAGATACTCTAATATCAACTTACACTTCTCACTGACTCTTCTCCCCTAGAATTCACATTGTCATTATATTATAAACGAAAATCAGCATTCCCGGGTTAGTTGGTAAAAGCTACTATTCTAGATCTCATATATACTTCAGCCCACTAACATATGTTATTCATTAGCCCATCAGACATGGATCTTAGTCCAGAACCCAGAAAATGATCAAACAGTGAAGTTACTGGTCTCCAACATGAATGTTCTTTGCTTCCTGAGCCTAATCAAATTCTAAAATCAAAGATCATTTAGAGTCAAGTAGATGAGAGTATGAAATTAGTCTAACTCCCCAAACCATGTTAGAGTTTGCCCCATGTAGCCATTCAAGAGAGTGTGGAAGAAAAATTATACCAATGTGACAATGAGATTGCTCAATTACCTGAAGACAGAGCTGATAATATTTGTCACCATAAAAATTCATCTGTAATCGATAGATTCAGTATCACAGCTAATTGAACAGGAGAAGAACACTTTCAGCATGGATACTGTATTTTATGCAGGATTATAGACTGAAGTTTTAAGATTCCCTAGTCTTCTTTTTCATTTCATAATGTAGAATTCAGAAGATTTCATTATAGAACATGGAAAGGTTTTGCAAAGATATATTGAATATTCTATGTTCTCTGACCAAGGTAATTTACTGGTCATATTCCACCTTCCCACTACAAAGGATGAAACAGTTAAAAGTCCCTAGATATCAAATCTTGTGAATACTGGAGATCAGAGTGTAAACTGCTTTACCCTATGGAGAGGATAATTCTGCTATTTAGGTATTTATATGTAATTATATAAATAATTGTAATTGCACACCTAATCCAGGAGTGTCTCCTTCTAGAAGACAGCATGAAGCAGTGCTTTCACAGATCATTGCGCAAATAATGTTAAATATCTAACCTCTGAACTGTTGGGGTTGTTTGAAGGCATGACAAGTTCATCAACCAAATATTACAGGCCTTAAAATGACTAGTGGCTTTTGCCTACCTTTTCACATGTCCTCCATCACTGACATCAATAAGACCTATGACACTGACTATCAATAAGAACTCGAGTACTGAGTTCAACATTTGGCTGCTTCAGTTTTAAAAACCTGAAATTGGTGTAGGTTATTAGGCTGCAGTGATTTTAGGAAACAAGGTGTGATAGTTCACTGACAAACAACCACTATGTGTTCTTTTCTGCATAACAATTTAAGTGAAAAATTAGATTGTTCTAAGAATGCAAATCATTACCCAAGTATTTAACAACTACTTGGCATTTATATTATAATACCACCTTACATTTCCGCACAATCTCTCCCACAGATGTCAAATTGCTTTACTCTTAGGGAGCTGTTCCTGGAAAAATGGAATGAACTCAAGTTGTAGTGCCATGCTCTGAGAAAGAGTAATGGAAGTACAGGAGGGCAGATGCAAAGCATCCTCATATCCAAAATCTGAGGGAATACGGCATTTACCACAGTGAGAAATGGCATAATGGACACAAGCTGCCAATGTGGAATTAGAGTGATGTAAAAATGTACTGCTTAAAACCACATTCTGCCCCTGCTGTCTGTCATGTAGCATTTCTACTGAGATGTTAAGCACTGAACAAGACCAGAGAGCCAGAATGACCCAGTTGCTTCTGCCACCACAGCTACCCAACTTCTCCCTGCTGCTGCTTCTTTCTGCTGCCCAGCCAGTGCAGCATGGAGTGAAACACCCAACTGCAGTGCTGCCTAGGCAAAGCTTCCTATCACCAAATGCTCCCAAACCCCCACTCTGTGGGCTGGATCCAATAGTTCTGCAGACTGGATCTGGCCCATGGGCCAGAGGTTGCAGACCCCTTGCACAAGGCTGCTCAGGACTTGGCCCATAAGCTTTACTTGTATGCTGGAGTTACAAGTAACCACCTAAGAACAGAATTTGGCTCTGTCATTGAATTATTTGTTTAATTCAATAATACTCTAAGGACAGATTTTTTCTTTTTACGTTTTAACATCAAATGGTTTTGTGAACAGTCTCACCTAATTAAACTTTACTATAAGTTCAAATTTTGACTTTATAAATCATTAATAGGACTATCATAAATGACAATAAAAATACGTTCACTCTACCTTGTATGATTATTTCCATTTTCTGTTTTATAGGCATGCCTTTTCTTATTTAAAACATTGTCTTCTGATCCTTGTCTCTGACCCCGGAAGAATATGTTATGAACTGTCTGTCGGCATCTTTCTTGAGTCCAAGTGTATTCTAAATTCAAAGCTTCTGTGATTCAAACAGAGTGTTTTAACATAAAAAAACCTTTGAAAATAAAGATTATATTTTATGTCATTCTCCAAAATTTGTAAAATCAAGATTAACACAACAGTAAAAGGGTATTCATAGACATTTCTTGTAAAGTTGAAGCAAAATAAAGTTTGATATAGTAACCTTAAATTCCCAAAGTGAAAAAGATTCTTGCCTACCCTGTTCCCCTGAAAACTAAACTTACCAGAACACATGTTTATTGGTATAACTACATCCACATTAGGGGGTAAGCACTGATTTACATAGACCAGTGGTTCCCAGACTCTGACACATTGTGCAACACCGATTTAAAATGATACAACCTTAAGTACCACCAGCAAATTTTTCAGTTCAACCTTAAGTAGCACCAGCTAATTTTTGTCATATAAGGTAACTATAATAAATTTGTTAACATGTACCACTGACAGTCTATGTCAGCAGTTCCTAATCTATTCTACCAGTTTGGTTAAATAGGTGCTAAAACTGTGCATAGATAAGATGCATTGTAGTTAAGAGAAGAACTGATATCATTATGACACTTGAGATATTGTCCACAGGGGACTCCTGCCACGTGAAAGCTGCTTAACTGACAAAGGAAATGCCTTTTATCTAGAATCAGTTAAATTCTTAGTTTTGGTTTGTATTTGTTATTGCCTACTTATCTCAAGCACCTGAAAACAAAAACTAGTGGTAGAAAAGCTGTTCTGTTAAAAGATGCAGCCTCTCTCAACCTTTTCTTTAAGGTTGGATTAAGCTTCTAATTCTCATGATACCTCTTCTCAAATGTTACAAACAAATGAACCTCCTCCCTTTTGACAGGTCTTCATCTTAATCAGTACCTCTGCTAATTGTTTATCTACTACCCCTGTGAATCTCTCTTCTCTCTCTTCCAATTACGTATTTACTGTGCTATGCTGGCTTTTATTCTTCAAACCTGAAGGATGTCTTACATTCGAGGCTTGTCTAACTCTATGCCAATGATACTGTTGGTCCAATAAAAGATATCACTCTAAGAAATTCTCACCTTTAGCAAAACCAAGAAACATCATGCTTGACATTCCCAGTGTTTTCTCAGTAAAAGAAAGTCAAGGGAAAAAACCTACATTTTTTCCTTTGCAAGTCACTTAGAACAAAATTACGATATTTATCATATACTATTAATTTCTTATCTACTTAGCAGCTTTTAGCTAATAATAATAACGAGCAAGATTATAAAAACTTACTCAGTGTAAAACTTTCACCAAGATCAGTAAATATTTGCACTAAATAACTGTGCAAATGTGAACTGAATTAAAACTGAGGTGGGCTTCAAAACATTAATAATGTTAGAATTTCTATTGCATATGTCAACAATAGAGCTTAACACACTCACAAGTATTAATTAAATACAACTTAAAACACCTATATTACATTTTATCCCTGTTTTCAGATGGGAAAATGGGGCACAAAGATGAAGGCCTACATTTTCAAGCAGTTTACTAATTTTAGAAATGTAAGGCACCTAAACCCTGATTTTGAGACAGTATGTAAATAAAGTAACTGGAAATTGAGTGCTCTCTTAGAACTTTTGAAAAATGAAACCTCTTAGTGAACTGAGTTGAATGACCAAAAATGAGTCACCCCAAATTAGCAGAAGCATTTGAATACAAAAGTAGGCATAAAATGACTTGCTTTTAGTTGTTCAATGACATTAGTACCAAGGAGGGGGAAATGGAAACAGAAAGCAGATCTCATACCCAGGGGCAGATCGGCAGGGGAGTGGGGAGGGAGGGTGTAGTGGTGCAGCTGCACCCTTCTGTGATTCTTGGTCCACCCAAAGTTTAAAACCAGCTGCCTGGTAGCAGCAACAGTATTTCTAGTCAGGCAGTAATGAGCAACCCAATTGACTTTATGGTTCAATATAATCTACCTGATTCTTCCTAAACATTTCATTCCATGGCTGTTAACAACCCTCTCCTTTTTAATGATCTTGATATTCTATTAATCAATCCAACCTTTCTCCTGTAATTCTGCTGTTAGCAATGTAAGTCTTATTTAAAATTGTTGCAGACTGTTTTTAAGTCTAGCTAAAAACATTAACTCAGGTGAAGAGCAACTCAGATGTGGAAATAACTTTCAGTGAAGCACTGGACACACTGCCGAGAAGCTCAAGAAGGCTCTATTGTTTTATGAACCTGAAAAAGGGATGGACATTTAACTGTAATGACTACAGGATTAATAAAATAACATCTCTTGATTATTTTGCCTAGTTTGTTGTGATTTGATACATAATAGCAAGTTAACACACATTCCAATAAAGTTACATTTGTCTCTTGCTCCTAGTATATTAGTAAAGCATGTCATTTTTTTTTAAATCTGAGAAAAATGTGTGTTGCATTATATGGGATGATGCACCACATCATCTGTACCCCCTTTTTCAAAGTCGTAGATCTGCCCGTGTCTATACCCTACTCCTCTACCTAGCCACTAGACAGCTTTAGTCTTAATAAGCTCTTTTCTTTTTGAGACATTTTTCTTTCTCCATCAAGAATGATTGAAGTGACTAGTTAATGCTCAGCCAATAAAGTGTTCTAATAATTTGCTGGGAAAACCTTTGAGCACTGATGTAGTGATGTGGTTGGGTGCCCAGGGCATGGGGACAGTGGTGACCTCTGGTTGCTGTTGCACTGCCAGCAACACTGCATGGCTGCCAATGGCAGCCAATTTTTTTATGCTCCTCCTCCAGAAATCAGAGGCTGGAATAGTTGACCTGCCCTAGTTACACCACTGCATTTGAGGTGTTCTATAATAAGTAACAAACCCTTGGCTGATTCTGACTAAACAATATTGACCAAGCAATGTTTAAATCAGTGCATCTCAAAGGTGATACACAATACATACCCTTGGGGGTATAGGGCAAACATCCAGATGGTATGCAACAAGAAGGAATTTGGAAGCAGAAGGAAAGGGGGAGAATACAAATGGAGTAAAAAAAAATAAAAGGAAAAATGATGAACTCTATAATGTATCTTAGACTGCTGGAGAGGTTATAGTGTGCACTGACAAAGGTTTACTTTTCTTACTATCCAAAATATGAAATCATAGGGGAAAACAGCCATTTAACAAAAAGGGGCATGAGAAGTAACGAAAGTAAGAATACTGGCTTAAATAATAAATTATATAGTGTATATTTATGTAAGTTTATCCTATCAAATTACACAGATTGTAAGTAGCTTGATCTCTGTGCAATAAAGACATCATAAATTATGTAGAACTCGTATCTAAGCCACATGTTTTTTCCAACACAAACTTTATAAAAAAACATGTTTTTTAGTTAGAACAATGTTTATTTTAATTTCCATGGCATTTAATGGCAACATACAAATTCATTTCTACTTGTTTTTTTAAAACCAGCACTGTGTTTTCTGTTGTTTTTCTCCTAAATGGAGGAGAATATTTTACTATTTGAAAAGAACAGAGTTACTTACTGAATGTACTATTATCTTCTTTTTATTAAAGGAAATATTTTAAATTTAAAAGTTAATTCTGGTGATGAAATTTCCTCTGAACTCCTTATAGTCAATTAATTCAAAGACAAATAGTTTCATTTTGATTCGGAGACAACAACAGTATTTGGGATTGGTAGGCAATAAATTGGGACACTAAAATTCTTTTCATATCAAGTCAGTTTTGCATTTCTAAATCATAGTGCCATAACCTTCTATTATAAGTGACAATGGAATAGTGTTCTCTCTTCTAGGTGTGCATGGCAACACGTTTGTTAACAGAAGCCAAAAAGCAAGTAGCAGTTAAGTATTACAACTGACAACCAAAACTGCTGTACAGCCCCATGAATATTTAATAATAGAACACACCTTTGCTTAATTGGCTGGGATGTAAAGAACTACATTTCCTTCCTTATTTTTGCAGCAGGGAGGCACCTTATAGTTGAATAAGTCTTTTCAGAATGACATCAAAGGGCCAATTTCACTCCTCATTTAGATTCTTGTAACCTCACCAAGCCAGATTCAACCCAGGCCTCAATACAGTTTCTAGTCAGTGCAGTGGGACACAGACACACACACCCACCAACTTTAGTGGGACTACATGAGTACACCTGAGGGCACAGTTGGCCCACAAGGGTTCAACATACTTTAGGCAATGAATAGAAGATCTGTATTTGGGGAGGATGCTATACTTGAGTGTCACAAATTGTTGAATTGTCTTGGTTAAGGTCTGTGCAATAATATCAAGATTGCGGTATTTATGCTACTGTTTCTCAGCACGAATTCAGCAGAAAGCACTGGAGTTGTGTGTTTCAGAAAGGCTAGGAGTAAACAGTTCAACTCTGACATGTTCAAGAAGTTTGGCTTCTTTTCCACTGCGCTACATTCTACAATGGCTTTGGGAGGGTTTAAAATAACTGACCCATTAAAGATTCTGAGAATAGGCAAAAACTTTAGTAATAAGATGTAATCTTTTTTTTTTTTTTTTTTTTTTTTTAAGAAAATAAACATTTACTAACATTTTTAAATTCTCTCTTATCAATGCAAAATATTTACTTGTTTTAAGTCATTACTAAAAGCAAGTAAGGTCAAAGCTACCATCTTGCAAGCCAGGCCATTTTCAGCCACTTATTTAGTGAGGCCTGGCCTCAGGAGAGGCTATGATTACCAAACATACAATTACTGTTTTGTGATACTAGAATGACAGCAATTGGCTACCCTTCAGCAAATTCTCAGTCCAATGTCACATTTGTTATGCACCCAAACTCAATGGGAGTCCAACCACAAATCAATAGGATTTTACAGTGCACATGGAATGCAGAATCATACACTTGGACACCGATACAGATGCAGCGAGGCTGCTCTGACATGCTGTAATTAGAGCACATTGGAGCAGACACGATTAATCGACTGAGTTCGCTGGAGCGTGGTAATTACTGAACTCCAGCAAACTCAAACATCATGTGCATCAGCACCCCTGCATTGAAAAATGGCTTTAACTGAAGCTCGTTGAATTAAAGACCTCCCCACAACTCCCGGAGCACATGTATAAGCACCCCCTGATTTTGAAACAGAAATTATATCTTCAGAAATGCACAAACAACTATGGACTTCAATGGAAACAATGGAAATTGTCTTTGGAGAGGTAAGGGCAATACCTGGCCTTAGACCAAAAAGATTTTTAAAATTAATTAACTTCTGACAATATCCAAGCCAAATTTTGTACTTGAATACACATATGTTACTATCAATAGTTGCCACAGAAGACATAAGATTGCATGTGAGATAAGTAATTGGATCTAAATTTGTTTTTATTAATAACATTCCATAACAATATCTAATTTGTAACCTTAATAATACATTTGCCTTTCTTATAAATAGTTTACTAAAAATAAGGTAAAAAAAATTCTAAAGAAGTGATTTCATAACTGCTAATGAATGGCCCCCATACTTAAGAAAACTTGAAAAAAAGGGGATCTTTGTCAGTGCAAAGTATTCCTTATGTCCACATAACTCCAACTAACATGGCTGGGAGTATTACACATCTGCTTAAGGGCTGTCAGAAGAAACTCCAAGAATTGCTTTAGCCCAATCTTGCCAGTTAAGAAAAAGATTGAAAATATCATTAAAAATGATAAAAATATTTCCATTACCTATCAATGGAGAGTGAAGCCTGGCATGGTCATGATCAAGGTAGCATCCAGAACAGCTGGTGAGAAAGGGAAAATGAATTGGTGATGAGCTTCTTGATGGAGCACTGCAAACACGACCCTCCTGTTGAAAAGAAAAGACACCAGTTTAATGTGTTACGTAGTAAACCTGAACTTTTTTTGGTTAGCTGAATTTGACAGAACTCAGAACAAGAAGAAAAAAATAGCTATCACAATCTCATTAAAATACAATATTTTACTTATTTTAAAAGGAAAAACATCTTACCATACCATTTTTAACTATTTCTGTGCACCTCATCCTACAGGTGCACAGAAATCCACAAGTGCCACTAAAGTCAGCTACATAGGAATTAAGTAGTTGTAAAAGGCCAGGGGTCCTCTACCACAGGGATAAATAATAATAGAAAAATAATATTTATGTGCTGTGAACTCCACAAGCCCCTTTACTGGCTCTGTGATAACTGAATTATCTTGCTTCGAAAAATGAACACGTATTCTGTAGATCTGTAAGGAACAACAAAATAGTACCACAGGGAACTGTAGGAAAGTCTAGGCGATAAAATACAAATGAGCAGTCTGCTCTTCCTGTCAGCTCTGCAGCTCCTAGTTCTTTGTACTGAGCTCTCTCTTCAACCTTCATGTGGAGCCCAGGGGAATTTCTATAGCAGCAGGGCTCCTCTTTTCTTTGGCACAAATAGTAAAGGAGACCAGGTAGGGAGAAATTCATGCATATAACCTGGAAAACAGCCATATTTTTAGTTATGGGCTTCCTCATCCCCAAATACTGTTTGTTAATGGCTGGGAGCATCACTTTCATTTATTTTATTCTTTCTAGATGAGCCTCAAAATAACGGTCATCTAAGTTAGGCCTTCTGCCCCTTTAAAATTCCACCCCTGCTGGCTGACATTTAGTCAGCCTGGGAAGAACCTGCCCCCAATGACATTCCCATGAGCCTGACTGACATGCATCTTGACAAGAGTGGGCAAAGTCTGCAACCCATTCCCAGTAACAACTACTATAGCAAGCTAAAAATGGCTGGCTGGCTTAAAAATGGCTTTCTAGCTTTAATGGAAAAATCTATGAAACAGATAAGTGTTTAGGATACCATCAGTACTGTTCTGCCCTGCTCTTTAGAAAACCAGCATAATATAGTATCAACAAGTATTAGAATTTAGTGAGAACTCACTGGAAAGTTATTAGTGGGAAACTTCCATGATTCATGTGTTTCCCTCACATTTCCAGAGAGCAAGTTAAAGCCTAATATACAAATAGAGAGTGGGGAAACGAATACAATTAATGTCTCTCTACTCCAGAGGAAAAAATAGGGAAGAAGAAATGTTTTATTAAGCTGTTTTGTTTTCCCATTTATACTTCTGCTTTATAGGTTATTTTGTGCTCTTACTGTTGGCAAGGGCAGAATATCAATCAATCAATCAATCAATCAATCAATCAATCAAAGTAAATAATGTTACCAGACTTTCCAAAAGAATAAAAGAAATGCAGGTTTGGAAGAAAAGTAAACAAGAAATCTATGTAAAGGGTAAAGAAAATAAATCATCTTCTCACATCCCTGTAACTTGGGTCATATTACTGGAAATGTAATTTGAAGTTATTTTCTTAATGACCATAAAATAACATCTACCATATCCTAGAGAGGCTGAAAGTTAACAGTACAAGGGACTCGATGCTTTAAATAACAAATATCTTTAACTTACAGAAATAAGTAATAGATGATGCATGTGTGTATCTGTTGTTTATCTATGTAGTATAGCAACTCCCATTTGAAGGAAGCCCATACACAGTATTCTGTGTTCATATTTTGTTAAAAGTTCTCCAAATGCACATATATAGAAATGTTACTGATACACCTAGATACTAAGGGATGTATGTTTGTCCATAAACTATATGACCCTCAAGGACATTTGGAACCAAATTAGAACAAGAAAACAAACCTGAAACAAAAATATTATTGTTCAGTATTTGACAATTTAAGAACACAGATTGGCAACCATTACATTCTTATTACCATACCTCTCAATCGTACTTCATTAAAAAATATTAATTGTATTTCTCTACATCTTCTATTGCTACTGGGTGCTACAGACTATAGATACCATATTCAAACTAAACTGCACACATTGCAATATCATCTAGGCAGGACTGGATTAACGCATAGGCAAACTAGGCACATACCTAGAGCCCTGAGCTGCAGGGTGCCCTGGTCCTTCCCTCCTTGGCAGTGGGGCAAATGGCCCCATCCACCTCCCTTTCTTTCCCTTCCCCTCTGCCAGACTTGCCACCACAGCAGCTGCTTCCTAGCAGTGGCTCTGAGCCCTGCTCCCCGTGGGCAGCAGTGACAGGATGGGGAGGAGGAGTCTTGACCAGCTCAGGGCCCAAAAGTTTGTTTGCCCAGGGCCCACTAAAGGGTTAATCTGGCCTTTCATTTAGGACTATATTTTGAAATACTCTTTGCTGACGGAGCTTCGTCAGCCAGTAACAGAAAGTCAACAGAAGGTGATACATGCCAGGTTGTGCAGTTGGTGGGCACAGAGCTAGGCTTTAGAATGATTCCAGTAGCTGCCTGCATTTGGCTTCTACTGTGTTTCATGAGGTAGACAGGTAACTTATAGTAGACTGTATACAATGACTTATGCAGCTTTGCCTCATGGGTTTGAGAAAATGACAGAATGGTTGAGACCTCCAATCCTGAAAAGGGAATTTGACAAAATCAGGAAAAGGAAGAATACTGCATTTCTTTCCCTCCCCTGTATGTTTTTTCTACAGGATCCACATGTTTAGATGGTCTTTTGCTTACACTAAAATGGAACAGGGGCATCTGAAACTACAAGGGAGCATTTTCCTAATACTTCATTTTCTCAGCCCAAGAAGTTTCCTGTCCCAGAAAGGGTTGGCAATGAGCTGTGTCAATTCTTACATCACATTGAGAATTTTATTGCCATAGTAACTGAGTGTAGGCATTTAAACATAGCAACAGGCTTTTTATAGCACTTTCTGGGTTGTCAAAGTAGCATGTTCTTTTATTTCCTAAGCAGATGCTCACAAGATAAGTATACAAAGATGACAGTACAGCATCCAGCCTACATGTGAAAAACTTTCAATTGTACAAAATATTTTTTCAACCTTTGAGTCGTAAGCTGGCAGGTAAATGTTGGACACATTGTAAATTTCCATACATATTTTATTGATCATTAGAAAAGTCTCCATAAACAACAAAATGCAAAACATTAGTTACAAAACATGCGGTCTCTAAATGCAAAGTTAATTTAACACAATGGTTCAGCTACAATCTGTTTTGGAAGGATGAAGGACATCTTGTCTTACTGCTTATCAAGTAAATGTCAGAGTTGACAAAAAGGGAGGTGTAACAGGGAAGTTCTGCCATGGACTGCTTGGGTGCACAAGGCAACACTGGCTGCTGTGCTGGCAGTGGCAGTGGTGGGGCCAGCTGCTAGCTGTGGCAGCCAGCAGCTATTTCAGTAGTTACCCCCATCCAAAGGCAGTACTTAGGGTTACTGTTCTAGTTGACCCCCGCCCCCACAAGTTATGCTACTGAGAATTGTCTTTGTTTTTCCTTCTCATCAGTAATCAATTCACTATGGCATACCCTTAGTTAGTGTATGTTGACATGGCTCCACAATTCAAATAGAGCAATGATGATATTTAGCAACAAAGGATGTGTCCCTTTGTGGTTTAAGAAGGAAAAATTCAAACTACAGCTTATTATTTTTCCTTTCAATAAAAAAGTACTTTTCTTCTGCATGGTATTTTCCTCTTGCTTCCTTAGTTTCAGTATCATATAATGCAACTGTGGAACCCATTCCAAGACCTGGGAATATCAAGAAGCACAATGGTAGATTTCCCAAGAAATCTTTTGAAATTATTCACCTGTCTGTTATTATTACATGTCAGCCCTGTATAGACTGGGATACTTGATGTTACCATTTTACTGACAAACACCATGCTCGATCCATTAAACAGGAAATGTCAAAGACTTAAAAAAAATCAAATTCAATGGGAAATGCCAAAGGCTTCTCATGAGTGTGCATGGTTTTTAATATTCATGTAAATCCATCCCTTTACTGTCAGAAGAAACATTTAGTGCAGTACACTAAATGCAAGAAATTCCAAACTGTCCTTAGACGTTCAGCACTAGAATGGGATATGTACAACTCACAGAACATATTCATGAAGGCCATATACAGTCTTCAAATACACACAAACTCCTCTTTCACTGGCATTCTTACTTAGCAGTTACAGTATCAGTGAATGATACACCACACAGTTTCCAAAAGTTCCAGTACTCCATGCTGAACATACAGAATTTGGGATTATTATTTGATGACCATGAAAATACAACTGTTTGACCGTTCCTCACTCGGCCTTACTGACAGCTTATTTATAAGATCTAAAGCTCCCTTCAACTAAAGCACTTATAACTGGCTTATTTATTCACATACCACATGCCCCTGAATAAGACACTCACCTTGTTTTTGGAAAGCAAAATGAAGCAGAATGAAGTAAAAAAAAAAAAAAAAGACTTTCTAGCCCTGGCACCAGCTCACCCACAGCTTTAGCTGCCTGGAGCAAGGGTGGAGTCCCATCATCAGCATTACTCCCCCCCCCCCCCCCCCCCCCCC
>NW_005841883.1:4002490-4034498 GCF_000455745.1 Alligator sinensis
AAAAGCTGCTGCCAATTTGGCAGTAGCTTGGAGAGGTTTTAACCTGTAGCCCTTAGCAGGGGGAGAGGAGTGATGGTGAAGAGGGGATTCTGCCCTTGCTTCATGTAGCCAGACGGCTCTGCACTGGCTGAGTCGGTGCCACATTCAACTCCAAGCTGCCATTCCAATGTGAAAATCAGTTTCTTTGCTTAAGATCTATACCCCAATTTTGGAGGAGTAATTTTCAGGGAAAATGTGCCTGTGGCATCCAAAGAAATGTGATGTTTATTTAAGAAAATAAGAACTTTAGTGTGTTTGTTACAATTTAACAAACCTTTTCAGAAAAGGCAAAATGATAGACACTAGATTAGTTCCATGGGGAGGACCTACACTAAGGATAATATTCATGCTATAGCAGAGATCTGTGCAAGGCCCAGGATTGCACTTAAGACTGCAACATAAGATATCACCATTACCTAGATTTGGGAAAATTCTCTAAATGGATACAGATTTTATCCTCTACATTTATAGCTACTAATGTAGCCACTTGCATCATGTCATTTTCATGAGCCCTGGGGTTAACTGCAGTCATTCATCCTTTAAAAATAAAAATATGGAAAATGCAGTGGCTAAAAATGTCTTCTGCTCTGTCAAAGTAGTGAAACCCATGTGTGTATTTTTATACTTTATTAAAATACTTTCCTTCCCCCTCCACAAATTCAGCTTTGAATTATGATTGGATGTTTTATTTTTAATTTCTGTGTTTAGCAGTTAGGGCACAGTTCAGCCTAAGTGAACATGCTATTAAGTGTTCCAAACAGGAAACGTGAATAATTTATGTGTCCTCTTTTGTGATGCCCTGTTGCATATACTTTACTATCCCAAATGGCCTTAGCACGTTTAAAAGAAACTGGAAGAATGCTCTTCAAAGTGAACCTTTTTTTTTTCCGGTCAAGGCAGAGGTGGTAGGTAGGGGTGTGCGTGCACAATTTCAGAAACAGATGTCATTTTATAAATCCTGCTATCTGTTGGTACATTCTCTGGGCACAAATAAGACAGATGAAAATAGATGTTTGCTTGTAGCCAAATTCCCACAGATTTCAGACTTTAACTTCCTCTAACTTCCTGTGAACTGCCATACCCTTCACCTTTGTAATCCTCACTAAAGACCTGATCCTGCACCACTGAAGTCAGACAGTTGGAACTTTGCTGCTGAATTCAACAGTGCAAGACTGAAGCCAAAGTCCTTATGTATAATTTCAGCATTGCAGAAACAAACTTTGTGGTATTATGTAAGCATAAACAATTTTAGACTAAGGGCAAACTCAACCCAAAGCATACAACGCATGCAAAAAATGGTGCAACTCCTACAAGAAACTCCATTTCCAATCACACGACATGTAACTATTCAAAACTCCCATTAATCAAAGAAGAACTGCAGGCCCAAATCCTTCTGCCCTGTTGTAGGCATGAGGAAGGTACCCCGCTTTGCTCTGGCCCCAGCACAGCAGCCTGGCCTCCTCCTTGTGACATGCTGTTACAGCTCCCTTGTTCCTCTTCTCTCCTTATACTTCTGGAACCTTTTAAAGCCTCCAGTGGGACACTCCCTGCCTAACCAAATGTCCCACAGCTGGGCTCTCTCAAAGGGACAGAACACCCTGTTATAGTACCTTTCTAAAACTGAGATGCCAACAGGATGTGCTTAGTTGTAGATTACTGGTGAGCTGTGACTAATTCAAATTCTGTTGAGGCCCTTAAAATATATCAGTCTACAATGAAGAGAGTACATAGAAGAAAAACAAAGAAAGAGCCTTGCTACATACCTCTACTGCAGAAGCAGATGTTTATCTTTGGTTCTGGATTAAACAAAACTTTAGGGATATTTCAGATTCCTCCCTTTCTATGACCAAGGCAAACAGCAACCTGAACAGCTGACCCTTTTCTCCTGCCAGTCATCTTTTCCTCTTTCCTTCCTCTTCAGGGCTTTCAGATGAAAGCAACTCAGGGAGTATCTCAGAATCCTAGCAGCATAGCTCCTGTTAATTTACCAAATAAATTAATGTATAAGTTTTTATATTTTTTTCACACAGTCCCTTTTTATTGGTTCCTGGAACTCTTTCATCCTGCACACCTCTATTGCTAGCTGTTGGGCCCCTTCTCTATTTTTGAAGCAGGTGTCCCAACCCTCTTTTCCAAGGATGCAGAAGCAAAGAAAACAAACCAACAGTAAAAAAAAAAGAGTGGCTATAGTTTTGTGGCTATCTGAACAGGGTTTCAATTGTCCATAAATTTATGGTCAGTTAAAAAATGCCTGTCTGTAACAGCCATAAAAATTTGAGACATCCATAAAAACTCTAAGCAGTCAGAACCAATTGAAGCTCCTTGGTGGGAAAGCAGCTGGGTGCAGTGCTGAAGCACAGATAAAGGACAGCAGTGCCAGCTTGTGTCCAAGTAGGAACACAGCACTCTGGAGAGAGATCTTATCAAGGCTTTGTAGATCCCCCTCCCAGCCATGTGTTGCTGCTGCTAAGTCCTGTCCAGCTGCCTATAACACTTTTTTGAGGAGCTATGCTAGGATGGGGGTCACAGAGTTAGCATATGGGCAGAAGCATGGCACAAGCTGTGATTGGAGGTATCACAGTGTCTGGGTGGGTAGAGAATTCCAGGGGGGAGAGGGGGAGGGGTATAAAACCACTGCTGCAGTCAAACAGAGTTGCCAATCCGAGAAATCGTTTTTAATGTAAACTTTTTTTCACATTTTTTTTTCTGTGGTTGTTGTTATCCCTAAATTTGAACCCAGCCCTTCTAACTGGGGCCTGGTAGCAGGACAGAGCCTGACAAAAGAATTATATGGTTTTCATAATGTAAATGCATCAGTAAAAACATGCGTCAGTAAAAAAAGTTTGGTTGCCAGTAAAAACTTTTCCTGGGTTGGCAGCTCTGTATCTGAACCAACTGATCAAGTTCTTGATCTTCCTAGGTATTTGGCTTCCAAAAAAATATCTAGATGGATGCTGCATAAATTATGTGTCACCACAGGATGATAAACACTTACATTTTCTTACACATTTAGCCCCTGCATTCTGATATCAGAAGCAGAATGGTCAGAGACCTCTTCTCTGGAGATTTGGTAGGTAAGTGGGGACCACATATGATCTAGATGTTTAAGTGGTGTCATCTGAAAAGGCAGCTAAACCCATGCTTGGCATCTCCCTTCCTCACTAATATCCCAATGCTACTAAATGCCATCTTGTTCAGCAGAATGATGGCAAAAGTTCATGAATTATTGATGGCAATAATTCAATAGTCCTTGGAAAATGTCTTTTGGCATTTCTTCCTCAACTTTTACATCTATGGACTAGATGCTAAATGGCTCTTGGTCTCCAGATCCAGGGAATCATAGATTAGAATTTATGCTATCATTGACCTGTCTAAAAATAAAAAAAACAAAGGAGATAGGGAGGCATACACTTGTATATACAAACCAGAGTTTTAAGAACTCATTCAGAAGGAAATTCAATAAATTTGCTTGAAAAAGAAATGAAAGAGAGTAGTGAGCCTATATCTTAGGACACACTTAAAAACAGTTATTTTGCACACAGGTATATAGCCCTAAGAATCAGTACACACACATTACCTATATTTTTAATATTAAATGTATTTGTTTTTAATCAAGGTATTATGACAACTACATACACGGTTTGGCTCTGAACATCACAAAATATATTCTAAATCAAGAACAACAGAATGTATAGAGTGATAACACAACATTTGCCAAGTTGTTATGGAATATGATATAAATAAAAATATGTCTAGTACAGACTTGGAGAGCTGGAATAAGGCCTAGTTTAAATGAAAAGATAGCCCATGTATGATGTTAGTCATACTATATACAATAATCTAAATCCCTTCTACATATTGTCTACAGCCATGAACACTGAAAGGGCAGAAATAATGTCACAAGTGAAGATGCATGTAAACCTAGAATCTAGTCAAAGTAAGATTTTTAGATACTGGGATTTTTACATATTTGAAGACTAGCTGGTATGTTCCCTAAAAATAACTATTAAAAAAGAGTCAGATTTCAAAAGAAAAATAAAGAGAAGTTAATCATGATGCTTGTAATTGAATCTGAACTTCATAGCAATTAAGAAACGTTTACTATACCATACCATAAACTGGATGTAGTGAGCTTTCATTTACAGTATACACAACACCTACTAATGTCAAACACAAATGCAGTAACTGTTTGCATTTGCAGGAACTCTGTCTATATTCAAACTCAAAAATGCTTCTTCCAAATACTGTGCTGCATAAACTAACCATGGTGTCTATTCTTTCAGTGAGAGTTCAGTTAAACAAGAATTTTTAAAAGAGCATTTTAAAACAATCTGAAATCTAACTCACTAAATGAACATTTTACTGCTCACATGAACTTTCAGTTCCAAACATGACCTTGTTACTGAAATGTCACTTACATGTAATAAATAATTGTATTAAAATGTTTAGAGATCTCTGTCTAAAGATGCTTAATGTGCACAGTTTTGTTAAGTGCAGAGGGTTTTAATTTGCCAAGTAAATAAAATGTAATTGTTAAGAGTTTCTGCATAAATTAAAAACTTGAAATATGAAACTTCAAATATTATACATTATTTTAAATATTTGCTTACAATTTTGATATTCTTTAATTTTGCTCTTTAAAGTCTGTTTTCAATGGATAATGAAAAGTCACAATACTTTAATTACTCAAAACTTATGACAGCATTCATTATCGTTATTGGCATTAAAACCATACATGTACTGTATATTAAGAAATGGCTCCAGATATGCCTTTTTAAAAGACAGGTTCCAGAAACAAGTACATAATGCATCCAAATAAGCAAGTATAATGTACAGAATATTAAAAGAAGAGTGTATGCAGGGCAAAAGCCCATACATGTGTATGCTAAACAAAATTCGCTAATTTTAAACAAGTCTTTCTATAAACATTTTAAGGTTGCTAACAAAGGTTGCTAGCACAACAGTCACTCATAGTTCTGAATCAGGGTTGCACTTCATTAGTAATTACCTACCTTTCTTAAACTTCAGTGTAATTAGCAGAGTCTTTTCCTCATCATACTTGCATGTTCCCAAATAGTATGCAAGAAGAACAGGATTTAATTAAGTACAGTGTCCTGCACCCATTTTTAACGTAACAACAAAAATAGATTAATGAAACCCTATTTCAGTAAGCACAACAATGAAGTACTGTACCTTTAAGAAGGAAAAATGGTTCCGTTGTGGTTCACAGCTGAAGACGAAAGCTTATTCTTGGTTATAGAGATTACTTACCTAAAACTGAGTTATTCCTCTTTTTCCCTCGGGCCAGCCTCTCTCTCACTCTTGGGAGCTTTTACCATTTAAGGTCAATGTTACATCTGGCTCTAGTAACTAAGCTAAAGCAGTCTCTAACTCAGAGATCCAGCAGACCATCTAACATTATAACGAGAGTTGCAATTTAAAGTAACTCTTCAGAGAGCCTCTTGTGTCCGAGAGTTACGGAATAAAGGCTTTCCCTGTTCTGGCATAAGTGTTCTGGGCGATTACAAGATGCAGATACCCCATTAGCATTCTCTGAGTTCACTGCACATGAGGATCTAGTTACTCATTTCTGAATAACTGATTAAAACAGGCAAGTAGGAAGAGCAGATGAAATACAAATTTTCATCATAATATTTTTTAACCCTTACTATGAATTTTTACAGAAAGCATGAATTATTTGAGAAGTTTTTTCTTTGTTTGGTCAGAGGCTATCTAAATTAGATTAGCCACTGGAAGGCATGTGAACTTGTAAAAAAAAAACAACAAAAAAACCCAACTTTGGCTTCTTTCCATTCTTGGGTCCTAGAGCCTCCTCATGGAGTATGAGTAAGTCTCCTTATAGTCAACAGAAGTTATGTGCTTCCTGTGGGGGGGGGGGGGGGGGGCAGGGAAGGCCTTTGACTACAGCATAATAGTCAGGAATACATATACATACATGTAGAAAGAATCAAGTTTAAAGTATTCTACCTCCTAACTCTAGGATAGCCTCTCTCTTTCACCTACCCCTAAAGCAACAGTTTTTTGTGGGGGGGTTGGAGGGGGATGTCAAATTCTGGTAATACCCAATCAGAATCATGTCCCTTGGGCAAGGAGATGTACAAACAAGGTTTTAGTTTATACTTTAGAAAAGGACATCATAAAGTAAGTGGACACAAACCACAATGGAAGTGGCAGATGGGGGAACATAAGAAGTATGGCAAAGCCAACAAAAAAAGCCACAAGATAAAATAGCTGGGTGTAACATTTAAAGACAACAGTGAATCTGTATCAGAGCACCTTCCTATATACCACCATGAGGCAACTGCCCATGAGCCCGTCATGGCAGAAATCCATCATTAGAAGGAATAGGAGGGTTTTTATTAATTAATTTGGGAACAGATACTCCTCGCAAATGGAGCAATGTAGATGAAAGTATCCAGATGCCTGTGGGACAAGAGAATGATAGTGGGAACACTGTGATGCAGCATAACTAGTAAAGGAAATGGAACGGATTATGACATAGTGAGAAAAGAGACTGGATAAGTAGGCATAAGGTAAATGATGAAGGACCTTTTATCAGAGATAACAGACAACTGAATTGAATTATTCTTAAGGAAACCAGATATGCTTTAAAAAAGCATTGCCAACAAAGTCACCAATTTATAACAGAAGACTAAACTGACATCTTAAATACCAAGTTTGTCCTTTTCCTTGCTTTTCCCCATGCTTTTGCTTAGGTTCTCTAACTCTGTACATATTTAGGGGCAGATCCAGGGAGGGTGCAGTTGAACCTCTTTTTGATTCTTGGTCCATCCAAAATTTAAAACCAACTGCCTGGTAGCAGCAGCATTTGTATTCAGGCAGCAGGGAGAGGAGACTCAATTGACTTCATGGCTCACTATAATCATAGAATCATAAAATCATAGAAAATTGGGGTTGGAAGGGACCTCAGGAAGTCATCTAGTCCAACTGCCTGCTCAAAGCAGCACCATCCCCAACTAGATCATCCCAGCCAGGGCTTCATCTACTCAGGTCTTACAAATCTCCAAGGATGGAGATTTCACAACCTCTCTGGGTAATTGTTCCGGTGCTTTACTACCCTCCTAATGAGAAAGTTTTTTTTTCTAATATTTAGTCTAAAATTCCCTTGCTGCAGCTCGAGGCCATTTATCCTTATTCTGTCATCTGCCACCACTGAGAACAGTCCAGCTCCATCCTCTGGAACAACCCTTCAAGTAGTTGAAGGCTGCTATTCAGTCCCCTCTCAGTCTTCTCTTCTCTAAACTAAATAAGCCCAGTTCCCTCAGTCTCTCCTCAGAAGTCGTGTGTCCTAGCTCAGTAACCATTTTCATTGCCCTCCAATTTGTCCAAATTCTTTCTGTAGTGAGGGCCCAAAACTGAACACAGTACTCCAGATGTAGCCCTACCAGTGCTGAATAGAGGGGGAGAATCACTTCCTTCAATCTGCTGACAATGCTCCTACTAATGCAGCTCAGTATGCCGTTAGCCTTTTTCGCAACAAGGGCACACTGCTGGCTTATATTCAGCTAACTTCCCACTGTAACCTCCAGGTCCTTTTCTACAGATCTGCTGCTTAGCTAGGTGGTCCCCAGCATGGGATTGTTCCATCCTAAGTGTAGGACTTTGCACTTCTACTTATTGAACCTCATCAGATTTCTTGTGATCCAATCCTCCAATTTGCTGAGGTCTCTTAGAATCCTAGCCGTACCCTCCTGCGTATTTCCTGCCCCAGCTGGGTGCCATCTTCAGACTTGCACTCTATCCCATAGGTCATCAATGAAGACATAGAACAAAACTGACCCCAGGACCAATACCTGGGGCACTCCACTTGATCCTGGTTCCCAACTAGACATTGAGCCATTGACTACCACTCTCTGAGAGCAAAGATCGAGCCAGTTTTCTATCCACCTCACAGTTCACTCATCCAACCCACACTTCCTTAGTTTGCTTGCAATAAAATTGTGGGAGTCTGTATCAAAAGCCTGGCTAAAGTCAAGCTATATCACATCCACTGGTCTCTCTGCATCCACAGAGCCAGTCATTTCATTATAGAAGGCAATCAGGTTGGTCAGGCATGACTTGCCCCGGATGAATCCATACTGACTGTTCCTGATCACTTTCTTCTCCTCCAAGTGCTTAGAAATGGATTCCTTGAGGGCCTGCTCCATGATTTTTCTGGGGACTGAGACGAGGCTGACTGGTCTGTAGTTCCTTGGATCCTTCTTCCTTTTCTTAAAGATGGGTACTATATTTGTACTTTCCCAATCATTTGGGACCTCTTCCAGTTGCCATGAGTTTTCAAAGATGATGGACAGAGACTCTGCAATTATATCAGCCAACTCCCTCAGCACCCTTGGGTGCATGTGGTGTGACCCCAAGGACCTGTACACATCCAACTTTTCTACATAGCCCTTAACCTGTTCTTTTCCCATTTTTGTCTGCTTACTTCCTAAACTGTGCTCCCTGGTGCAGTAGTCTGGGAGCTGATCTTGCCTGTGACACCTGAAGTGAAAAGACATTGAATACTTTACTGTTTTCTGTATCCTCTGTCACTACGTTGCCTCCCCCATTTGGTAAAGGACCCATGCTTTCCCTGATCCTCCTCTTGTTGCTGACATACTTGCAGAATCCCTTTTTGTTACCCTTCATGTCCCTTGCTAGCTGCAATTCCAGTTGCGCTTTGGCCTTCCTGGCAGTGACCAGACAAGTGCAGCCATCTACTTCCCTGAGGACAAGTAACAGTGGCACACCTGATGCCCCAGCAGCCTTACCTGAGGTCCTGGGGGTCTCAGGGAGCTGCAGCCATGCTGCTCCTGCAGCTGGGATCCTGGCCTGCAGCTGGAGCATGGCTCTGGCTGGCCAGGCTCTGGTTTTGGTGGCATACACTACTGCCACATGCACTGCCCCGCTTTTTTTTGCTGTGGATTTTTATGACGCCAGAATCTCCCATGGTCAACTTGCCCCTCTCCCCCCCATCCCCACACACACACTATAAGGTAGCAGTGTGGGGCATGCAGGCACCTGTGTGTGGTGCCACAGACCTGTCTGTGGCACTATATACCACACATCCACACTCATCTGCATGCAGTCCCTGATTTTATCCCTGCATTTCATAATCTACCTGATTCCATAATGTACCTGACTCTAAGTACCTCATTCCACAAGGGTTAACTTTCTCTCTTTTTAATGATCTTGAAGTTCCATTAATTAAGATAGCCTTTCTTCTGATGTTTGTTAGGCACTCCTGCTAATGTAGCACCTATTTAAGTATTGCCAGCATATTTTTGACCCTAGCTAAAATTATTAATATAGGTTAACATTAACTCTCTGCACCCCACTTTTAAAAATCCTGGATCCACCTATGTATATAGCCCAAACCTCTGTAGACCTTTTAGAGATCTCTTAGATTATTTAGCCTATTCCTTGCTAGATATATTTATATCTTAAAGTACAGGTCTTTCACATTTTTTCTATACTGGGAAGCCCCTACTGCAGGATTCCTTTTTTATCTAGCCACGATCTACTTCCCATTGCCTACAGGTGGGAAAGGGAGGTTGAAACTCTCTGATGCATGTTGAATCAGTGCCCTCCCAAGATGCCAACATGTTACAATACTGTTGTGGGTTAGGTGAAATATCACAAGCCAGAAAATGTAAACACCACCCTTCATTCAGTGTTAGAAATAGTTAACCTGCTTTACACCAAGAGCTGTGTCCAAACTAAAACTTAAGCTTATGGGTTCTACTCAGAAAGAAGACATATGCAATACCATTCAGGAATTTGAATTATATAGACAGAGGGACTTTGTTGGTTGTTGTGTAAGGAGAATATGTGTGTGTGTGCGTGTGTGTGTGTGTGCACGTGCGTTGTGTACACATGCATGAGAAAGAGAGAAAGAGTGCATATGCGCAGGAGCACAAGAGTATGGCAGGGGAGCAGGAGAAGCAGCACAGAAGTGGATCCCACTCTTCAAATATTCCTTTTTTAAGATGCTCAAAAATATTTTCTTTAACTAAAAAATGCTTGTGTTTAAATTTAAACACAAGTTCAAACTCCAGAACAGATCAGGTATTTTTTGGTGTACATTTTACTATTCTGTGTATCAGAAACACTTTCTGGTCTTTACTATGGTATGTTCATTTGGGGTGCCATTTCAAGTATGTTTAATTGTGCTCTGACAGAGACATACAAGCTGTATGGCCATTACATAATGTTTTAGCATTAGTCTTTAAGACTAATTTAAAGTCTACTGGAGTAAATGGGTGGATTTCCACTGTCTTTAATAGTCTTTGGTCCTTTAGTCCCTGTGATGGCTCATAGGCAGCATTTCATGCCTATTTTCCAGCTTTTCCTGGATAACTATTTTATTAATCACAAACTGAGTGAGTTCACATTGAGTTCTGAAATATTCTCTTGTGGCCCCCTGTAGTTGTAGCCTAGTCATTTGAATTGGTCAGTTATCAGCATTTGCATTTCGTCATCTTTTTTAGTTTTATTTATTTATTTTTTGGTTTCTAGGCTGAGTCAAGTCTCATTTGTCTCTGTGGCATAAACCATGTTCTCCAAAGTTAGCCTGCATTTCTTCCACAGGAGGGATTGTTCTGGACTGTGTGTTGTCTATAACTATTTTGTTACCTGTTTTTAGTAGTCTTGTAAGAGCACTCTCTGTACTTTAGCAGATGCTTTGTCCAGTGGTTTGTTTAAAACAGGCTAAAGTGTTTTGTGATGTGTCTGTATAGACTCTTCCCCACCAAGCATACACTAAAAAAAAAATCTAGCTGCATAAATCACTGCCAATAGCTCTTCTTATTTATGCAGTTCATTTTTAGGAGAATTTCTGAATGTAGATTAGCATTGTATTGGACAATTATTTTGCATTAAGGCATCCTTCCTCCCCATATTTTGAAGAATTGGCCTCAATTGCTGTCTGTTGCTGTGGCTTAAAATACCAGCAGCACAGTGGAGTGTGTGGTGTAACAGAGGTTCCTCACAAACAACATCATTTTCTAGACAGATTCTCTTAATGATACAGTAACACCACCTCTTTTGGAATGTACTAGCAGAGATACATGATCACCAGCCATAAGGTGTTTTCTAGGAATTCCACCAAATGCTTCATTATTCTTATTCAGAAATCCTTCACTAGCTAGGTCAGTTCTTCTTTAGATACTGAGCGTTAACCAGAAGGTGGGTCACAGCATGCTCATTCCACCTGGGTCACAATCCTCAATTTATACAACACCATGACAGGACCAGTACAGATACCTTACAGTGTGAGAAAGGGAAGAACATTACAAACAGCTTCCTTAGTTTAAGTCTTTGTGGACGTGTACCTTTTGTTAGATGGAGTACGAGCACTGACAACTCCTTTTCCATTCCAGGCATGTGGAAATCTTTCCAAAAGGTAAGGTGGAAGAAGAGAAGAAAAGATTAGCACTGACTGACTGATTTCACAATCAGGGACATCCTGAGCATATCACAGTGACTGACAGTCTTGCCACTGGAATTCAGTATTGTCAGAATTCTGTCTAAAGATCATTATTTCTTCATGTCAATTTTAGACACAGACTGTTTTCTAATTAGGGACTCTGGGTATGAACAAATGTACATTTTAGCTGCTTTACAAGGGCTGCTTCTCAGGAATGTGCAGGAGCCATTACATTCTAACAGTTACATCTGTATAATACTGTAGCAATACAAGCTAGATCAGGGGCTGGCAACTAGGGGTGTGCGAAATGGGCTGTATTCGATTGAGATTTGGATTCGGCTGAATTGGGGACGGCAATTTGATTCATTGATTCGGATCACTGTCCCCAATTTGATTCAGCTGAATCCAAATCTGAAGATTTGATGCTGTTTCAGAGAATCAATGATTCGGCCATAGACACAGGTTTAAATGTTTTTTCTACATACCTCGAGGTACCAGGCGTGACTCGTGAATGCTGCAATGCTGGGGTGGATGGAACACCCCACTGGAGCATGGGGGGGACCCCTGCATGCTTGGTGGTGACCCCAGAAGTGGACCAGAAGTACTTCCAGTCCACTTCTGGGTCCGCCCTTGAGCGCTCAGGGCCCCACCCCATCCTGACTCAGAGATCAGCTGCGGAGGACTCTGGATGTCCCTCTCCCCGACATAGGGGGCACCAGTTGCCGAGCTGGAGAGGTGTGGGGGGCCCCCCACGTGCTCCCTGGCAGACTCAGAAGTGGACCAGAAGTGCTTCTGGTCCACTTCCAGGTCTGCTGCCCAGTGCGCTGGGGACCCCCCTGTGCTCCTGTGGGATGCTCCATCTGGCCCAGCATCTCAGCATTCACGAGCCACCTATTACCTTGAGGTATGTAGAAAAACCATTTAAAGCTGTATCTATGTCCGAATCATCAAATCTTTCTGAATCTCTCTGAATTGACTTGGGAGGGTTCCGATTCGATTCGGAGAGATTAAAGGGTCTCTTGATTCAATTTGGATTAGGAGATTTGGCCTTTGAATTGGGTTGAATCTCTATCGTATCAAATCAGGGACTGAAGCTTTGCACAGCCCTACTGGCAACCCATGGTCCATGGGCTGGATCCAGCCTGCAAGGCCATTTGATCTGGCCTGCATAAATGGAGCTTCAGTAGTCAAACTGACCCCATTCAGATGAGAGATAGGCAGATGTGCAGAAGGTGGGCATTAGGACCCAACCACTGCACCTGCGTTTCCCCACAGTAGTAGGAAGCTTGTGGGGAAGAATGCCAGCTGCAGACACTCTCCCTGTGCCACTGGAAGGGAAAACAGTGCCTGTGTGTGCTTTCCCTATGCCACTGCTGGGGAAACCTGTGGCAGCAGCTGGGTCCTAGCACCCACCCATTAGTGTCCCTGTGCTGCTCCATCAAACCGGGTCAATTTGGCCTGCAACCTGAAAAGGTTGCCAACCCTTGAGCTAAATCACCCTAATTTTAACCATAAATGTAAGAGGGTTAAAGTTGGATCAGTTTTACTATACATGTATTGCAACAAAATCATGCATCCTTAATAGTTGCATCATAACTGCTTGTATTGTAATCCTTTGATATCGATACAGTTGTTACATCTGGCTGTAACCTAAGTAATCTTTTGTACCTTACAGCTACATTTAATAGAATCATAGAAAATCAGGGTTGGAAGGGACCTCAAGAGATCATATCTAGTCCAAAAGCCTGCTCAAAGCAGAACCATCCCCAACTATATCAGTCCAGCCAGGGTTCTGTTGAGCTGGGCCTTAAAAACCTCCAAGAATGGAGATTCCACCACCTCTCTAGGTAACCTGTTCCAGTGCTTCACCACTCTCCTAATGAGAAGGCTTTTACTAATATCCAATGTAAATCTCCCTTGCTGCAACTTGAGACCATTGCTCCTTGTTCTGTCATCTACCACCACTGAGAACAGCCTAGCTCCATATTTTTTGGAACCACCCTTCAGGTAGTTAAAGGCTGCTATCAAATCCCCTCTTAGTCTTCTCTTCTGTAGACTAAATAAGCCCAGTTCCCTAAGCCTCTCCTCACAAGCCATGTGCCCCTACCCCCTAACTATTTTCACTGCCCTCTGCTGGACTCTCTCCAACTTATCCACATCCTTTCTATAGTGGGGGCCCCAAAACTGGCACAGTACAGGAAGTCCTCAACTTGCAATGTTTCCAGTTACAATGTTTCGCACTTACAAAGTTTATAAATTGACACCGTTTCAACTTTATGGTGTCAGTTTCGATTTTACAACACTTGATCTGATGCAATGCCACACCAGCAAACAAGTTTGCTGCATTGCTCATCTCCCTGGAGAACATCTGTCCAAACTTCCTTGGATACTTTCTTTAAGAAAGCAGACAAGACTCCACAAAAACCTGCAGTCAAGACTCCTGAGAAGACTCTAGCCAAGGACCCTTCAAAAAGTCCAGCCAAGAGCCTTTCAAAAAGTCCAGCAAAGTCACCTCAAAGGAGTCCTTCCAAATCAATATGATTGCTATTTACAATATAAATACATTAATGCAGCCATATTACTAATCTATAATTGATTGAGTACAAAATTCTGGGGTCTTTTTAGTGAAAATAGGGTATTGGGCCTTGGTTCAGGAACCCCACATTTATAACATTGTTTCTTATAAGAAAATTGGTTTTGAGTTACAACATTTCGACTTAAGACATGGTTTTCAGGAACCAATTGTGTCGTTAAGTCCAAGGACTGTCTGTACTTCCACCAGTGTCAAATAGAGGGGACACACAAAACTTTTGGGTTAGAGGTGATATTTTTTATTGGGCCAACTAAATAGTAGCAAAAAAAGGGGAATAATTACTTTCCTTGATCTGCTGGCAATGCTTCTACTTAATGCAGCCCAGTATGCTGTCAGTCTTCTTGGCAACAAGGGCACACTGTTGACTTATATCCAGCTTATTGTCCACTGTAACACGCAGGTCCATTTCTGCAGAGCTGCTGCTTAGCCAGTTGGTCCCAAGCCTGTAGCAGTCCATAGGATTCTTCTGTCCTAAGTGTAGGCCTTTGCACTTATCCTTGAACCTCATGAGATTTCTCTTGGCTGACTCCTCCAATTTGTCTAGGTCACTCTGAATCCTAGCCCTACCCTCCAATGTGTCTACTACCCACGATCTTGACGTCATCCGCGAACCTGCTGAGGGTGCACTCCATCCCATCTTCCAGATTGTTAATTAAGATTTTTAACAAAACTGGCCCCAGGACTGACTGTTGGGGCACTCCACTTGATACCAGCTGCCAACTAGACATCAAGCCATTGGACACTGCCTGTTGAGTCCAACCATCCAGCCAGTTTTCTATCCACCTTACAGTCTATTCATCCAACCAACCCATACTTCCTTAACTTGCTTGTAAGAATAGTGTGGGAAATTGTATCAAAAGTTTTGCTAAAGTCAAGGTACATCACTTCCATTGCTCTCCCCATATCCACAGAGCCAGTCATCTCGTTATAGAAGGCAATCAGTTTGGTTAGGCATGACTTGCCCCTGGTGAATCCATACTGATTGCTTCTGATTGCTTTCTTATCCTCCAAGTGCTTAGAAATGGATTCCTTGAGGGCCTGCTCCACGATTTTTCTGGGGACTGAAATGAGGCTGACTGGTCTGTAGTTCCCTGGATACTGCTTCTTCCTTTTCTTATAGATGGGCATTATATTTGCTGTTTTCCAATTGTTCAAGACCTCCTCTGATTGCCACGAATTTTCAAAGATAATGTCCAGTGGCTCTGCAATCACAACAGCCAATTCCCTCAGCACCCTTGCATGCATTGCATTGAGCCCCATGGACTTGTACATGTTCAAGTCTTCTAAATATTCCCTAACCTGTTTGTTTCACCACTGAGGGTTACTCACCTTGTCCCTAAACTCTGCTGCCTGGTGCAGTAGTCTAGGAGCTGATCTTGCCTGTGAAGACCATGGTAAAAAAAAGGCACTGAGTATTTCAGTCTCTTCTGTATCCTCTGTCACTAGGTTGCCTGCCCCATTCAGTAAGGGACCCACACTTTCCCTGACTTTTCTCTTGTTGCTAACATACTTGTATGTAAAAACCCTTCTTGTTACCCTTCATGTCCCTTGTTAGCTGCAACTCTACTTGCACTTTGGCCTTCCTGACATCATCTCTGTATGCCTGAGCAATACTCTTATATTCCTCCCTGGTCATCTGTCCAAGCTACCAGTTCTTGTAAGTTTCCTTTTTTTTGTTTAAACTCACCAAAGAGTTCTCTGCTAAGCCAAGATGGTCACCTGCCATATTTGCTATTCTTCCTCCCCATGGGGATGGTTTGTTCCTGCACCCTCAGTAAGGTTTCTTTAAAATACAGCCAGTTCTCCTAGACTCCTTGCCCTCTCAGCCTGGCTTCCCAGAGGATCCTGCCCATGAATTCCCTGGGGAGTCAAAGTCTGCTTTTCTGAAGTCCATGGTCCATACTCTGTTGCTCTCCTTTCTTCCTTTTGTCAGGTTCCTGAACTTGATCATTTCATGGTCACTGCTGACCAAGCTACCATTCACTTCTACACTCCTCACCAAATCTTCCTTGTTTGTGAGCAACAGGTCAAGAAGGGCACGGCCCATAGTTTGTCTCTCCAACTCTTGCACCAGGAAGTTGCCTGCAATGCTCTCCAAAAACTTCCTAGATTGCCTGTCCACTGCTCTATTGCACTCCCATCATATGTCAGGATGATTGAAGTCCCCCATGAGAACCAGGGCCTGTGATCTGGAAGGTTCTGCTACTTGTCTGAAGTTAGGGTTATCATATGTCTGGGTTTTCCTGGACATGCAAATGTCTGGGTTTTCTGCTCTCCCAGGTGGGCTGCTTGGGGCTGGAAGCAGTGAGCAAGATGATTGACTGTTGGGGGTCATGTGCTCCCTGTGCAGGCTCCAGCAAGTCAGGTAAACAGAGAGCGAGCAAGTGAGAGAGAGACAGTGTGCATGTATGTGCGTGCATGTGTGTGTGCGCATGTGTGCATTCACGTGCGTAATGCAGGAACTGCTTGGGCAGGAGGGCTGACAGGGGGCTGTGGACTGTGGATCAGGAGTGAGGGGCACAGGGGATGGGACAGGTGACTGTGGGTTGGGTGTGTAGAGAACTGGCAGCACCAGGGGGCTGCAGGTTGGGAGTGAGGGGCACTGGCAGGGCTGGGGGGAGGGGGGCCACAGTGAGGGGCAGCAGCAGGGCGGCAGGGCTGGGGTGAGTGGGTCCACAGTGAGGGGCAGCCGCAGGGCTGGGATGTGTGGCTTGTCAGAGAGGGGCAACAGAATGGGCAGGGGTAGGGCACTGGCATGTCACTGCACCCCCCCATCATATTCCTCCTGCCTCCCCCTTCTCCAACAGGTGTCCTTTTTTTTGGACCTGGAAATATGGTAACCCTACTGAAGTAAACCTCATCTACATCATCCTTCTGGTCTGGTGGTCTATAGCAGACCCCCACCATGACATCACCCTTGTTGTTCTCCCCTCAAACCTTAACCTAGAGATTTTCAACAGGCCTATCTCCAGTTTCACACTGGAGCTCTGAGCAATCATACACCTCTTACATACAGTGCAAATCCTCCTCCTCCTCTTCTCCCCTGCCTGTCCTTCCTGAACAGTTTGTACTCATCCATGACAGAACTCCAGTCACGTGAGTTATCCCACCAAGTGCATAACTAAATGAATACATACATTTCGTAACTAAACCTGCTGGGAGACAGGAAGAATAGAAAAAATATGTAAGTTATTTTGAACTTCTGATTGATTTCCGTGTTATGATACAAGTTCCTAGGAACAGTTTCTAGGAGCAATTACAAAAAGAATTTCTATGCTATTTCCAAGAGGTTTAAGGACTCTGAATAATATATGAGGTACTATATATGTTACTTATTACAGTCTCTATGTACATATCATTGTAATTTTTTTTCTGTGTAATGCCTGTGGTAAAAAAGCCAAACTATCGAAACAGTCTGATAAATGATTTGATCTTATGTTTTGCAAGCACTTGACCAACAAACATTATTTTTTATACTGCAAGTAAGTTCAGCTTTTGCAGTATTGGTAACATTTGCACTTTAAACATTGGAGCTCTTCCCCTCAGACCAGTTCTATAACTCTAAGATGGTTGCCATGCCATGGCTACATGACTGTCTTTAAATATACTTCAATGTCTCTGGCAGACATTAATATAACAGCACAACTGGGATGTAAGGAATTTTATGCCCCACCTCCAAAATGTCCTGTTCTCCATGTCAGATGTGATGACATGGTCAGACGTGCAATTTCTGGGATGGCTCAGAATTCTTCATATCCCAATTGTGCAACTGCCAGGGTAAGACCAGGTCCTGGGACTGTTCCCAGGTCAATCCTGAGGATTAGGCAGAGGGCTATTTCCCAGATCCCAGGTCTGGTTGAAGACTTAGGTCTGTCCTGGGCTCAGTTGGTTGCTGATCATTGGCATCATGCCCAGGGCAGTCACTGGTCTGGACAGATGCCACACGTTTAATTTAAGGTGCAATACAAGCCAGCCACAAAAATGTTCCACACAGTTTCCACATTTTAGTGGAATGTCTTTGTGGCCAATTTGTCATTTTATCAAACCACAAATTGGCTGAGCATGTGGCACATTGCAGTTGAGGCCATGATAAACATATTCATTGCACAATGTATGTAATGTCTGCACTAAATGCCTTTCTATAGATTTACAACATCTGGTCCCATTATTACAGGTCTCATCACAATATCAATAAATATTAGGAGGTTTGGCTGCTGGAACTGCTTCAGAAACTTTTCTTTTTTAAGTCTGTTATTTCATTTCAGGACAGTTCACCATTTTCCATCTTAACTTACTTGGGTTAGTAAATTACCAGGATAACTCAGGGCTAATTATTCCACATGATACACATGACACAGTGGGGAAAAAAAACAATTGAAATTTTACCAAGAAGTGCAGTGTTGTCTGCACTCAAAGCCACACAGAAGAGCCACAGGAACTGTAGGCACCTGGAAATCACAGAGAGCTCTTAACAGAATCAGAGATAACATCACTCACTTCTTGAGCATACTGGAGCACTCAAATATGCTATACAGGAAGAATCTGCAGCAAAGCACAATACAGGGTCAGAAAAGAATAGGGAAGGCCAATAATAGCATGGAGAAGAGTCAGGGATAGACAAATGTCTACCAATGGCATCCAGAAATTATAACTGCATCAAGTTTAGGAAAAACAATACAAGCAACCCCCATTTAACGCTGTTTCACTTAGTGCTATTTCGCTCTAATGCCCATTTGAAATCGATACCTGGCTTCACTTAGTGCTCAGCAAGTTTTGTTATAACATTCGTGGTTGCCATCTTGGGTCATTAAAAACAATTACAGTCACCATCTTGGGTCATCAAATACTTTGTTTTGGTTAACACTCATTTCACTTAACGGTCAGTTTTTCAGGAACCAATTAAGAGAGCTAAGCGAGGGTTGCCTGTAAGCCAAATATAGTCCAAAAGGTCATAAACAGTATAACAGTAACTGGAATAAATTAACAGTATACAACGGATTCAAGCAGAAAGAGGTAGTTAGTTAGCCATGTTAGTCTGAAGTCAGGCAGAAGTCAGGATAGCTACATACCTTTTACACTAAATAAGATATAGCTTTTATGAACTTGAAGCAGAAGGCAGGGGACTTGAGTTAATGAAAGCTTGTGCTCTCTATATAACTTAGTTAGTCTAAAACATAGCTACCCTGCCTTCAAGTAGAAAAGTCAGCATTTCAAAAAGAGGCCAAAGGCTAGAACAGCATGGAAGATGCTCAGGTACAATTACGATCCAGAGTGCATAGGCATGCCAGCTTTCTCCCTCACCCCACTCTCTAAAAACAAAGGTGTGCAGCACTAGGAAGAGCAGCCTAGGAGAGTCTGAGGGAATCATGGTATCAAACAATATCATGGTATCAAAACTATATTTAATTAGTCTCTAGAGCTGCAGAAATGTCATCTTTAGATCTGTATTTTTTTAAGTTTCATACAATGCAAAAGTTTCCATTCTAAACAGACAAACTGCATAATGAGTTTATAAATAATTTTTTCTCAATAACAATATGTATGTTTAACTCAGATTGACAGTCTAGCCCTGAAACTTAGTATGTGGAATTTTGATCAGAAAACATTTCACATACAAAATAAAGTTGTTAAAAATTAAAAAAACCCAAACAAAACAACAAAACCTTGTGCAACCATGAAAATTAAACACGATGGTATTTAGAGTGCAGTTCTACTTAGAAAAGCCTGCTGGCATATTTGAGTGTCACAGACAAGGTCTCCCAAAGACTTTCAGTGCAAATTAACTCCATTACAAGGAAAAATACTGTTTGCTAGTATATTTTAAATTAGCTTTGTTGCACTCACCTCAGATTTATGTGTCAAATTATGGGACTTTCGTTGGTTTGTATATTGTCACCATTTTTATGGCCTTACCATGCTCTGACTCTCACCATTTGTTTTACATATCTCATAAATCTGTAATACTTTAAAAAAATGGGGGAAAATACCCCATTCCACCAAGATAGCTCAGAATTTAAAAAACAAACAAACAAGCCCTATTATACTTGAAGCTATAAAACATGATCAGATAGACAGAGAACAAATCTTCCACATTTTGAAATTAGGCTATACCTGAAAAGAGACTCAAACAAGTACAATTTGTTTCTGTGTTAAAATGGATGATCCTGTAAGTTACTCCATGCTATGTGAAAGGCATTTAAACAAGAATTGGGTCCTACCATGTTCTATCTATGGATATCACTCTTGTGAATAAAAAACTTTTTATACCTTCAAAGGAAGTACTGATGTGCATACAGTTAAGCAAGTGCTTAAATGATTGAAGGCATAGGCCTTATTATAATTTTTTTTATGAAACAGATTGAGTAGGGTTGAACAAAAACAAAAGGGAAAAAGTTCCAATGTAATATTTTAGTTCAGTCTACTGTGAATGAAAGTGACCCCCTCTTTTTTTTAAAAGCTATAATGAAAAAGTATGTTTTGGGATTCTCAAACTAGTTGATCAATATAATCTAATTAGATGATCTATTTGGGAAAAAAAGAATACTAATTTATATAATGGAATCAGTGATCAGACGACTAATGATAAACCAAATTAAAATGGTACACCAGAATTTATTTACCTACATTTTTTTACCGGGATGAATTGTATAATGCAAAAAAGCTACTTTACCGTCACATTTGAATTTGTATCATCTAAGTCTTTAGGAGGTGGGGGTAGAAACATTATTATTTTTGTAAGTTATTATGCAAGGTGCTATGGGCATGTTTCTTTCTCCTTCTGAGAAGTGCATCTTGTCCACGTAAGTCTGCTCAACGTGCACAAAAGCTTGAAAATTATTCAGATTAGCTGGTTTGAATGGCTCTGGGCACATGCTAAGAAGCATGCCTAAAACAGAAGTTGAGAGCAGTGTTGGGGCACATGGCTTATGGTTGCTTTAAGCCAGCTGTACTGCCAAATTACTGGGCTTTGGCATGTGCTGAGTAAGAGAGAGTGTGGGAAGAGGCCATGCTTCCTGGCTACAGTCCTAGGTTTTGTATGGAGGTAGTGTAGATAAGCTGGAGCAATAGGGAAGATTCTCAGGCAACCATAGGACAAAGGCTGCAAGTAGTGATCCATTAGGCATAAGGAGGAACATGTGTGTGGGACTAACCTGACCCGGGGAGTCACCTGATACAGAAGGCAGAACTTTTGGGCATGTACACCCAGTGCCTGGAGGAAGTTGGTTAGTCAGGCCCAGCGCATTGCAGGGAACAGAGCTCCCAGGAGAGAGGGGCTGCAGGGGATACTCTGGTAGGCACCAAAACACCCTGCAGGTGGAGAGGTGAGAGCCCAAGGGGGGGAGGGATAGATAAGCATTTGTTTTACTCAGAGTGGGGTTGTTTTTTGTTTTAAAGCAATTTATGCTGATTGACTGGGTGTGGCTGTAAGGGGTGAAGAGGTGGCTACAGGGGTGCCTGAGGGGCATGCTAGGTTTTGAGCTCTGCCTGGGGCAGGGGCACAAGATGGAGGTAGCTGAGGCTGAGGACCAAAGCCTGAGCCAGAAAGGGGAAAGAGAGGAGGTTGGAGGCTGAGAGGGCCAGGGGGCCCAAAGCCCGAGAGGGGAGAGACAAGGGCGGGGGGGGTCAGAGCCCAAGAGGGGCAAAATGGGCTGGAGTCAAGAATCTGAGGCCCAGTGCAGTAGACCTAGGCTGAGAGGGGCACAGCCAGAGAAAAAGGGCCAAAGTTGGGAAGGCTGAAGCCCCAACAAAGGTTTTGAGGCCAAAGAGGGCCAAGGATTGTGGTGGGGCTGGGTGGCCCCTCTGAAAAGATATCCTATACCATCTGCAAAGCATGGGCATGGTTATTAGGATGGATTGAGGCCATGAACACTGCCCTTAAGGCACCTGGTATCCTAGAGCACCAATGGATTGGCTGAAGGCAAATTTGCAGTGGACTTGATCCACTATGGCCCATCAGGGCAGCCTCCCAACCCTTTTTTGAATAACATCAAGGTGTGGCAGGAAAGCAACCGGGAAGGGCACTCTGAGGGGTTGGAGGGAGGAGGATCTGTCTGTCCACCAGGGGCACCACAGCATCACTGGCACTGGGTCCTGTCACAAGGAGAAACAAGGGCATCATATCCGATTCGTTTATTATGAACACTTGTGTGCTAAGACTTGTATTGGTTGTCTTAATTCATTTCAAATAAACTGATAAATAATCTTCACAAATCAGTCCTTCAGTACATATCGACTAAAGCTGGACTTGAACCAATGACCAACAGGTAAAAATCTGCTAAATCCATTACCAAGCATTTAAGATGTCTAGTTATCTATGCTAGCTTTTAGAACGTGATCCAGATCAAAACATATGAAAGCTGGCTCCACAGAGTACTTCCAGTGGATTCCCTGCCATATCATATGTTGGGGAAGAAAGGTTTGTCTGTCAGCTGCAGAGATTGTATAGGCCCATTTGCTCAGAGGTCATCTCCTTTTGGATCTAAAGCCATGTATAGACTAAATGAGGGGCATGTGTGCATGACACTTTAAAGCGGGCTAAATGCTTTTGCACCTCTTTAATGCTGTCGGTGTTTGCATGCCTTGGCAGTGTATTGCACATTAATTCTAGCTGCTGTAGGAAATTCAGTGGCATAATGCGCCTTAAATGATCCAAGGACTTTTTATTTTTATTTTTTTAAACAAAAGTTGATTTAAGTTTCACTTGCTTGTGTGGGATTTGCTGGACAACAAGATATGGCAGGATATATAGTACTACAGAAATGGCTAGCTTTTCTTTTCAGTTGGAGAGAGACAGAGTAAGCACACTTCACCTGTGGGTCTTAGCAGATCTAACAAGCTAGTACCATATTTTCTACTGTATTACCCCTCTCACCTCCTTCCTGTCATGTCCAACTGTGTGACATAGAGGAAGTCCTCCTGGAAACATAGATCATCCAGGAAGTGTGGCATCCCAGAAGACAGTCTGGGTGAGATGGCTTAACTTCAGACTAACACAAACTTCCTAGTGTGGCAGGGCAGTAACAAGACTAGGCCCCAGACCTTTGTGAGGGCAGTAGTAAGGCTATTATTTATTTACTGTAAATAGCTCTTTATATTAGTTCCTGTAAATAATAATGTTTCCATACCACAACCCTCACCAAGATGCTACAGACTTCATGCAGCAGCTCATTCAAAATGCCCAGGCTGTGAGAGGGTGATTACTAGACTATGCCCCTTTGGCTTGCAGGGACACACAGAAGCGGCAGCTACCTTGGTAGCTATAAGTCACAGAATCTGATTACTTTGATGCTGCTCTGCTTCTATTTTAGAGAAGAAAAATTAGCTTCCCTGCTTAAGATACACAGGTAATTAGATAAGGTATTACATGGCAGTCTAGACTAATCCAAGTTATACTTCTGGAACGTTATTCATATTTAATTTTGACACTGTATTCTGAGAATAGCATATTTTAGTCCTAGTAAAAGGAAACACAAATGGTATCCTTTCTTAAAGCACCTTTTGATAAGTCTTTATATTCTTTCTGTGGTTGAGAGAAGGAGAAAAGCAACTAAACAGACAAATTTGAGATTTTTCAGAGGACATTCCTTTGCTAGATTTAGTCTAATAAAAGGGCATATTCCATTAATCATAAATGGAATGTGATGTCAAATATACACTATTCAGACTGATCTAACATGCTCCTATAATTATTAATTAATGGCCCAAGGTTTGTTTGGTTTTTGGGTTTGTTTTTTTTAAATGTTTCATAGGGTGAATAGTACATCTATCACGTGGCATAAACAAACTTAGCAGGAAGTTATGTGGGAAGCTCTGTTCAGGAATATTTTGTCTGACCTCCATATCTACAGCAGCAAGCAAAAATCAGTAACAGTTAGCTGGAAACTGCTCTTTAATTCCTACTGAGGTTAAATATTAAAAATGATGCGCTTATTTTGTACCTTTCCTTACATGATCTGTAACCAGATCCTAAAGATGAGAGAAATGTGAATAAGAATATAACATTTGTCCTCTTTTCATCAACACTCATCTGTACAATCTGCACAATTCTGGGTTTAGGGTTTGTTTGTTAGTTTACACTTCTTTGCTAATTGGATGGCCGCCAGTACAGAAATACTGCAAGGTCATGGATTAACAGCAATCTTGACAATTAATTTCTCAGCTTTTCCATCTACTTCTAACCATTGTCAGGATAATTATGCAGTCTCCCTCAGATATACAAGGAAAGATCTATCAGCGCTCGCTGTCTTAAAAGTTATAGATGGTACAGGTAGTATTGTCTATAGTTAAGACTGCTCAACACTTCCCACTATAAACCCTGTGGTTTCAGTTACTTAACTTTGCCAGATTTTATCCATCTGGGCTGAATTTTTCCATGCTGGTGGTCTGCCTCAAGCTGTTTAAGTTTTAGCAAAAAATGATTCAGCTGTTTCAGAGTGAGATAAGAGAACATAGATTTTGTCCATTTTAAGGAACTGGTTGTAAGAAATTGGGGAGATGCTCCTTCATCTACATGCTTTCTAGCAGCGACTTAAATGTTATTTCAGAAGAGGTCATGGTTGTGATTTTTTAGTGGTCGCTGGAAAACCATTCTATTTGGCCAAGTTATCAATATTTGAAAATTTTCATACCGTGTAGTTTGCAGAAATTTGTTATGGTTTTTGGCAGTTTAGTTCTCCAAAGTGCAGCCTTAAATTAGCCCTTTTAAGCATAACTTATGACCATCTACAATTTTTTCAAAGGCTTTCTGCCTCACCCAGTGTATAGCATAGATTTGATCTGAGGACAAATCAGGGCTGTGCAGTGAAGAAGGCTGTTGGCTGAGAACTCCTATCTCATTTGTTCCAGAAACTGAAAGATATGTTAGTGAAGAAGGCAGAGAACCGCAGGCAGAGAGATAGACAATCGGGTGCTGATTGAACTTGGAGGAGATTTGGCCCAATTTGGCAGCCAAATCTCTGAATCCAAATCAAATCAGGAGACCAATAAAAAGGTCTGAATTGATTTGAAGCCTTTGAATTGATTCAGAAAAGATTTGGAGGAGATTCAGCAATTCAGGCAGTCCCTGCTCTCTGCCACAGGGAGCTGGACCTGTGCTCTGTGCCAGTAAGGAAGGATGGGGGAGGCATCTGGAGGAGTGGGGAGGGGATCATGGCCCCATCCCCAGCCCCCCTGAGTGCCCCCGACCCCCACCCATTATTTCAGCCCCGTCAATGGCTGCCCCACCTGGCCCCAGCGCTTTAAAAAAGAATCCCTAAAAAAAATGTCCCGTACTCCCTGGCTGGCTGGGGGCTTGTGGCAGAGCGCCCCCATGCAGTTTCGGGCAGTGGGGATTGCCTCCCTGCCTGGCAGGGGCCAGTGAGTTTGGGGCTTTTCTTTTTTTTTAAAAGAGCCAGGTGGGGTAGCCATTGATGGGGCTGGTAGAGTGGGCAGATTTGGTGGCAGGCGAATCCCTGAATCAGATTTGGCCAAATCGATTTGGGATAGTGATTTCAAATCACCAAATTGAATCACTGTCCCCCGAATCAGCCAAATCCGAATTCGAAGTGAATACTAGCTGCTTCGCACAGGCCTAATAGTCAAGGCTGTGAATTATTACTCTGGAGAATTAGATCATATTTGGAACACTGCCACAGGATCCTTACATGGTTCTTAATAAGTTGTTCAACTAGAGGTGGTCACTGTATTCCTATTTTTCTTCATGCTCAATTTCATACACCGGATTGTGCTTGGTAAAAGTACTGATGATCACTCATAGCTACAACTGAAGTTAATGAGAACTGCTCTTCCAACATGTGAAATACTTTATGATACAGAGGCCTTTGGGGGCGGGGGGGGGGGGGGGGATCACGTCTTGAATACTTCAAACTGAGCATGCAAAATTAGTGGACATTTTCATACTTAATTCTCTGTGCCTCAACTCTCCATCTATAAAATAGATGTTACTGCTACCCCTCAACTTACAATTATTTTGTAAAGATTGATGATGTGAAGCATTCAACTACTTCAGGGATAAGTTTTATGGGAAAACCTCTGAGAAAATTATTCAAATTGTTCAGTAAACCCTGAGACCACACATTAAATAATAAGAAAATAAAATTCACGATAGCAGCTTAGTAAATCAGCAACCATTCATCCTATGCACTGAATGGGGCAGATATCTTGAGAGGAAAAAAATAAGGCATCATGTAACTTAAGGCTCCATCATAACATACATGCACAGTGGGCCACTTTAAGCTCATACACTTAACCTTAATTCTGGCACTTGCTACCTTTTGAGTGCACTGACTCAAAATTAATCATTTTCTTTTAAATAGCTTGTGTGTGTAATTTCCATTTTTTTTAGAAGTGAATTGAAAAAACAGTAATTCTAACCATGTGGCAAAGTATAGATACCCACCTGAGTCATCAGCAGATTTAAAAACTTAAAACAGTTTTAAAACTAAAAATAGTCTTTATAAAAGACTATTGGTAAGATGTATACCAATCCCTGTGTGCCACTTATTTTGGTGGATCTCTTCAACTAATCAGCAGTTTTCTTGTCAGAGACAACCCATAGAGGCAGAGCAGCACAAAATTATACCAGTAAGAAGAATGGCCATCAATGAGAAAAAACAAACTCCTGATCACCAGTTGCAACATCCCCCTTCTGGATTTGATCTTCCATGCTATCTAGTCCCTGTAGAATAGGTTTCAAATTATCATGGATCAGTGTGGCAGACAATTTTGACACTTGGGACAAACATGACAACCCATACTGCAGCTAAGGACAAGTACATATGATGATGAACAAAGTAATTTATCAGTATACCTCAGTGAAGTCCATTCCTACTTTATCTTAGGTGTTGTTAGATCAGCTCTTACCTGGTTACTGTCTGTCTTCTTGGCTACATACTGTGAACAATTAACTCCTTGTATTTATTAAGTAAGCAGACTACAAAAACCCAACCCAAAAAGCCTCATAAACAGGAGGAACATATAGTATTCATATATTATTATAAGCAGCATCCACATCTTTCACAAATACAACAGAATCTAACTCTGGCCTTATGAGCAGAGATCCTGTTTTTTTCTTATTTAAAAAAAAAATCCCCAATTTTTAGTTTAAAAAAAGTAACCCCAAATCCACATTTGTCCGTGATTTAAATGAAACACCACTAATATATATATATAAAATTACATATTATATATTAGTGGTGTTTCATTTAAATCATGGAAAAATGTGGATTTGGGGTTACTTTTTTTTTTTTTTTTAACTGAAAATTGGGGATTTTTTAAATCAGAAAAAAACAGGATCCCTGCTTATGAGTAATCATGCTATGTTCTACTGGGATTCTTCCATGTTCATGGTGCCAAATGTAAAAATGTCACATGAAAACTTTAGATTATGATTGAGAGCAGAATGAATTGTGGAAGTTTGATCCTAGATTTTGCCATCCCAAGAGTTATCCCAAAATATACAGAAGCTGCCCAACAACACTTGGGCCAGGTTCAGACAATACATTTTTATTGGTATAAGTGTTCAGAAACTAGTCTGTACCTGTAATGGAACAGAAGTTCAGCACACACAGACTGATTTAAAAATGGTGGAACCTGCTCTAAGATTTGCAACCCCCTATGGCGGGCCAGTAAGGGGGGCTCCTGCGCCCAACCAAAAACCATGCTTCAAGTGTCTCCCCTGGGGTGCCTATGTCTGGCAACCTCCTTCCTGGAGCCCATTCGCAAGCCTGGGGTAACTGCTGCCACCACCCAGGTTCTGGTCTTTGTTAGGACTCTGTGCTGCCTGGGGTACACAAACCCTGTAGACCTTGAGGATGATTAACCCACCGTGGGATACCGAGGTGTTTCTATTAGCCTGAAGCATTCACAAGCAGCCTCCAGTACAGGAGGAAAGTAAAAAGCCAAGCCCACCTTAGCTAGCCTAGCGAAGCAAGCTAACAAGGCTGGTCCCTTCCCTCTTAAGCATACACAGTGCAGCATGCTAAAACTGATAGATTTATTGATCAAAGAGGGTTAGGGTGAGGAAACAGAAACAACAGAATATAGAAAGAAAACCACCTTGAGCAAAACAGTATAGGCTGGTTAGCCTTTTGATACATGACTAGAACACTTAAATCTAAATTCCTAGCTAGAATTCTGGAGGCCCATAACTTGAGTCAGTGACCAGAAGATGTCTCTCCCTCTTAAGATGGAGGGACCCTTTAAATAACCTTTCTGACCTCATCACCTGGACCAACCAAAATCAGGTATTTTCTGAGCACCACTGATGCTGACCGGTCAATTTGAAAAATGTCAGCCCTCACCTCAAGAAGTGACTGCTGCTTTGGGACCCACCCCCGGTCCCCCAGGTAAATGGTGGGAAGGTCACACAAAGGACCTAGACACAGGAAGAGGGAATTCCCCCCTCCTTAGGGGATCATCTAAGAACCAGGTTGCTAGACATCTGGCCAGAGACAGAGAAATAACAAAAGAGGAAAACAACCAACCCAAACAGGGGGCTGGGATGAAGTTTTTTTCCAAAACCCCTCCCCTCCAAAGGGTGATTGTGTGGTGTGACTGCCATCAATCTAAACTATGTTGCTTACAGAAAACAGCGTAACTTAAATCAATGCCACCTCAGGCTTTTTGAATGTCTGTACCTAGCCTTAATGACCATCTCCAAAAAGATAGTGCCAAAACAAGTTTGTTCTTCTGCTTCTTCCTATCCTCCGTACCATGTATGACTTTTCCTGCCAGGTTTCCCTCCTTCCCTCATTCCAGCTCGCACACACAGTCTTCCTCCATCCCCACTCTGACTTTTGATCATCTCCTCATTTCTCTAGTTTTCTTTATCAATTATGTTTAAGAGGGAAAAAGGGGATTTTCTCCTTCCTGGCAGATGCCTATTTCCCTGTTCTTACTCCTGCTAGCTCTTCACAGGGTGTGTACAGGGTAAATTATAACAACTATTTTAAAAACTATTTAAAATATACGATTTTTTGACATTTTAAATTATATCTAAATCAAATCAGTTATGTATTTACATTTTGGTAGTTCTTTATTTTTGTCCATTTTATTGCTAAGGTAAATGTTTTATACTTGATTTAGCTTCCTAATTATTTGTAGAATTTCAGATTTTAAACTGCTTTTTTTGCTTAAAAACTTCACACTAGAAATGATTGTTGATTATTAAAAAGGCAAAGTTTAAGACCTTATTAGCATTCTAATCGTACAAATCCCACCAACACAAATCAAAAGTTGATAAGCAAATATATCCAATGGTATATTTGCAACTAATACCACAATGTGATATGCTGGAATGTTCTCAAGTCAAGAAGACTTAAATATTTTCAGTAGATCATACACATGCAGCAACGTTGGATGCAGGAGCACAATTTATGTTAATATGTTGCTCTTAGTTGTTTTTGAAAATTCTAACCAAAGGTGTCCAACTATAGACATAAATGGCTAACTTTAGGCTACTGGTTGAAAAATGTTTATATGTGCCTATAAAAAAAGCTTGTAATAGCTGTCAATCTACTTAACACAATTTTTTTTTCATGGGCAGCTTTAGAATATTGAAAAGAGGTAAAGGTGGTGTGGCACATGATTACATATAGCACAACACACATTTCTCCAGTTAAAGAAAAACTAGAACTTTACTAATAAGAGAGGAGACAGCACTACATTATTCGTCTTAAGATTAAAGCAAAAAAGAAATGTAACTACTGGAATGTGTGCTAATTTGCTAGAGTGTATATAAAGTTTAAAAAAAAAATACAACAAACCAGGCAAAAATAGTCAAGGGATAGTGTATCTTTAGACCTATAGCAGAGGTGGACAAAATACAGCCCACAGGCCAGATCTGGCCTACCAGGCCATTTTATCTGGCCCACTAGGCCCCTAAAACATTTATAAAATTAATATTTATCTGCTCCTGGCTGCCTGTCAAAGATGACAGGAACCTGGAGCAGTAGGACCCAGGGAAGGCCACAGCAGGACCCAGCAGCAAGCCCCCCCCCCCCAAACCAGGAGCCCCTGACTAGCAGAGGCTTCTGGCCTGGGACTGTGGGGCTGTTCCCACCTCCCTGCACTGGAGAAGGATACTCAGATAAGAATGCAGGGGCATGGTGTGTGTGGAGAGCAGGGGAGGACCATGGACAATCAACTCAGTCCTTGGGGCTGGGCCAGCTCCTGCCGAGTCCTGCGGTTGGGGCTATGCAGCTGGGAACCACGTGGTGCTGGAGCACCACGTTGGCCAACGGGAAAGTGGGAAAAGCAGTGGTGGAGGTGAGTGGGAATGTGAAGCCCAGTAACAGCTGGGTGGGAGCATGGGGCTACACCAGTGTCCCAGGGCCAGTGCTGGCAGGGCCCAGAGTGGGGCAGTAGGAGCACAGGGAATGGGCTGGCAGGGTTCTGTGAAGCTGGGCTGGGCTGCGCCAGCAAAGAGAGGGGGGAGCCAGCCCAGCTCCCTAGAGCCCTTGCCAGCCAGGACCCTGCACTCCTGCTGCCCCACTCTGGGCCCCACTGCCGCTGGTCCTTGGACACTGGTGTGGGCCCTGTGCTCTCACCCACCCATTGCAGCACTCCTGCATGTCTGCTTACTCCTAATCCCCCCCCACCTGCAACCACTTTCAATGCTTCCATGCCCACCCACTGGCTGCATGGCCAGACTACAGGAGCATGGGGCCTGCACTGGTACCCTGGGGCCAGGAGCAGGAGTGGGGGGGTTCATGCATCCATGCAATGAGGGAGGGAGGGAGGGAGGGGGAGAGAGAGCAGTAAGAGAAGAACAGATTTTGTGTGTGTGTGTGTGTGTGTGTGTGTGTGTGTGTGTGTGTGTGTGTGTGTGTGTGTGCGCGCGTGCGTGCACGCACGCACATATGTTCATAGGGCAAGACTGTGTGCATGTGTTCATAGGGCAAGTCCCATATGCATACCCCACCATACATATGCACCCACACCCCTCTCACACTATCATACATGCAGACCTCCACACCCCCTCACACCTGAGCCACACTCCCTCGCATACCCACGCACATCCCACATATCCACATACACCCCCACATGCTCCCTCCCCCAACCCCCATACCTATCCACCCCCCCACATGCTCCCCACAGACACATCCACACCCACAGCCCCCCACATATCCACACACACACACCTACATGCTCCCTCACCCCACACTGAGTCCCCGCACCTATCCACCCCAACAACCCCCGACACCCTACATACCCACACACCTATTACCCATCTATGCCTACACCCCTCCACAATATACAAGAGTAAGACTTCATTTTAAGCTATTGTGCAACTAACCCTATGTACACTACCCAAACATGTAAAACAGGACAAAAATATTTTTGAAATCAAATTAATGAATGTTTTAGATGTTTGATTTTTAGTATATAATTTGGTATGTTTCTGGTTCTGAGATGGCAAAGCCCCTTGCTGAAAGGAGTACTTCCGGGGGGCAAGGGGAGGGACTTCTGGTGGCAAAGGTTGGGGGTTAGGAGGCGGGACTTCCAGTCACAAGATGGCAACCAGGGCATGAGGCACCTGTCAAGGGGCAGGGCTACCCATGCAGCCCTTGACAGCTTGCCAAAACTCAGTAAGTGGCCCTCCACCTGAAATAATTGTCCACCCTTGTCCTATAGTCATTATACTTAAATGTACATCTCTTTTTCAGATTCATAAAATAAAATCAGATCTTCTTAAGCATCTTGACAGTGCCTCCAATACTTCACAGTCAGTCATTTCTACACCTGAGTTAATATTACCATACCTGAAGTTAAGGTTTTTATGTAGAGCTAAAAACAGTCTGTGGGGCTGTAAAACAGGAGACATCACTAAGAATGCCTGATGCACAGCCAAATTGCAGAAGAAAGGATAGTTTGAATAGTGAAACATCAAGACCATTAAAAAGGCAAGAGTGTTAACACCTCTGGGG
>NW_005841883.1:4034629-4036104 GCF_000455745.1 Alligator sinensis
ACAGGAATCAGGGAGCTGATAAAGGTCAGGGACAGAAATTACGCATAAATGGGTATAAGTGATCAGAAACCAGTTCAAATCTGTAACACAACAGGGTTAGGGACAGACATTACACATAAACCAGTTTAAGTGATCTGAAACTGGTTTAAACCTGTAACAGAACAGATGCTCAGTGAACATAAGCCAGTTTAAAATGGCTGAAACCAGTTTGAGATAAACCTGGTTGAATGTAGTATCAGACTTAACTGATTTGGCTCAAACTGGTTTATGCAATGTCTGTCCCAGACCCCTTCCTGGTTTAAGTTAAACCAGACTCCCCCAGCATCCCAGATGCTTTGCAGCTCTGAGCAGGCTGTCTGCTGGAGCTGAGCAGGGTTGGCCCCACCCTTCTCCTTCCTAGCCAGAGCACTATCACTGCTCTGGCTGGCTGAGGGACTGCAGCAGCTGCCAGGCTTCCCCCTCTTCCCCACCCCTCTCCCTGCTGCCTGCATAAGCAGGGATCCTCCCCTCTCTTCCCTCTCCCACGGCAGGGACCCAGCCTCTGGCCATACCCCCCCATGCTAGCTAATGTTGAGAGGTATCTGTGTGGGTCTCCAATTTCACTGGAACAAAGGGCAGACAGCTAGTGGCTTGCAAATGCACCCTGCAGGTAAGAAAAGCTTGAAATTAACGAGAGAGATATTTTCTCTTGTAGGACTTGATGGGCTGATAAATTTTGTTTTGACAAATAACCTGCTGCGTGCAACTTGTCAGTCTTCCAGAGGGGACAGAGAAAGGTGTTAGAAATTACCTGGTTTGCAGACAGACAGTCTGAAGAATCAAGGAGACAGAGATTGTAAACCTTAGTACCAACAGATGCAGGGTCTGGCAACTTTTCCGTTCCTTGAGCAGCCAGTGGGGAAAAGCTGGGACTGCAGGCCAGGCTGGAGGTTAAAACCCCTCCCTAATCAGATCATCCTGCCGAGCCTGGCCACACACCCACTCAGCTCAGCACTGTAGAAGGGAAGGGAGGGCCGCTCTAGCATCTCCTAGCTTCTAGTCTGAGCCACTGCAGGCATGTTTCTGCATTTCTGGAATGAAAAAGTTATTTCCATCCACCTCCAAATCGGTTCAAGCTTTGCAGGTTAGACTAACCTGCAAAGATTGAATCAATTCAGACTCACGCTTTTTGAATGTCTATCCCTAGCCCAGGATTTAATTGCATATAAACTGCTTTCAAAATGGCCAGAATTGGTTTAAGATTTCATAGATTTTCATAGATTTCATAGACATTAGGGCTAGAAGGGACCTCGGAAGATCATCGAGTCCAGGCCCCTGCCCAAAGGGCAGGAAGTCAGCTGGGGTCATAGGATCCCAGCAAGATAAGCATCCAGTTTGCTCTTGAAGGTGTTCAATGTAGGCGCTTGAACCACCTCCGGTGGCAGGCTGTTCCACACCTTGGGGGCTCGGACAGTAAAGAAATTCTTCCTTATGCC
>NW_005841883.1:4036313-4042604 GCF_000455745.1 Alligator sinensis
CATCTTGTGGTCAATGATGACCCCCAAGTCTCTTTCTTCCATAGTGCTAGCCAACATAGCACTGCCGAGCCTATAAGGATGCTGCGGGTTTTTTTTCCCCAAGGTGGAGAACCTTGCATTTATCGGCGTTGAACACCATCAGATTCTCATCCGCCCACTCGCTGAGCCTGTCCCGGTCAGCCTGGATCACCTGCCTGTCTTCTGGTGTGGATGCTTTTCCCCAAAGTTTGGTGTCATCGGCGAACTTGGCCAGTCCGCTTCTGACTCCAGTGTCCACATCATTAATGAAGATGTTGAACAATATGGGTCCAAGGACAGAGCCTTGGGGGACCCCACCGGTCACAGGACACCATGATGAGTGACTTCCATCAATTACTACCCTCTGGGTCCGACCACGGAGCCAATTTTCCAGCCAGTGGATCGTGGATGTAACCTAGATAGATGTAATATCAGACTTAACTGGTTTAGATTAAATTTGTTTATTGAACTTCTGTCCCAGATCCCCTCCAGATTCAAATTAACTCAGTCCCCTCGCATCCTAGGATGCTTTGTACCTCCCCTGCACACTCCCCCTCACAGGGTGGGTGGGCTAGCTTTGGCCCAAGCTGTCTGGTCCAGTGAAGCAGGGAGGCATGCTCTAGTACCTCGCAGCTTCTGGCCTGGGCCACTGTAGGCATGTGGCTGCATTTCCAGAATCAGAAGTGAATGTCTGTTTACTTGCTTATCTGTTCAATCTATGCAACCTAGACTAACCTACAAAGATTGAATTGATTCAGCCTTGGGCTTTTTGACGGTCTCTCTTGGCCAAGGACTCATGAAGTCGATCGACTCTCTTAGCACTACCTGAATAGAAATGCCATGGCCAGGCAGTTGGTTTTAAAGTTTTGGTGGAGCAGGAACCAAAGGAGGGAAATTGGAGAGGGGGAGGGCGGGGAATTCACCATTGCATCCCTGTTGGATCTGCCCCTTAACCTTTTCACTCTTACCACCAAAGTAATTTTGTCTTGAAATAACAAAGATTTTATCAAACTAAGATAATTAATAGAAGTATTTTAATCCCTCCTGGTCTTGCAATCGATGTCAACAAGAATACATACACGGTCATATCTAGAAATTAATTTGAAGATCACAGGAAGATAAGAATAGGGAATGACAATGTGGGAAAAGGTAGGGAAATTTAAGTATTTAGGAACAATAATAACTGAGGACAATCAAATAACTGAAGAAATCAAGGCAAGAATTTAGTGTTAATATATGCCTATTGAACATGGATAAAATAGTAGCACCAAGGAAAATCTCAAGAAACCTTAAAATCCAGCTTTATAATGTAGTTGTTCAACCTGCCCTTTTATATGGAATGTGAATCCTGGACTCTGATAAAGACAAAGGGGAAAAGGATGCTAATGTTTGACATCAAAGTTCTAAGGAAAATATTTGGTGCAGTACAAGAAAACAGAGAATAGAAGAGAAGACATGGTAAAAAACTTGTGGACCATTACAAAAAAACCTGATGTCTTGAACAAGACAAGCACACAGAGAATGAGAGCATATTGTAAGAACTGATGAGAGAAGTCAAGTCAGGCAGATTTTGGAAGCTGAACTGGATGGTATCAGACCTTGAGGAAGACCAATTTATGATGGAATAGTAATCAAATACAATTAATTGGATTGTTAATTAAAATAATTACTTAAGCATTTGCAGGATAAAACAACTAGTCTCCCATGTTTTGTTCTTTGTCTATAGTAATTATGTAAATTTTGAAAAAGGTCATAAATCAAGAAGAACACCTTTACATTTAAATTAGTTCTTAGACTTAAGATGCCTTATTTATTTACTTATTTACATTTAAATTAGTTCATTTATATTATTCAGTTGACCAAGTAGGATTGGTCCTGGCCAAATGAGATAACCTGGTGACTGATTTAAACATAGAGGGCAGCCTGGGCAATAGCGACCATGAAACCATTAAGTTCACAGTCTGTCACAAGGCAGACAAATCGGATAGCAGGTTTAAAGTTTGGGACTTCAAAAGTGGAAACTTTGACAAGCTCAGGTCACTAGTAGGGAATGTGCCGAGGGGCCAGGGACCAAAGGTAAAAGGAGTGTATGAAGAGAGGTTGTTCCTAAAGGACATGATTCTTGAAGCACAAAGGAAAGTCCATTCCCATGCAGAGGAAATGTAGCAAAAGGGCTGGGAAGCCCTCTTGGCTAAACAGGGAAATCATGGTCCTCTTAAGGAAGAAAGAGGCATACAGTCAATGGAAGCTAGGGACAGATCCCAGAGAGGACAGTATAACTATAACACTTGTAGGGATCAGATTAGAAAAGCTAAGGCAGCAACTGAACTAAAATTAGCAATGGGAATCAAGGACAACAAAAAGTCCTTCTTTAGGTACGGAGGGAATGGGAGGAAAATGAATGGGAGTGTGGGGCCATTGCTTAACAACTCAGGACAGCTAATCACTGGCATTCAGGAGAAAACTGAACTCCTGGATGACTACTTTGATTCGGTCTTCCACCAGGTCAAGGGTAAAAATCATGCCAGCTAGGGTACAGAATGAGCAGGGCTCAAATGACCACCTTCCTACTATTGCCGTAGAACTGGTGTGTGATCAGTTAAAGAAATTGGATGTATACAAGTTAACAGGTCCAGATGAACTTCATCTGAGAGTGCTGGAAGAGCTGTCTGAAGTCATTGCAGAACCCCTGGCGAAGCTCTTCCAAAACTCGTGGTGCTCCGGGGAATTCCCTAAGGAATGGAAGAGGGCCAATGCTGTGCCTATCTTCAAGAAGGGAAGGAGGGAGGACTTGGGTAACTATGGGTCAGTTAGCCTAACTTCTATCCCAGATAAAATCCTGGAAAAATTCATTAAGGAGTTTATGTGCAATAGGTTTGCAGAAGGTAGGATTCTGAACGACAGCTGGCTTGGCTTCATCGTGGGCAGGTCTTGTCTTACCAACTTTATCGCCTTTTATGATTGGGTGACTCGCCACCTGGATAAGAGAGAGGAGGTTGACATGACATACCTTGGCTTCCAAAAAGCTTTCTATTTGATATCCCACAATGTTCTCATGAGAAAATTGGAAGACTGTGGGCTTAACTGTGAGGCACTCAGATGGGTAGGAAACTGGCTGAGGGGCTGGACCCAGAAAGTTCTAATGAACAGATCTGTTGTCTTGGCAGGAAGTGGCCAGTGGTGTCCTGCAGATTTGGTGCTTGGCCCAGTGCTATTCAACATCTTCATGAATGATTTGGATGTGGGGGTGAAGAGCTCACTGGCCAAGTTCTCGGACGGCACCAAGTTATGGGGAAACGTGGTCACACTTGAAGATAAGTTGCAGATACAGGCGGACCTAGACAGGCTTGCAAGTTGGGCAGACTGGAATCAGATGAAGTTCAACAACGAGAAATGTAAAGTGCTCTACCCAGGGACAAACAATCCCCTACAAACTTACAGGCTTGGCAATGCCAACCTGACCTGCACTATGAATGAAAAGGTCCTAGGGGTAATAATTGACCACAGTATGAACATGAGCTGGCAGTGCGATGCTGTAGCCAGCAGGGTCAACAATACCCTGGCATGCATCAATCGATGCATCTCCAGCAAAACCAAAGAAGTGATTCTCCCACTCTACTCAGCATTGGTGAGATCGCAGCTGGAGTACTGTGTCCAGTTCTGGGCGCTGCGCTTTAACAAGGATGGGTAAAGCTTGAGAGAATCCAGAGGAGGGTCACCTGTATGATCAGAGACTTGCATGTCAAGCCATATGAGGAAAGGCTGAGTGATCTGGGACTCTTCAGCCTGAAAAAGAGAAGGCTGAAAGGGGACTTGGTAGCAGGTTACTGCTACATGAGAGGCATATGTCAAGGACTCGGTGAACAACTGTTCACCAGGGCACCCTTGGGGAAAACTAGGAGTAATGGTCACAAGCTCCTGGAAGACTGTTTCAGGCTCAACATTAGGAAAAAACTTCACAGCTAGGGTGTCCAGACTGTGGAATAAGCTCCCTCCAGTGGTGGTACAATCGCCTACCCTGGAAATCTTCAAGAGGAGACTGGACTGGCACCTTGCTGGGGTCACCTGACAGCAGTTGTCTTTCCTGCTTGGTGCAGGGGGCTGGACCTGATGATCTTCTGAGGTCCCTTCCAGCCTTACAATCTATGAAATGGGAGTCAGCAGAGAACTCTGGAGACAGGAGCACATTATATGGTGTCAGCTCTTTGGAAGAAGGGAACACATGACCAATAGGAGAGACACAGCAGCTTTCAGTAACACTGTGAAAGAAGTGAGGGAACATAACTATTGCTCTCAAGGTTAATAAGGCCACATACATATTGTGATAATGCCACTGCAGTGAGGACTAATAAAAAAGAATTTGGGGGAAAATATGCAGACTGACTGTTTAGTTACATCCAGACTATTAACAACCATGAGTATTAATACAGACTTGAATCTATATGTGTTAATTGGAAAAAAGTATATCTATATGTAATGAAGTGTTTAACTATCCAATCTATGTGCACAACTGTCCAGTTGGGCACTCAATTACGAGCATACAAATATTATAGACAAGAAATAATTAGTTGAAAGCTTGGGTTGTTTTTTTTTTAATGTCACTTTAAAGGATTAACCATGCTAGTCTGGTAAACAAAACTTCGCATTGGCACTTTCATCTAATCATTTCAGTCAAGTTTGTGAGATAAGGAAATATAAAATACACCCTTTTGCTTGTATGATTCACAAATATGAATACTAATTTCTTCTTGCAGAGAACATTACTAATGTACAAGTTAAATATAACCTGCTGGGTTTTGTTACAAAGAGCTAATGTCTTTTTAAAAGAGTTTAATGATTCAGTCTTCTTTTGAAACCTCAGTCATCTTTGGAAACCATGCAGTTACAGTTTTGACAGGAAGCAATTATCATCTCAGAGGAATAAAGATGATTTAAAAATCACTATTAGACACAAGGGGTTTTTCCCTTGAAAATGGAGGTTGGGTGGGGAAAAAAAGATGTCAAACACCATATTTCAGGGTGTGCACTACTCCTAAGGACCAAGGTTTGGAGTAAAAACTTCTACAAACCCAGTGTGGAGTGTTATTCAAAAAGCAACAGCAAAGCACAGAGAAGTAACAATGCAGCTGTGTGCCTGAGGCAAAGTTCCCACGCAGGCATAGTGGCAATTTCCAATTCCTGCCATGCTGCCAGTATAATTGTGTGGCAGCAGCTATTTTTTTCCCACCTCCTCCAAGTCAGTACTTGGGGCAGCTGCCCCTGTTGCCCTGCCCTAGTTACACTCATAGCAAAGCGAATGATGACAAGGGTGTTAAAAAAAATCTTCAAGCTGAGGTTTGCCAACTTAGTGTTTATGTCGCTGAATTAGTGAAACAAGGGAAAAACTGGAGTTTACAAAAAATTAATTTTGAAAGGTTTGGCAGAACCAGGATGGAACTGCTGCTTGAAATTAAAGATGGAGACCAAGCAGAATAGCCCTGCGGTCATGCGTACTCACATGGGATGTTGGAGACTGATACCTAAAATTCAGTCCAAAGAAACGCACCTGGACCTCTCAAGTCCCGGCAGAATGCCCTACCCACTAGGTTACTGTTTTCTGATTATATTTCTTTTTCCAATGAAAAAAAATCCTTTCAAACTCTTTATCTGCTTTATGTTATCCAAGGATTTTCCCCTACATCAAAAGAATTCCCAACAACATTTTTAGACTTTGTTTAGACTTTTACTGTATCCCATCTGCATTGTCAAACTTTGGGCCAGGATTGGCTCTGATTTTTCTAGTTTTTTATAATTTAAGAATACTGTACTAGAAAATACACTCTCATTCTGTTAAAGCTGAGAAGCCTGTTCACTTAGTCTTAATACTACAATGTTTAATTTTACCCTACCCTATATTTAGTTAAGCCTTTATGTTTAAGATGATTTTTCTCAGTATGTTCAATCAACTTTACCCAAAGACTTAAGATGCCTTACTTATAAATTTCCTCAGATTTATTTGAGTCTCCCTAATTTTTATGGCTCTAAATAGTTACTAGTGCTAGCATTCTTTTTCTCCAGTTTCTAATAAATTCACTTAATTTGGAGATGCATGTTTGTTTACACAAGCACCACAACATCTGTGCTTTTGAATCGAGGAAATTTATATTTTGCTGAACAAGAATAAAGAACAACAAAGTCTGTCTCTCCTCCTTTTCCAACTGATTTAAATCAGCATTGGTATCTTCCAAAAATTTGGTAAGCTGAAACATTACTAAAATGTGCATGTCTCTTTCC
>NW_005841883.1:4042635-4073306 GCF_000455745.1 Alligator sinensis
AAAATAGCATGTGCTCTGATATTGCTACTGTTAGCTATACCCAAATCTTGCAGATGTTACCAATCACTGAATGTTAAACACCATCATCCCATCCAGTCAATCCCTCATCTATGGGCCTTCAGCTTAAAGTGTCAACTCCAATCAACATGGGCCTGTAAACCTGGAGTGGTCTCCACTGCTGTTGCGGCCTCCAGCCCTGATGCCTTTAACCATCCCAGCCCCTCCTGGGATCAGGCCTCTGTATCTCAAACGTTCTCCAACCCTTTTTGGGCTTAGGCCTGCATACTCTGCCCCCCCTGGGCTCAGGCCTCTGTCTCTTCCAACAGACTCTACCTGTTGTGGGCTATGAGCTCCCTGACCCTACTTGTTCTTGCCCCTCGCAGGCTACAGGTCTCTGACCCTGGTTCTCACCCCTCATGGGCTATGGGTCTCTGACCCTACCTGCTGTCCTCACTCTGTGGCTGTGGCCCTGCTTCTTGGCCCTAATCCCTTGGGCCCTCACCCCACTCCCAGGGCAGTTGAGACCTACACTGCCACTACAATCTCAATCCCTAAACCACTGGTCTTGCCTAATCCCAGCTCAGGTGTTAGTCAGGAGTCTTGCTATAGCCCTTCTGTTCAAGAGCTCCTCTTTCCATGGATTCCAGGTCAGACTGCCTGGCCAACTCAGGCTCTGGGCTTATATCCTACAAGCCCAGCTCTCTTTGGGGTATGGGGTTCCCTTGATTGGCCTCTGACTCACCTGCTTTTTCTGAAGCCTGCCTTCCCTTGAAATAGCAGGAGCACCAAGCTCCTGCTACACATAGACAAATATAAAATGAGTGAAAATTAACAATTTAAAAAAGAATTTTACAAATTGAAGTGAATGAGGCCATAGAAAGGGGAAGAGGTACTGACATGCTAAATCTGTTAGAGGAGAGAGTTTGTACAAGTATTTAATTTCAGGCAAAGTAATGCAGTGGCAAGGCAAATATCAACATGATCAGAAACTCAAAAATGTATCTCAACCTTCTTTAAAAATATGGGTGCACTCCATACCAATATGAATGTTAAATATTTTGCAACCCAGAACACCAGCACAGTCAATTAATATGCTGATAAACTTATTCAACTTCCTCAGAGAAGGACTAGCAGCAAATCCCATTGCTTCCATGTGAATAGATTAAACATAATCTGCACAGTTTAATAGATTAAACTGTACAGACTTGTGTACAGTTTCAAACCTATTCAGTTCCATAGGGGCTGCATAAACACATTCAAATAACTTGGGACAATTCTCCCAGGTTTGTTATCATGGTAGAAAAAACTTACCTAGAGCCAGATGTACAGACATTCAAATGCTGAGGCCCTGAAGAATGGAGCATTTACAGCGCTCAAACTGTGCACGCGGGGGGGGGTGACATGGGGGGGGGTCAGAAAGGGACTGTGCACACATCTCAGTATGCTCTACAGGCTTCCATAGTCTGCTTGGCAACAGATGATAGCAGTGTGTAGGACAGCCCTGATTGGCTAATTCAGATCTCCATGGACAGCTTGTATTGTCAGCATGTACAGAGATTCACTCTCCCACAAGAAACTCTCTTGGAAGTGATTTAACCCTGATTACCTTTCTCCTGGAGTGGGTGTTTTTGCTCTCGAATAAAAAGCCTAAACATCTGTGTGCTCAAGGTTTCTTCTGGGAGAGCAGCAACTCTCCCAGGATAAACACAATGCCTGCACAAGGCCTCATTCGAGCACTCATTTATGTAGTATGACAACCCCCCTACCCCTATAATTAAAAAGAACTTTTTTTTTTCCAGTAGAACTAATAATCAAAGCATTTAACTACAGCTCTATCATTAAATAAATAAAGAGGTGGAAGGGTTGAGGTCCATCATTGCCTGTACTGTACACAGTGCTATAGCAATGAGATTTGGTGCCTGGGGCAAAGCCCACCCTTGCCCCGTACACAGCTCTGGGGGTGGCACATGCCCCCTCATGCGTGCTGGGGAGTGCACACAGCAGTGGGAGCGAGGGCATTCCCCGTTCCCATGCCCCCCCAAACAAGCTGCTTGTGGCTCCATCCTGTGCCCTGCCCTGACTGGGCAGTGCTGATTGGCACCCCTTCACTTCAGCACTTGGGACGGTCACCCCACTTGCCACCCCCCTTGCTATGGCACTGACTGTGCAACTTGAGGAAAAGCATTTCTGCATCAACCTGATTACACGTTAACAAAGAAAAGCATGCTTTCCCTCAAAACAAAACCAAATAAAACCAATACAACCATTGAAAATATTTTCCTGCCAATATGTTCTGGAGCAGGTTCCTACCCAAATACAAACCTAGTAATCAATGTAAGCCTTGTGTCTGTGGCAAAAAAGATCATGATTAAACATCTCATTCCAGTTACAATTCAAGATAACACTGAACAAGCAAATCATTATTCACTTTTTTTTTAAATTGTGGTACAGTGAATTGTCTCAGGACTTAACGGGCAAAACATGCTCATTGTCAAGTTTAGGTATGAGGGAAAAACTGAATTACAAAGGGACTTGGCTATAAATCCATTATGAAGCTTGCCACAAAGCACACATTTCCTCAAGTCATTTGATACATACTACACAAAAGTAAAATGAAACATTAAGAAAATTGTATACAATGGGACTTTTTGCAAGCAAGAACTTAACTGATTTAAATGACAGATGTGCTTACATTCTGGGCTGGAGGAAAAATGTGACATGATCCACAGGTGATCAGTAGGATAATTTAATTTTATAAACAAATATTTTCAATGCTTATACTTGTCTCTCATAAGCCAAATTCTATCCTTATACATGCATACATTGTATGTATGAAGTGTGAGTCAATATGAACTATGTAACCATCTGTGATGATTTGGGAAATGTATATAAAGGCAACTTAGATATTCTGGCTGATACAATAAAATGTGTTGTACAGTGGAATGCCTCTTCATGGCCACTTTTGCTAATGAAACCTCTAGTACACACACGACAGACTTGGAACAATGCAGAGTACTTAACTTCAATGGCTACACTTTACCAAAAAATTGACTCACTGGAAAGTTAATGCAGCTCACTGGAGTGGAGAAAACTATTATGCTTATCTGCCTCTGAGATGGCTTGGGGACTGGAAATTGCTGAAACAGATGGGAGAAAGGAGAGGTCCTAAAATGGACTCAACAAAAAATCTCATAAGCCAGCAGTTCTCAAACTGTGGGCTGCAATCCTCAGGGGGTTGCGAGCAACTTAAAAGGGTGCCACAAACTTCTCAGGGGGTACCATGGTGGTGAGGGGAAGCAGCGTGCAGTGGTGGCATGTAGTGATGGATGGTGGTGGCTGCTGTGTGCGAGCTCTCTGTCCCCCACCACCACCATCCAGCACTCAGGGTTATTGTAGCACAAAGTTTGAAAACACCTGTCATAAGCTATCATAGGAAATGTTGAGAAAAAAAGAAAAGATCAGACTGTCGCAACAAGAGGTAAGCCAACAAAACTCAGAGAAAGTAAGCTGAGCTGGAAGGACCTCAGGGTTCAGAAGTGAAACATGAGTTACAGGAAGATAACCCCAGGCCAAAGATTGCTCCAGGGGACATAGGGAAATTCATGGAGGCTTTTTTACATTGGTCTAGATATGCACATTTCTGGTGCTTTATGGTGTTCTGGTGCTCTGTGGTGTTTGGAGCCATATACAAACTAAATCTATCCCGTGTATTTGAAGAGTTCTATAATCCTAGACCTGGAGATTTATTAGGGTGTATATTTAAGTTACTGCAGTATTTTGTGTGCACTTGACTTGAGCTAGCGTGACCATGCATCCTGATTTGGCCGGGACACTCCAGGATTCCATAGACTGCTCCCAGCTAGTTGGTTAAAGTCCTGGGCTGGAATACAGCAGGGAGGCAGAGTGGCATGGTGCACCAGGCAGGCAGTTGGGCAGGCACCACTACTCCTGTGCAGAAGCAAGTATGTGTCATGTGTTGGCGGGGTGGTGCCTGCTCCAGTCTACCCACCTTGCTCCCACCTAGAAGCAGTGGTGCCTGGCCAGCTGCCTGCCTGGCACACCATGCCACTGTGCCTTCCTGCTAGACTCTGGCCCAGGACTTTTGGCCAACCAACTGGGACAGGGCTTTGGAATCCTGGAGTGTCCCAGCCAGACCAGAACACATGGCCATCTTATCCTGAGCACTAAAAGTAGTAGGGCTGTAGGGTTCTGTTTCCATGAAGGGGTAACAGAAGAACCTGTATAAGAACAAGTGATAAAATAGTGCCACAGTCTACTGACATCCAAAGAAGCTTAGAGCACACAGGTCAAGTTAATTTGAGGCCCAACATAGCAAACATCTAAGTAGGGGAAACTACCAGATCTGTGATGGCATTTGAAGGCTGGATGTAGCATCAATATCCTTGAAGTAATACATCAAGAAACACCTCACCCAAGCTAACTACTATCTGATGGAATACACAAGGATTTCTGAGTAATTTAAGATGTTATTCAGTTCCTCTCAAGAATGAAAAGAGCATGAAAATAAATAAGGTAAAGCTAGAATTGCACGACAGAAAAACAAAAAGAACCGACTTCCAATCAGAACACTCCATTCAAACAGAAATGCTTTACTGTTTGTAGTGAGAATGGTACCACATGAAAAAAAAATCACATGAAACTTGATATGAAACTTGGACCATTTTGGGGGCATATTAATTAGAAGACTGGGGATGACTGTACCTGTGTTTGGTGCGTTTACTAGGGGCTAAACCTACTAGTTGTCTTTCTAATATATTAAATGCTATCTGTGTTATAAGTGGGCTCTGCATTTCTTAAGATTTGGACCAGTTCTTGTAGTTGTAATGAGAAGACTGATAAATCATGCCACTATGCATAAGTGATACAGATCAAAATCCCAAGAATCTTATAGTGAACTGAGGCCTTTCTTGACAGAATGCCTCCCTTTCCCCAGATGCAGCACAAAGAATTATATTCATGTTCTGTGCACTTAATTAAAGTTTACCCCACACAATATTATGCTGAATATACCCTAACTATAAAATGAGCTCTGGAATGCAATCACATATTTAATGCGCACTGTAAAAACAAATCTTGTTCTGAGTCTGGCCTGAGAAATTCTAATTTTACACAGAACCTCCTGGTAGTGACAGATGATATTCTTAGCCAATTCACAGAAGCTTTGGGACCATTCTTCTGTTCCTTACTCTCCAGAGGGGAAAAAAAACATGCTATTATAAAAGAAGAATGTTAAATGAAAGCTGTTCCAGAATAATGACTTATCAGAGGGTTTTAAAAACAAAAACATAAAACAACACCAACAAAAACAGAAACTTGATTCTTAAACTGATAAAAATTAAAGAAAAGCATAGTCATAAGAGGTTGGACTGAATAAGGAGTTCAAGATTGACTTCCTGATTGCTTGTTGTGTATTTTACAATCACATATCGAAACACTCAGGGGAGAAAAGGAGAATGCATGTCCTTTCAAAAACAAATTTATAATAACTATATTTGAGATAGGGAGGGATACTGCAAACCAAAAGACCAAGTCAAATCTAGACAGTCTAATCACAGCAACTTGAAACTCTACCCAGATAAATTAGCCTGAGCTGAGATCTGTGCTGCTGTAGGTATTATTGTTTCAGTAACTGAGGTAGTTCACTTAAAGCTAGCAAAGGAATTGCTATACTACAATAATGTCTGCAGTGTAATTCCTGTTTAGTTCTTGCACAACGAATGGGCTAGAAGATGAAGTTTCAGCGTGAAGTCTTCTTATGTTGGCTCCTCAGATTAATGCTTATTCTGAATATTCTGAAAATCTAGAATTCTAATGGTGTAGTATTCAGTTTATTACCTGAGCATGCTGATTTATAAGTACAAACCCAACAATTAAAGATAAGCAAGTGCTTTCAACCTCTTATCTTGCTGGATTCTCTTCTTCATCTACAATGAATTTTTCATCCACAAAGCAATTTTTGCTGTTCCCAGAGATAAAACTGTACTTTAAAAATAGTAGAAATTATGTTGATTAAACAATGCATTTGATCCAGAACTACATGAAGAATATTGGAATGAGGGAAGCTTTGTGGGAACTGTGTCATCCTTCTATATTACACAAGCAAGGATACAGCATCTGCATTTGTCTTTATATAGCTCTGGCAACAATATCCTGGCAACCACATTTCAATGGAACAAATCCAGGCAATTAAAATGATTAGACATAGCAACAGTTTCTTTTTATCTTTCCACTTAATGGGCCAAATGTAATCAGAGAACTGATGTTCAAGGAATTGCTGCATACAATTAAGTAATATGTTGTCTGCCTTGATAGTCAGTTGTCTAACTTTCAGTTGCATTTTTTTGCTATTGTCTCTTCATGGTACTTGTTATAAAGACAGTTTCAAAGCTGCCCCTATTGTTTGGTATGCATAGCACTACTAAAATATGAAACATTCAATGCAGCTTGGTAGTTTTCATTAATATGAAATCAGTCATCTTGTTATGTTATGTATTCTTCATGTATAAAGGCTGAAAGGATTAAATCACTGCAGAAGTAAATCCCTTGATGCATTAGCCTACTTTATCATTTCCACTTACTCAAAAATACTATACTAAATTCCTGATACCATTAATCAAGATTTGGCATCTGCATCTATGCACCCATGCAGACCAATCCTCATTAGGTGGTATAAACATCTCCTAAAATGGGCTATGGAACATTAATTCTGTATTATAGAGCCATTTGGGTGCTTAGACAAGTTACATTTTTCATGTGATTGGGCCCCTGAAAATGCTCTACAGCTGTGATGCAAGACATGCGCATGGCTGCAGAATGCTTTTAAAATGGCCGATTGCACAAAAAATTAACCCATATCAAATCAGGTATTAAATGCAGGGGCTTTAAAGCAGAGCACCTTAGGAAACTTGTCTTTCCTCCAGGGTTAATTTTTCATGCTTTGTGGGACTGTCAGTAGGAAAGGGAGAAGGAAGAGGGAGCAGCATGGTGTTGCCAGCTGCTTTGCCTGGCTAGAGCTGGAGGAGGGGGAGCGGGGTAGAATGGAGCCCCCTCACTTCATGCCTCCCCACCACAGCTACCCCAGCTGGGATACTAGGGGGAGCCAGGTCAGACCCACAAGGCAATGGGGTTCCTTTTCACCCCTTCCCCCCAGCTCTTGCTGGGCAAAACAGCCAGCAACTGCTGCTGCTGCTGTCAAGAGGCCTGAGTAGGGGAAGGGAGCCCTCCCTTGCCTTGTGGGCCTGATATGGGTCCCCCCAATACCCCAGCCAGGGTGGGGGGGTGCCAGGAAAGGAGGCTCCATTTCACCCCACCCCTGACCCAATAGGCAAATGTCAGATGGGTCGGGAGGAGGGGTGTGTGTGTGTGGGGGGGGGGATGGCATAAGTGTTAATATCAGGAAGACTCCACTGAACATGTTTAGACTTTTGAAATAGGCAAATGTGTGTGTGGGGGTGGGGGGAGGGGGGAGAGGGCTGTACCCCCACCTTCATCTCCCTCTTCCCTTCCCGTCTTTTATATTCAAATCACTCACTCCACTTTATACACTACTCTATGCTTGCCCTTTCACAGTCAGGGCCAACTGGTCCTATCCTGTGGAACCTGTAGCCACAGGGGGCCCCACAGCCAAGGGGTAGTGCCCCGCTCACCACCCTTCACCTGCATCATGTTTAAATGGCTCGATGCAGGCAGGGAGTCCCTTCCCGGCTGAGCAGGGGAAGAGTTCCTGGCTCCGGGGAGGAAACCCAGGTGTCCCCAGCATGTGCTGCCCCCACCCTGCACCCCCCGCAGTGCAGCCCACATGCACACAGCCTGGCCCTGACTATTTTATTTCAGTGAGTTTATACCAATATTAACTGCAATTTTGATTTTTTGATGGATTGGGGGCACCAAAACTATATCTTGCAGGGGGCCCCAAAAAAATTGTGGGCCAGCCCTGTTCACAGCATCTGATGACGTGAACTCAAGTTCACAATAGTTTGTGCTTTCTCATATAGATCTTGTTTAGTTAGCCTATAAGATACATATCTACCCAGCCTTCAGTAAAACAAACAAACAAACAAACAAAAAACAAACAAACAACACCCCCCCCCCACTCCTCCATCCATATCCATGGACTATACTGACAAAATTTAATGATGAACAATACACATGAGAACCACTCTACAAAGATGTACAAATTAAATACAAGTGCCAACAATGTTTTTTGAAATTGAAGTGCCACATGTTTGGAACAAACCTTGCCCTTTTTCAACTGTAAAGAGGACTCTGAACACAGCAGAACCAATTCAGTTCACAGGGAGCTGTGGCAAGAAGTCCACTAGAGGATCTTCTACGACAATCCTCTGAACAATGCCCATGAGAAAGGCTATGTATATGCAGTTGCTGTAATGAATACTGAGTTTCTAAAAATGAAATAGCAGCTTTGGACTTGCCTAAAGTGCCCCCCCCCAAACCAAAAAACAGTTTGTTTTTTTTAATGGATTCATAGGTCTCCATCTCTTAGGTGATTAAGGGCATGTTTGTTACTTGGAAATAAAATCTAATTTAAGAGCATAGTTGATATTGGAACAAATTATTAATGTAAAAAGGGTGTTGGTTGTAAAAGAATATTCACCAAAATGTCTAGTATACATTAATAAGATGCTGAAATTATTGTAAATGTTGCAGTGAGAATAACTGTAGCTGAAGCTGCTACAAGCCTAAAAGTCCCAGTGCCTATTGTACACCCAGACAACTGATAAGTTCCTGGTGCAGCTGGAGAAACTATACAAGTCCATCTACCCCATGAGCCCCATGTAATAGAGTAGGTTTAAGTCATAAATTAAGGGTTTACAAAGGATATATGACTCCTTGGGCATATCTACACAAGCCACTAACATGCAGCAAAACTGTAGAGCTTATTGCTCCACAATTTACTGCTCCTGAGAAGCTCCTGGGCACACGGTTTACATGTGGACGTGGACTGCAGCACATTGAGGTGTGTCACAACAGCACTGGCTGGCAGGGGTCTGGAGGGTTAGCCTGCCAGCCCAGGGCTGCTCTGACCAGGCGCAGTGTGCTGAGGAGGGGCTGGCTGGGGCAAGAGCATGCTTCAGCATGGGGCTAGCCAGAAGGCAGCTCCCACATTGAAGCACCCTTGTGCCCCAGCCAGCCGGCTCAACATCTACACATGTGTTTCTGAGCATGAAAAACTCTGCAGCAGGGTGGGACTGGTACTTACCAGTTGAGATGTTTACTGCACAGATAGCCAGGAAGGGTAAAGGGAGCTGAGAACTGGAGACGGCAGTGAGATTAGAAGTATGGGTTGTCTGGATGAGTGATAGTATGAGTATATGCAAGTCGACATGAGTAAGCATGGGTATAAGTGGGGTGGGGACAAATGACAGAAGCAGCACAGTAGAAAGGTGGCAAGGAAACAGAAGGAGAGGCTGCTGTGTAAAGGAAAAAGTAAAGTGCTCTTACAGGAATAAATCCTTGTCTCTCCTCTTGTCCCTCTGTGGTTTATTTCAGCTTTTTATTTTTAAAGGGAATGCTCTCCCCAACTTGAAACCCAGGTTTTCCTATTTTGAAAAACGTGTTCAATCTAAAGATGGAGAAAAATGGGATAGAGAACAGAAATGTCTTGTGTCTACTTCAATACACCACACAGCAACAGCTCTAAATTTTAAAGCGTCTGAAGTTTTTCCCTTTTCAATAGAAATTTTGTTTGGTTTTACCCTCCATTTCATTACAAACATTGTGGTGTAATTACAACCACTGAACCACTGCAAAACAAACAGAGTAGTTCTTTGCACAGAACTAAAGTCACGCTCACAAAACAATGACTAGAGCCATTATTATCCATCATGTTTATAGACTACCAAAGTAATTGTTTCTAGCACTTCTAAAATATCACCATATACACTCCATACCCTATACTTCTTAGGGTAGTGAAAAGACTCATACTTAATAATTAAGAGCAATGGAAAACAAATAAAGTAAAAACTAAACCCCTATTTTCTTGGACAGAAATGGCATGCAACTATTTTGAACTGAATCACAACTCTACCTAAGATCCTACATCAGCCTGCAACATGCACAGGATAAGACATAATACAATATCATATTCAGTACCTTAGCAAGGATTGTCACTTTTTCAGTCTTCGTATGATCATTAGGCCTACTGAGGCCTGTAACAGGTCGCATTAGACTCTGGGTGTATGCACACTGACCACCTCACCCCATTTGCTCTTGTCACAAGCCTTGAGTCCTTTAAACTAGGATATGTAGCCTATAGGAAATCATATATTAGGTCCTACCTTGTAGGTTGAAAAGGTCAAGAGAAGGGCTCTCTATAGCAGCCATCACAAGACAGAGAGGCTGTGGAAAATAGGAATGGTCCCTGTTAAGTGTTACGGTATTTTCAAGCTTTTGTATCTTTTTGCTGAGGGACATGTGTGCATGAGACTTTAAAGTGGGCCAAATGCTTTTGCACTGCTTTAATGGTGTCGGTGTTTGCATGCCTCGGCGGCGTATTGTGCATTAATTACAGCCGCTGTAGCAAATTCGGTGGCATAACACATCTCAAATGATTTGGGGAGCAGCAAACTAAAACTCCTCCAAGGAGTTTTAGTTTGCTGCTCTACCAGCCATGGAGTGAAGCACCAGACTCCGTGCAGCTCAGGGGCTCTGCAGGAAGCCCTACAGGCAGACTAGCAGCAACCTGGGAAGGCAGGCTTCACCCAAGAGGACGAAAAAAAATAAAGCGGCGAGCCTGATCTCCCCCCCACTGAACCTGCCTGCCTGCCTGAGCTGTGCGGGGGTCCGGCATTTCCCTCCATGGCTGTGGTGCCCCCGGGGCCACCTGAGCCGGGTGCCTATGGGTGGGTGCTGCCGGGGTGGGGGGCACCATGGCTGTGAAGGAAAGCATCAGCCCCCAGACCAGCCCAGGGACTGCTCCACCTGCTGGCAGCTCACCCTCTCCTCCCCACCACTGGAAAGGCAGGTAAGTCAGGTGTGTGCACAATATAGGGGTTTAATTGGCCCTAAACTGAAGTGGTGTTTTTAAAAACCCACCACTTGAATTTAGGGCCCCCATTTCATCTACACACACCCTAATGTGGAGAATGGGATGTGTTCAAGGGATGGCTCCAGCTCATGCATCTGCCCCCTCTGTTACAGGAACTTTGAGTGCTCTCATAATATAAATATTACTACTGAATAACAGGTCAGCTGAAGCCAAATGTCTAGGAATTATAAAATGAAAACTAGACATGCACCAGCATGGAAGTATCAGGCAAAATCAAGGAAGGAGTCCAAAAAGAAAGTATTTCAATATTTTGAAGCATTTGTGAAGCACTATTTTTGCTCCATTAAAAAAGGGGGAAAAATACATTAGTTTACATACCCACTTAGAAGAAAAAAAAGCAAGCCATAATTTTTAAATAGGCTAATACCAGCTTTTCCAGCTAGCAGTATCAGATTAACATGATTCATTACTTTAAACAGCAGCTATGAAATAAGGTAGAAGATGCTGTAAATGAACTCTTCTCTCAGTAGCATGCTATCACACCAAAATGTACTGAGAGAAAAATAATAGTAATAAAATAATGCTAGTCATCTAGCCACTTTCACACATGTGGCCCTATGGCCAAAAGAGAAACACCAGAGAAATTGGCTCTGATTTTGTATCCAACATACAAACCTCCCATTTCCTTTAGACTAAACTCTTGTTTTTATGGTTGCTACCTAGTTACAAATTCAAGGTCTACAACTTCTGTATATGCAAATTAGTTCAAAATATACAAATCTCTGTTTCTTTATAATGTTTTGTAATGACCGCCACAATGAAAATTTGATCCACAGGTCAATACATCTTGCATGCAAATACAAATAGCATCCCCACATCTCCTCCTAGTCCACTTCCATTTCTCAGCTTGCTAGGCAATAAATAACCTAGATGCTGAGATGTTGATCTATGCCATTCCTGTGCTGTATCCAGGAGCCTGACCATGAAGCACATCCCACCCACTCACTGCCCCCTCCACAGACACCAACCTCTAAAAATAAGGCAGTTAGTCACTCAGGACATAAACAGATGTCACCAAATGAAGTGGATCAACTGTGCCAGGAAGACTCCCGGCCCAGCTGATCTGCTTCACTGAGGAAAATACATGTCACCCATTTGCCTACCCATTTACCCTGAGGCACAATGGACGACATGTCTGCTGCTTGTAGAGGCATTCCTGGAGATTCCTTGGGGCATGTATGTGTAATTGGGGAAAGCTGGGATTCCTCAAGGCACGTCTCTGCAAGCACAAAAACCCATCTTTCTTTGCTTACAGATGCATGACCCTGGAGATTCTCTGGGGTATGTCTGTGTAAGCAGGGAAAGCAAAGCAGGCACTCCTGGGGCTTGAGGGGCCCAATCCTGCACGGCAATTCCATGGAGCTGCCCATGGAGCTCTTAGTTGCCTGCACTCTCCTGCCATAAAGCAAACCGATGTCTGCCACAAGAAAATGGCAGAAACGATTACTGCTTTGTGTCAGGCCATGAATTTTGGCATCTGTGGTGTGACAAATAGTAAAGATGTCTTTTTGTTTTCCCTTTGTGCTGCCATAAAAATTGTGATGGCAGCACAAAGGCAACATCTGTTTGCATCCTCAGCACCAGCCAAACCAAGTTTATGTTTTGCTCACCAACGTGTGTTCAGTGCCACTCTAAGTTGGCTACATTGCCTCAGAGTTGGCACACTGGAACTAAAAGCAACTGGGCAGGGTGGGCTCAGTGGCAGTTCTCTGGGTGCAGAAGTACAGGGGCAGTGTAAGCATTCAGCCTTCAGACAGATCACATCACAGTTTCAGAGTGGCTCCCCGTTCTCCGACTCAGCTTTCTCCACAACCTTTAGCAATTGCCTCTCCAAAGTCAACTTTAGTGATCTATTCTGTGAGGATATTATGCAAATAAACATATATCATTGCAGAATTTGATGTTTACAAGTATTACAAGTCTCATGCTACTAGACACTTTCTTCTAATTCTCAGTTCCTGGATGCAGATGACTGGGAGTCTTAGCTTTCACAAAGGAAAAACATGCTGTCTCTCACCTTTTAGCCTTTGCAATTGTGGAAGAAAACAGAAAGCATGACTCTTATGTATGTTGAAGGTTCAGAAGTCAGTAGATATCGAAAGACCCATTTTTTAAACCTAGATTTGGAAGGCTAACTTGTGATTTTTGAACCTCTGAGGTTCACATTAATATCCTCAACTGCTATGTCACACATCACAAACAGCCCCCTGTTAGAAATCTTGGCATTTAATGGTTTTAAAACTGCTTCTCACCTCAAAAATGTTCTGTTCAAATAACTCATCATGATCACCTCCCAGTTACTGCATTTTCCTTCCCCCACCTCTCTAGAATACTGTCTCTACAAACTAGAGCAGTGAACAATTTCATATATTTTCAGAACCATACCCTGACAAATCTTAAATACAATTGGAACACAATCTCTTTATTAATCTTTAAAACATTCACCAGCAGTGTAGGGGTGCGGCCAGGCACCTGGTGCAAAGGGCAAGCAGTGACTTTCAGTTCATAATCACAAACACTTGGCTGCTGACAGCAGCCACTTTTTTCCCCCAGCTCACACCACAAAGTCAGCACCCAGGAGAATTGCCCCTATTGCTCCTCACTAGTTATGCCACTGATATTTACATTCATGATCTCTCTAGATATGAAGAACTGCACATCCTGCAACCAAAACTTTGCTATAAGCAAAGTGAGAGCTTATAACACGTACAATTAAAGGTAGGCTTTCAATTTCCCAAAAAGCAATTTCACAATGATCATCAATTCATGCTACTGGATTGTACCATAATGTGCCTTCATACATCTGTAGCATCTGTTAGGACAGGAATTCAAATAATCTGAAACCCAAGTACTCCCTCTATTTGATAGAAGAGGGAGTAACTTAACTATTTAAATAGGTGTGCAGTCACGTGGTTAAAGCCATATAATCTTTTCTTCACTTATATAACACATGTTTTGTTAAGTATTAAGTATGGACAATACTTTCTGGATGCATTCCCTATTTACAAAGACAATATAAATTAATCTAAAATGATCTGAGTAGTTCTCAGAATGTATTTTTAGTGCCAGATTCCACAGTTACGATTTTCTTTTAAAGGCTTTATATGTCAGCTGTTTAAATACTCTTCAGCTGAAAGCTGAGATGTAAAACATTTCAGCTTAGAAACCCTTCTTAAGACCACAACACGATCAAAAATATTGTACTTTTCTTTTTGTCGTAATGCACCAGAAAGAGCCAACTATTTAATAATGGGATTTTATAGCTATTCGCTTCTTATGCATCTTTAAAAATGCAATTGCTTAGTGAAGTGTCCAAGACCACAGTGGGAGCTGGAAAGGATTAGTGTACAGTCTGGGTACTGGCCCATAGAAGAGGATGAGACAGTTTTAAAGACCCAAGCAGAGTTAGATATCAAAATCCTATTCCACATCAGTGACAGTTGACTGCTTAATTTCTCCTTTATTTCTCTTCGAAAAATCTTCCCTCAGTGTTACTACTCAGCAGTGGCCTGTTGCTCACATAATCAAAGCATGGTCACAAAACAGAAAACATCCCCTAAAATTAGCATTTATTTTTTAAACTAATCACCATTCTTTTCTCTACTTTTCAAACATGCATTAGTTATAGCAGTAGGACAGGCCAAAATGTAGTGGAAGCCTTTTAGAAAACAAGCCTATAAAGAAAGCTGAACTCATTAAGCAGCCTCACTATTACCCTTGCTGGTGTTCATATCAATCACAACTTCCCTTGTGACTTTGAGCACTATTTATTAGACAAGTTATTAGACTCTCTGGGCACTTTTACACATGCCCTGGGAATGGGGTACAAGGCCAGTACTTTAATTCGAGGGGCTCTGAGAGCTGCTGCAATTAAAGCACCACTGCATCTCATATATCAGGGTCCTGTACTTAAAAATGATGACGGGGTGCTTGAACTAAAGCTTGTTCAATGAACTTTAGTTCAAGAGCCTCTGCCGCCATTTTTAAGCATGGGGACACTGATACATGAGACACAGGAGGCTCCTATAGCATGGTAATTACCACACTCCAGCAGACTCGATTAATAGAGTCTGCTCTGACACACTGGAATTACAGTGCATCAAAGAGGCCTCCACGCTTGCGTATAGGCTCCCTCTGATTACATCTATACCATGGCCCCTGCAAGTTGTGGCCAGGATGCTAAATGAGCTTGCCTTACCTATCTGTTCCTACGAAAAAAATGTCCTAGTGAGGCTGCTTTGAGACATCCTTCTGTAGCTGTTATCACATGTGCTAGAGTCTGAGGTCTTCAGAACATCTTCAGAAGGATGCTCCAGAGTAGTCTTCCCACAGTATTTCTAGGTTTGGAGTCAGGGATGCCTTACTTAAGGCCATCCCATCTGGGACACACTGCTGTCACGGTAGATACAGAAATGTAACTAGGAAGTTTTGTGCTTTGGACTGTAGTGGCAGCTGCTGCAGCAGTGCTGGGGACTGGGCCAGTGGCTGGGCTAGCAGTGGCTGCCATTCTCAGACCCCCTCTAACTCAGCACTTGGGGCTTGTGCCTTGCTCACCTGCCCCTAATGACCCTACTGGATAGACATATCCTCATCTTGGTTTTTTCCATTTGTAATACAGAGATAAACACTTACAATTAATCCTACCTGATGGAGCTCTTCTGTGGATTAGTTTGCAAAACATTTGTAAAGTGTTTTGAACATTAAACAAATGTTCCAAGTATTATAGACAGCTAGTGATGGCAGACGTATTTAAGGCAACGTGATACTTCCCATAACGAGACACTGTATTCAATTGCTTATAACTTTGCCAGTTTTTAATAATATGGGATCAAGTGTTCCCTGCTAGGGCCCAAACCTAGCTATACTTTTAGATGGGTAAGCACCATTTATCTGGCTAACTTTACTTGTGTAAATGCATTTTGGGCTACTTGGATTTTACCTGGGGAGGTACATAACTTTGTGCAAGTCACAGAAAGACAACTCAATTGCCCAATTGCTCAGGAATTGGGTGACCCAACTTTTATATCCCTCTCACCAACAGGTCTTTTGAACCCACATTTCCCATTTTTCACTAAGTTGACCAGGTCATGGTTTTAGGCAGGGCCAAAAGCATCGTCCACAACTCCTGTTGAAGCACCTCTGGAAGAAAGGGAGACCTAGGTTCTGGCCTCTGCCCTTTCTCCTGCCCTCAATGTTTCTATACTTTGCATTTAAAATTCAATGCATAAAATGGCCAGAGAGCACCACTTCTGTCCCACTAGAGAGAGAAGATTTTATAGACATTAGGGCTGGAAAGGACCTCAGGAGATCATCAAGTCCAGTCCCATGCCCCAGGGGCAGGAAGTCAGCTAGGGTCAAAGGATCCCAGCAAGATAAATGTCCAAATGTTTCTTACAAGAGTCCAGAACAGGTGCTTGCATCACCTCTGGAGAGAGTCTATTCCAGGCCTTGGGGACTTGGCCAGTAAAAAAGTTTTTCCTTATGTCCAGCCTAAAATGGTCTTGGAGGAGTTTGTGACCATTGGACTTTGTCATCCCTTGTGGTGTTCTGGTGAACAGGCATTCCCCCAGATCCTGATGCACACCCCTTATATATTTATAGGCTGCCAACAGGTAACCCCTGAGCCTGTGCTTTTCCAGGCTGAAGAGTCCCATGCAGGGGTGATGCATAGGGGGTGCACAGGGGTGCACATGCACCCCCTGAGAGCACTGGTGCACCCCCTGTCAGGCCGTGCTCCCTATTTAGTGTGGCTACTTTTATAGTGAGTGAGATCAGCTTGGGGGACTCTCCCCAGGGTCAGTGGGATCGGCTGCCGGGGGATACCATCCCCCTAGTCGATGACTGGTGTCAGGGGGTAGGGCATGGGCATGGTCCCATGGCTCTCAGCCTGTCTTCATAAGGCCTGTTCTCTTGCCCTCTGATCATGTGCCTGGCTCTCCTCTGAACTCTTTCAAGCTTCTCCACATCCTTCCTAAATTGTGGAGCCCAGAACTGGATGCAGTACTCCAGCTGTGGCCTCACCAAGGCCAAGTACAGTGGGAGGATGACATCCTGAGATTTGCCTGAGAAGCATCTATAGATGCAACCCAGAGTTTTGTTTGCTTTACCAGCTGCAACATCGCATTGGTGGCTCATGTTCATCTTGTGGTCAGTCATGACCCCCAAGTCCCTTTTGGCCGTGGTGTTAGTGAGTGTAGCACTGCTGACCCTATAAGCATGATGCGGGTTCCCCCCAAGGTGGAGTACTTTGCATTTATCCGTATTGAATGTCATCAGGTTTTTATCTGCCCACTTTCTAAGCCTATCAAGGTCAGCCTGAATCACCAGCCTATCCTCGGGTGTGGACAGTCTACCCCAAAGTTTGGTGTTATCAGCGAACTTAGCCAGTCCACTTCTGACACCAGTGTCCAAATTGTTAATAAAGATGTTAAAGAGAAGAGGTCTAAGGACGGAGCCTTGAGAAGCACTACTGCTCAAGGAGCACCATGATGATTCACTTCCATTGACTACCACTCTCTGGGTCCGACTTTGGAGCCAATTCTCCAGTCATTGGACTGTGATGTACCCCAGGCCACAATTGGCCAATTTTTCCATGAGGAGATCATGGGACACTAGATCAAAGGCTTTTTTAGAGGCAGAAGCTTTAATATATTCAGGGCCTGTTCTTATTCTATTTTTTCCGGGTTCCACATTTTGGGACAGTGCACATCTCATTAAGCCATAGAGCAAGGCTTCTTCTGGCCTGTCCTCCTGGGTTCTCATATTTTTTCTTCTTTGCGGCCAAGTGAGTCTACTTCAGCTACAGAGGCAGTGTGTGCTCTTACCCTGCCTAGCCAATGGCCTCATTAAGGCACTTTCTTGTGTTGTGAAATAAAGTTTAAATTAAAAACCTGTGTAACTAAAGACTGCACTATAATATACAGAGGATGAGAAATAAAGTTTGATTGATAACCTTAAAGGCTGATCTACACTTAAACAAGTCTTTTCTGGCCTAATTATACTAACAGAAACCCATGTGTAGATTTGGTAATATGTCAGCAGCAAGAAATGGGAGAAAAAGTGCCCTTTGTTTTGTATAGTTTATTCCACTTAGACTAGTGGTTTAAGCAATGCTGGGTGCGTCTACACAATGCATTTTATTGTGGAGTTGACTAATTAGTTCCGCAGTAAAGCACCACAATCCAAACAAGCACTGGTGTTATCATAGAATCCTAGAAAATTAGAGTTGGAAGGGACCTCAGGAGGTCATCTAGTCCTACCCTTGCTCAAGGCAGGAGAATCACCAACAAGATCATCCCAGCTAAAGCTTTGCCTAGGCAGGTCTTAAAAACCTCCAAGGATGGAGATTCCACAACCTCTCTGGGTAACCTGTTCCAGTGTTTTACTAGCCTCCTAAGAGAAAATTCTGCTTAATATCTAACCTAAACTTCCCTTGTTGCAACTTGAGACAGTTGCTCTTTGTTCTGTCATCTGCCACCACTGAGAACAGTCTAGCTCCATCCTCTTTCAAACCCCACTTCAGGCAGTTGAAAGCTGCTATTAAACCCCCCCTCAGACTTCTCTTCTCTAGACTAAGTGAGCCCAGTTCCTGAAGTCTTTCCTCATAAGTCATATCCCCCAGCCCCCTCACCATTTTGGTTGCTCTCTGCTGGACTCTTTCCATTTGTCCACATCCTTTCTGTAGTGGGAGGCCCAAAACTGAACACAGCACTCCAGATGTGGCCTCTCTATTCAGCACTCCAGATGTGGCCTCAGTGTGGAATAGAGAGGAATAATCACTTCCCTTGGCCTGCCATCAATACTCCTACCAATGCAGCTCAGTATGCCATTAGCCTTCTTTGCAACAAGGACACACTGCTGGCTCATATTCAGTTTATTGTCCACTGTAGCCTCCAGGTCCTTTTCTGCAGAGCTGCTGCCCAGCCAGTCAGCCCCCAGCCTGTACTGGTGCATGGGATTGTTCTGTCCTAAGTGCAGGACTTTGTACTTGTCCTTGTTGAACTTCATGAGATTTCTTTAGGCCCAATCCTCCAATTTGTCTAAGCCACTCTGAATCCTAGGCCTACCCTCCAGTGTATCTACTACTCTCCCCAGCTTGGTGTCATCTACAAACTTGCTGAGGGTGCACTCTATGTCATTTTCTAGGTTGTTGATGAAGACATTGAACAAAACCAGCCCCAGAACCGACCTCATGGGGCACTCTACTTGATACTGGCTGCCAACTAGGCATTGAGCCATTGCCTACTACTCTATGAGCCTGATGCTCCAGCCAGTCTTCTATCCCTCCTACAGTCCATTCATCCAGCCATACTTCCTTAGTTTGCCTGTGAGAATGTTATGGGAGACCGTATCAAAAGCCTTGCTAAAATCAAGGTATACCACATACACCAGCCTACCCACATCCACAGAGCCATTCACCTCGACATAGCAGGCAATTAGGTTGGTTAGTTATGACTTGCCTCTGGTGAATCAATGTTGACCATTCCTAATCACCTTCTCCAGGTGCTTAGAAATGGATTCATTGAGGATCTGCTCCATGATTTTTCTAGGGACTGAGGTGAGACTGACTGGTCTGTAGTTTCTTACATCTTCCTTTTTCCTTTGCTTAAATATGGGCACTATATTTGCCCTTTTCCAGTCATCCAGGACCTCTTCTGATCACCGTGAGTTTTCAGATGACAGCCAGTGGCTCTGCAATCACATCAGCCAACTTCCTCAGCACCCTCAGGTGAAGCCCATTCAGCCCCATGGACTTGTATACGTCCAGCTTTTCTAAATAGTTCCTAACTGATTCTTTTGCCACTGTTGGCTGTTCACCTCCTCCCCAAACTGTGCTGCCTGGTGCAGTAGTCTGGGACTACTGTGACCTTGCCTGTGAAGACTGAGGCATAGAAGGCATTGAGCACTTCAGCCTTTTTCTGCATCCTGTCACAAAGTTGCCTCTCCCATTCAGTAAGGACCCACACTTTCCCTGATCCTCCTCTTGCTACCAAAACCCTTCTTGTTACCCTTGTTACTTGTAGAAACCCTTCTTGTTACCCTTCACTTCCCTCGCTAGTTACATCTCCAATTGTGCTTTGGCCTTCCTGACTTAATCATTGTATGCCCAAGCAATGCACTTATACTTTGCCCTGTTTATTCATCCAAATTGCCACTTTTTATAAGATTCCTTTCTGTGATTTAGTTTACTGAAGATTTCCTTGCTAAGCCAAGCTGGTCTTCTGCTGTACTTGCTAGTCTTCCTGTGCATCAGGATGGTTTGTTCCTATACTCTCAGTAAGGCCTCTTGAAAGTATACCCAGCTGTCCTGGACTCCTCTCTCCCTCAGACTGGAATCCCAGGGGATCCTGCTCATGAGTTCCCCAAGCGAGTCAAAGTCTGCTTTTCTGATGTCCAGGGTCCTTACTCTGCTGCTCTCCTTCCTTTCTTTTCTCAGGATCCTGAACTCAATCATCTTGTGGTCACTGGTGCCCAAGTTGCTATACACTACTACATTCCTCAACAATCCTTCCTGGTTTGTGAAGGGCACAGTAGATTAATTAACTGAGCTGTAAGATAGTACTGTCAGGAACAGTACTATTTTAGGATGCAGTTACTTACTGTGCTGAAGGACATGTGTAGATGGTGACCAGAGCTGGCTAGGGCACAAGGGTAGAAAAGTGTGGGGGCTACTTCCTGCGCAGCCCCACACTTTAGCACTCTCATGCCCCATGCAGCCCCTCTGCCACCAGATGTCAGCACCAGAAGCCTAGGGTTGACTCCCCTCTGGTTCAAGCTGCTGCCGTCCTGGGGGCAGTGTCTACATGTGCAGATGCTGCACCTGAGAGCAGCTGACTCCAGCATGAACAGTGCCAAAGTTTATTCCTGTGCACTAAATGTACATGTAGTTGAGCCTGTTGGCATTAAAACAAGCTCTCTCTTGCTGGTATTAACTACATCTATATTGCAGATGAGGCCATGGCTGATACAGCTACACTGGCAAACCCTTTTAAATGAACACAAGGTTTTTTAAATAAAATTTCCTAACCTTTGAGTGCTTGACTTTGCAACCTTTACATTTTTCTAACTTTTTAAAATATAATCATTATTAATTATAAGAACAATTTCCCATGCTTACAGACGTGTTGGATTTCTTCCAAGGGGAATCCCTGTAAATTTAGTGGCTTGTATAGTTATGGAACTTTATTTTTAAATGTTTTATATGAAACTTAGGCTGTATAATTAGAAGTATCATGTTATATTTTCATTGGGGCTGGAAGAAGTAATCACAGTGAATAAATGTTTTTCTTCTATTTGAAAACTGTACATAATGCCATCTAAATGTCCAAAGATTTCCTTATTTACATATCTTTGATGATCATTCTGTTTGAAAACATTTCTTGCTATTTCTTGCTCCTGAATAATTTCTTGCAGATATTACTGTGAACATGATGTACTTGTAATTTGATGTTTGAGCTGTGTGATTAGTCATCCAAGTCATGTAGTATTTATTCTATTCTATATTCAATAAAAAAGGCAAAATAAGACACTGGGACTTTGCTACTCTCAAGGACCAATCCTAGTCCCACTTAAGTCAATGAGAGAGTTTTACAATGGACTCTAAGGAAAACACAATCATATGTTGAAAAAAAAAAAATGCAATGTTGTATACCAAGTACAGATGTACCTATACTGAACTCCAAGTGCCTTAAGTAGTAGCCCTGTCACTGAACAGCTAAGGGCAAAATACATCCTAAAGGTGCGTGAAATAACAATTATGGGGATATGCAGGGTCTTATTCTCGAGCTTGAGAAAGCCCAAGTTCAATTTTGAAACAACCAAACTATTGTAAAGAAAAGGTCATCAGAGGGAGCATCTACATGAACAATTTACTGCAGAGTTGCCTAATTATCTCCAGATTAAACATTTCAGCATCTACACTGCAATGCAATTAGGACGGAGTAAACTAATTAACTCCACAGTAGGTTAATACTTTTAAATACAATTACTATCCTACTGCAGAGTTTTTTTATTCTGCAGCACTGCACATATAGATGCTCATAGGGCTGGCTGGGGCACGAATATGTTTCAGCATGGGTGCCTGCAAGCTAGCCCTGCACCAAAGCACCCTCTTGTCCCAGCTAGCACCTCCAAAGCACATTGAGCTGGGTTGAAGCTGACCTGGGCTAGCAGGCTGATCGCCCAAGTCCCTTGCTAGTTGGGACTGTTCTGACCTGGCTCAATGTGCTGCAGTCCTGGGTGCACATTCAAACATGGCACCCAGGAGCAATAAACTCTGGCATGATGTGTACCAGTTTATTGCTGCACAATAATTGCATGTGTAGATGTGCCCAGATAGACCTAGATTACAGTACACTTACTTATAAAGACTTTTCAACATTATGACTGGGTTCATTTAATATTTTAAATGAAAGTAAGTTTAAAATGGTTCAAGGAAGTTTGGTTACAGACTTCCAGGTTATGCGCTGTACCTGTTTTATAGTTGGTCTTCCTTTTCCCATTTTGAAGAAGTCTGTTGCTTCCTTTGGAGAATGCAGAGGAACTGTACTTCTTTGAGCCTCATAAAACCAAAGCTGAACTGCTTGATTCATCTGTACAACATGTAGAAGTATCACTTCAATGTCCAGGACATTGTCACTGAGCACCCTCAGAACCTCAAGAGCAGATTCTTTCAGTTTATTAATGATCCAAACAGACTCGGGTGAATGTAGTCTTATATTTTCTTCTGACTGAGTCCTACTTTCAGGAATACCTATAGGTTTATTCCTCTCAGGTTCAACTTGCTCAACCAAAGCCACAGTGTTCCTTTTGTCTTTTGTCAAAGACTTTGTGTCTTCCAACACAGCCTCCATATTTTCATCTATTGTTTTAGCTTTTCCTTCTAAAAATGTTTGCCTGGTCTGAAATAACATTGCCATTTGATTTGGTCCTTTGTCTTCTGTTGGAGTTAAGTTTTGGCATACAGAGAAGTTCTCTTCATTTTCCAAGGTTATATTGTTTAAACAAACTGTGTCTTGGCTTTTGCAATAAGCGGTTTGTAAAGATGGTGAAAATAAATTATTCTTGTTTATCACATTCAGAGTGATGGTTTGATTTTCAGCTTCTACTGTACTTCGCCCTGACTGATCATCGGTTTCATTTGATTTTTCCAAGAATATCTTCTGTAGTTCAAGATCTTGTATGCTGTAAAAATACAAAGATAGTTTTCTTAATAATCCTGTAAATCTTTGATACTTAAAATACATTATGTTCTTAGTGAGGGCTGATATTTACTTTGTCTATTGAGATTACATTGCTTGACTAATGGCTTACTTTGTGTTCTGTGTTACATATGGCTAAATTGGTTTATATCTAGTGGTTCTATTTTAAAGCCCTTATTGTCTAAGCCCTGGGTACATTTGGGACTTCCTGTTTGAACCAGAGACAAATTGTGAAAGATAGGAGTAAGTAGATATTGATGGGATCTCCTTAAAGAATGTACACACCCACTCAAGTTGACACATTTCACTGACTCATATAATGCTCCCCAGCCCCTTTTTGTTGTATCCATGTTCCTATACTTAGACTGTAAACTCTTGAGGGCAAAGACCACTCTGTTATTTGTGTAATGCCTAACACAACAAGGCTGGGTACTTTAAGCACTATCACAATTCAAATAAAAAATGAATAATAAAATCTTATTGAAGAAAACAGGGTTACGTGAATTTAGAAGTGAATTTAGTCCTTTGCCTGTTATTTTCCTTTCCCCTCCATTATTTATTGAAGTTGAATGTTAACAAATCAAAACAAAACATGGTAAATATATGCCTTTTTCCTGAAAAATACTGAAGAACAATCTTACAGTTTCATTTTCTTTGACAAACAGAAAAACAGGTGAGAGCTGAAAGCCATTTTGGCTAAATTTAACTTAAAAATTTACAATCAATATACCCATTCTAACAGGTATGTCTTCAGTTAAAATGATAATTTTAATGAAGAAAATGTACCTGGTCAGACTAGACAAGGGCAATTATATCTTACTATAATTATCTGTTTTGATGTTGCTCTTTGAAAATAAGTGAGGCATTATATGTAGACTTTTACTGGTATATGCTTTAGAATCCATTTAATTTTTAGGACATATCATCTTATTTTTTTTGCATCAGCAGAAGCGGGGTATATATGTGTGCAGGTAATTATGATTGAAAGGATCTGTATGTATATGAATCCTACTATTGAAGGAAACCAGTGCAGGTTCATGTGTATCCAAGGCCTTAACTCAGGAGTGGGCAATTATTTTGGGTGGAGGGCCACTTAACGAGTTTTGATGAGCTGTTGAGGGCCACAAGCGTAACCCCGCCCCTTGACAGGTGCCCTGCCCTGGCCCCTTGCTGCCATTTGGGGACTGGAAGTCCCATCCCCTAGCTCCTGACCTTTGCCACCAGAAGTCCCATCCCTCACCCTGGAAGCACTCCATTTGGGAGGAGGTTTCCCATCTTGGAAGTGGAAAAAAAAAATCAACCCAAATAATATATTTTAATTTTATTTAAAAATATATTTTTGTCCTGATTTGCATGCATTTGTGTTGTGTATATAGAGCTGTATAGCGTGGGTTTTCACCGGTACCACAGGGCTGGGGCTAGTGGTGACAGCAGATGGAAGAAACTGCCGCTGCCTAGGAAGGCAGTCCAGCCACGCAGCTGCCCAAGCACTGCTGCATGCTCAGGGGGACGGCAGAATGCGCCAGGGCAGGACAGTGCCTGGATCAGGTGGGACAGAGCGGTCCACCATGGGGCTGGACAAAGCCCCTGCATGGGCCAGATCCAGCCCGTGGGCCATATTTTGCCCACCCCTACCTTAACTGATATAAACACAGTATCTTAGTCTAATGTGGTTGCTGCATGCTAGAGAAAAATAAACGATAAAGAACAGCCAGGCACAGAACTGATATCATGCTTGACATCAGGAATATTAATCATTCATCTCAGGACCCTTCTGTGGCAGGAAAGCAAGTATTATTGCCTCCATGTTATAAGGAAACAGACATATGCATTGTAACACTCCAAATGTCTACTCTGACCCTGATCCTGCTCCAAAGTAGTTAATGGGAATTTTGCCATTAATTTCAACAGGATCTGGATCAAGCCCTGAGTGACTAACTAAAATAAAATGTACCTAGATTCAGGCGTGTACATGGTTCACTGAAAATGGGACCTGACAAGACAATTGTGAGCAAGAATGCCTACATTACCTAATAAATATTTGGACAATCCCTTTTTTTTTAAATAAGTTTTGTACCCAGAAATGTTGTTGTTAAGTGTATTACACTGAATTGCCAGATCATAAGACTAGAGTGGTATGTTTTGTAATTAATATTAAAATATCAAGGCCAGCTTTTATTTAACTTATCCTTCCACTGCCTTAGTTATGATGACTCATTTTCTCCTCTCTCAGAAAAAAATAAGTGTAGTTAAACAGTGGATTAAAGAGTTTCATTATTACCCACTCTGGATGATTATTTTTCATCAAGCCACTTACTTCATTTAGAAAAATTGAAACACATATGTCAAATTAGTGTGTGTGTGTGTATGTGTTTGCGCGTGTGTGCGATGAGACAGATAGAATAAAAGTAAACAAAACAGGCTAGCCCACCAGGCAGATATTCAGCTACAGATAAATTGGATCTGCTACATTAACATTTTCATCATCACCCCTCCACTCCTTCTGGCTCCTTCTACCAAACACTTTTGTAATGTACTGGTATTGCATGAAATGAAGAAGCATTCTTTGCTTAGGACTACAAACTGAAGATATTTAGGTGTATAAAAGTATAAAAACAAAAATAGTTCTCTTACATTATTTTATGCCTATAAAGTCCTAAAAACCTGCTCTTTAAAAGCATATACTTTCTAAAACATTTGCTATTATTTTTGCCTTTCGTTTCCAACTGTTGAATGCACAGAATTTTTTAGGATTAATTTACTTTAATTTACGATTAAATAAAGTTAACGGACTTGAACTTACATAACTGAGGATGCAATATGGCCAGCTTTATTCATGTAAGTAATTTTATCCATGAAGTAATCCCATTGACTTCAGTAGAGCTGCTGATGGGGGCTGGGGGGGCTTGGAGAACTGGGTTCTTAGAATATAAATTCAGAGATTGCTGAATATTGATGTTCAACTTCTGCCCACAGTTATATGAGAGAGACCCAGAGATGGTGAATGGAATATTGCTCAAATAGACCAGAGCTGATTTTTTTTGGCTCAGTTACAGTAAAAGTAATGTATCTGCGGAAAAACCAAGTCTCCCTTTTACACACGCAGGTAAAGGCACAATTGAATCTAATGCACAATCCCACATTTGCACTTCCTGCCATGCATACATATATGATAGGAGGCACAATCGTGGGACTGCACATTAAATCCAATTGTGCCTTATTGCTGGTGTAGGGGGAGCCTGATCCTGGGCTTCTCTTGCATCTGCAAAAAGCAGGCACCCACAGCTGGGAGCCCCCTTTGCTGAAGGGGCTCCCAGCTGTGGGGACCACACAGAGCCAGGACCCAGAGCCCTGCTAGCTGCAGGGTCTCTCAGACCTGGCTGCGCTTCACACGGAGCTGGGACCCAGAGCCCTGTCAGCTGCTGGACTCTGGGTCCTGGCTGTGGGTAAGGTGCAAATGGGACCAAGTGCTCTGTGTGGGTCCAAGGGTTTAATACACAATTGAGCTTTGGAGACCATGACTGCCATGGCTCATGGCTCAGGGGCTGCACCCCTGCGGCTGGGAGCCCTGTCAGGGGACGGCTCCTCGCCACAAAGGGGGCTCAGGGCTCGGGGGCTGCCCCCCTGCGGCTGGAAGCCCTGTCAGGTGACGGCTCCTAGCCACAAGGGAGACCATGCTACATGTGCAAATTAAAGCTCTATAGCAACCAGCTATAATGTTTGGACACATTTTCAAGGTTGAACTTTGTAGCTGGTTGGAGCTTTTTATCATGTGATAGCTACTTGGCATGCGTCTCAAGGTAACTGTGCAATTAGCCAGTTAATTGCAGAATATACTACCTAATTTATGGATTGGCCTATGTCTGTTGCTTGTCATGGGTTAATTATTAATGTCCCCAAAACACTCAGGGTTTTTTTGGTTCAGGTTATAATAATAATCTGACCTCTTACCAGGAACTCCCTCAGACTCCTAGAATTATAAGATTGTGAAGAATATGAGACTGAAAAGCCAACCTCTTATGTTTCACCTTCCTTTTGTGCCTCAGGTTAAAGATGCATCTCATAGTTTACATTTGTACACCTCATATTTCTGTCATGTATCTAACATTTGAGCAAAGAAGGCTATGACATTACATGCATTAGAACAGGGGTGGGCAAAATGCAGCCCGGGGTCAGGATGCGGCCCGCCAGGCCATTCTATCTGGCTCCCGGGGCCCCTAAAAATTTAGAAAATTAATATTTATGTGCCCTGGGCTGCCTGTCATGCAGTCCTCAATGACTTGCCAAAACTCAGTAAGCAGCCCTCTGCCCAAAATAATTGCCTGCCCCTGCCTTAGAACCTACTGTAGCAGCCTGGCCGGTAGCAGCCCGGCATGATGGCTTGAGCTGGATGGCTCAGGCCGACTGGTGGAGGTATTTCCTTTCCCCATAAATCAGGAAAAGGCAGGAATAAAGCTTGCCATCCCTAACCCAGGAGCAAGGTGAAGAAGAGGACCTGAGGGGGAACTATCCCCTCAGGCTCTCCTGTTGGTCCATTTTCAATCTGGGGGCAGAACCTCCAGAAAGAATAAAAGCCTGTATGCCCAGCACATGGGTGGCTTTGATGAAGGATGATGAAGGCGGGCTTGAGAAGAGTTGGTGGAGCTGACCAGAAGGGCAGAGCAGTGGCCCCAAAAGCACCTGAAGATGCCGTCACTGAGTGGGAGACAGCAAGCAGCTGCTCCCAGCCCTGCTGTGAAGAAAGCCACAGCGTCAGTACACAGGTAGGTGCAGAGTGTCTAGAGAGCTGAAAGGACCCTGTAGCTGCACGAGGCAGCGCAGGTGCCCATCCCTGCACAAGGCAGGAGCCCCTTTTGGTGCACAGAGCAGTGCATGGGACCTGAGAGGGCTGAACAACAAATAGCTGCATAAGGCAGCTTGGACCTTCCTGCAGAAGTTGACAGCAGGACGGAGCAACCATCCCAGCAAAGGGGAAGAAGGCCTGTAGTTAACCCACAGAGGGAGATGAGCCAAGTCCACCAGAACTGCTGGGGAGTCGTGAGTTACCCAAAAAGGGGATTGAAGTCCTGAGGAGGGGAGGAGGCGAGGATTTCCACAGGGAAGTAAGGGCCGTCCCCTTCTGATGATCAAAGGGAAGCCCCACAATGTATGTGTGGGAGGAATGACCCCCTTTGGGGCAGAGGGAGTTAAGGGGCCCCATTTGTGAGTGGGGCCGTTGCTAGTCATGCTTCGCAGTTGCTAGTCATGCTAGCCATGTGGCCTAGAGAAGGGAGATAGCAGTTCTTATGGTAACTTGCTCTTTTCCCCTGGTATCATTCTTTTTGTTGGGATTAATTGCTCTACTATTGGTGCTGTTCTTGTTCCTAATATTGTTGGGACCCTTGCTGTAAACCTGTATATTTAATGTTGTATTACGAGAGGATTATGAGCTGCTTTATCTACCCTGCTAGTGGGTCTGCTAGCGCATCCCCTACTCAATACTTGCTTTTATTGTATTGGTTATCTTAATGCATTGAATCGTAATAATGTACTTTCACTTATGTATATTTAGACCACTGCTTCATCCCTGCCAGGTTGTATCTGTCAACCTATTGTCTAACCTGTGTTTTATTATTGAGTGTTCCCTTGCTGGCTGCCTGGAGGGCCCCACTGAGGGTAGGGGCTGTACCCAAACTGGAAGACCAAAGAGGGTCAAGGCTTATGCTGATATAGTGCCTTTTGTCTGCCATTCCCAGCTGAGATTGTCTGAATTTATGTTTAATAAGAGTTACTGTCTTTGTAAACTTACATCTGTAAATAGTATTATAGCCAGTTAATTGCAGAATACCTGTAATGTATACTTAAACATAGGTACATGTTTTTATACATTTATTGACACTATACTGTAAAATTAAACCTGTAAATAGTTAAACGTTGTTGAGTGTCCCTGGTCTCTGCTCTGCTCTGTTGGGGAGGGAAGTGAGCTGGCCTGAAGCTAGGCAGTCATGTTCCCACAGCACACGTCAAACCCGCTAACATCCCTTCAGTTGAAGAGGGGGTACCAGCTGCATACCACCTGGGCTACACTACTATTGGAAATAAGGATATGTCCTTCCTTTTCAGTACCACTCATTGCTTGCAGACATCAGATGCATCTACTTCTGCCAATGCTACCAGTACCACCCTGTCATCCACAATGAAATTCCTTGTACTCATGTCCAAAAGTGAATGCAGCTCACAAGCTCTGCTCAGGTTATGGGTACATATCTCTTTGTTCATATCTCCATAGAGCCTGCTTGAAGTGTGACAGTAGCATAACTGCAGTCCTCCACTGGCATTTCAACAGTTTTATGTTTCTGTATCTTCTAGCCTTTCTACGCACTTCCCCTTCCACACTTTACTCTACAGAAGCTGATGGTTTTTCATATTGTCCTGTTGGGTAGCAATCACACTTTGCTGCATGGACTACTGGGACAACACCAATCAGCTCCAAACTGCCAACTAACCACTGCTTTGCAAAGCTGAGGATGCATTTCTGACATGCAGCCAGACAATCAGAGCAGCATACATATATTCAGATGGATATCTGTGAATACTCCAAGTACCAGTAGAAGGAACATTCATTATTAAACACCATCTAGAGCAGTGATTCTCAACCAGGGTACCACAGCAATAATCATGCTGGCAAATGTAAACGTACATAAACCCAGAAATTTCAAGCAGCAATCCATAGTACCCAAGTCAAAGGCCAGATGTTGCATGGTATTGCTGTATGAACTCTAACTGTAAATGTATGGTCATATGCCCCCCAGGACTTATAACTTTTTCTCCCCCCCTAATACATTGTCTCAATTTGTAAGAATGTTGTTCGTGGAATGCTGAAACCCATATAAAAATGGAGTCATAACTGTGAACTATATAGTTCATTCAGTGGGCAGCATTTTTCAGCTTTAAAAATCATGAAACATCAGTTTTGTCCTTTAAAAAATTTTTTTCCATGGAAGTTACCTTGGGGGAGGGTCAGCCTGTTGTGTTTTGACAAAGGACCTTTTGAGCATTTCCATAGAGATACATTACTAAATCCCTGGATGGCAAAGTCCCCACCTCTTTCTGTGGTGGTATTTGGACAGGGGAAGGAAAAAACTGTCCACAGCTGTCAAACAGCACTTAGCATAGGCGCCAACTTCATGGGTGCTCTAGGGCTCTAGCACCCACTGAAAAAAATTAGCAGGTGCTCAGCACCCATGAGCCACATTGGGTGAGCTGGGTTGACGTAATGCGCTACCTATTTTGGGCATGCGCAGGGCTCAGCATGGGAATGCAAAAAAGCACTAAGTGCATATTAGTATGTTTCCACATCTTTCCCCAGTGGGGGGGGTGGTGTGTGGGGGGGGGGGGGGCGG
>NW_005841883.1:4073337-4077425 GCF_000455745.1 Alligator sinensis
TAGGGGGGGGGGGGAATGCTAGCTAATTTACTGTGCAGTAGGAATTCTAATTATCCAAAAAAGTGAGCTGTCAGGGTAAACTTTGCTGGTCCACCTCAGAGACTTACAATGGCCTTCATTTACTGATATATTTTACTGGCTCTTAACCGTTGCATAAATTAAGGGAATGCCCTGACTGACTTGGAAAACCACCTCTATTTTCTACTCTGTGATCTCCAAATTGTTTGTATTCAACAGGTTGCGCAGCCTAAAAGTGATTTAGGAACAAGGCTGATAAGAGCCTTTTGTTATGAAACATTCCCCTCCAAAACACTGTATAAAATGGACATGTTACTGAATATTCATTAACCCCCCCAATATTAATATAATTTAAATTTTAAAAAAACCTAAATATGATTTTTTTTTAAACTCTACTGTACTATGCTCAGTTATTATCTTTTCGGGTTTTAACCTGCTTCCTAAATGTTGCCAGGCTCACATGACAGGAAAAGATAGCATACCAAAAATAATATGCTGCAAACTTGCAAACCGTGGCCTTGTCAAGAAATAAAGAAAGGAACTGATTTCTTACACTTCTCACAAAATAATACTATGTGGAATTTTTGCTATTTGTATGGCACTTTAAGGTCTGAGTGACCAGACATTCTGCTCAGGAGCCTAAGCACATGGATGCTGCTGCAAAGGGCAAAAGAAAAGGTGCGCTACAGAGGGCAGGATTGCAGAGATAAAAAAAATGGGTCTCCAGATGGGTCCTCTGTGCATCTGTGAGGATTGGGAGCAGAAAAACTGGGACAAACTCCTGGGAGGGATCGAGGTCTTATAGATAGGGGTCTACCCAACTCAAGGAGGCAGCTGGCTGATTTTGCAGGCAGACTGTGGGGCTAGCTACCATTTTCAAGAGCTTGTGTGTTTGGGCCCACCCCCACACCCCTGATGGACTGAGGGGCCCCAGTGATCCCACCTCCCACTGCTGATTGGTGGCAAGAGCTATCATATGGCTCCATCCCTCTCCAGTGATTGGCTGAGAGGGCTGTCAGGCAGCCCCACCCCTTGCCACAAATTGGTGGAGAGAAGTGGGGCCACACAACAGGCAGCCCTCTCAGACAATCATTGGTGAGTGGCAGGGGCAGCAGCCGTCTTGCCTGCTTGCTTTCATGCTGGCAGCCCTTTTCATGTGGACTGCATGGCTAGGAGGACCGAGGCTCCCACTGGGGAGCCAGCACTAAGTTTTTTTTCCCCTGCAGATTTTGTGAAGATCACCCAATTTTGCAATGTCCGCAAAATCCATACAATTGCGATTTAGGTGGGTCCCTACTTATAAAGTCCCTGTCCAAAATGGTACCATCATATTTTCTCACATAAAATACCAACCCAAATATAATACCTTGTTTTTGAGAGGCAGAACAAAGAAAAATGATTTTCTAGAGGTCTGGTTGCATAGATCAGGGACTAGGAAACAGTATGAATGCAAGTCTTCAGGATTTGGTGCAGATCAGAGAATAAGTGACTGGAAGAAGTATCATTTGCCTACTTTAGCTCCATAGGGCATTCATCAGAGCATACAGATAATTTGATGTGAAGTCATTCCCACAGAATGAAGAGGTGTTTAAAATGTACTGCAGTCATAGACAATGCATAAGTGTTGACAGAGGAGGGGAGGGCCAACCCCTCTGCCACCACCGTTCCCACTGCTCCTGGGCACTGGCTCCAGCTGGGCCACAGCTCCACATCCCACTGTCGGTGCAGAAAATCGCACTGCTGTTGTCCCCACTGATACCAGGCCCTGATTCTGGCTGGGCTGCAGCCCTGTGCCTCACCATCAGCACAGAATTCTTGGGGGGGCACATGCCCCCTGTGCCCTCCCGACACATCGCCTAATACTGCAGTACCTCCCATCTTTCAAGACTCTTTCAGTTTCTTTTTGCTGCTCCATTTTTCCACTCTAATTTTTTTCTTTGTAACCCTTTTGCCAGGCACAGGATGGCAGTAACAAGGGCCAAGTTCAATTTAGCATTTTTGCACAAATATATTATCTTGGCCCCACCTGGAAACCTGGGACAATAAATTCTGGCTGTGAACAAGTGTAAACAAACTTCACCACTTGCAAGCAATATTAAACTATAACAGGGTTTACTGAAGGGCAAGGAAAAATGGGACAGACAGACAGACTTGGGAAACCCTTAATAATCAATAGCCCACCTCAACCAACTATTAACAGTTTATCACAGTCAATTTGTTCAGAGTTCTCTCTTAGTCCCATACAAGCTGAACTTGATAGCCAGTAAAGCCAAGCTTTCCCCTGCCTCACCACTGCTGCTGCTACTCACTTTTGGGGGGCGGGGGAGATGGACACTGATGCTCACAGCCACCGGTGGGGGCGGGGCAGCACATGCTGCTCCACTTCTGCTCCTCACCACCACATGGTAGAGGGGTCAGGAGGCACTGCTTTGTAGTCCACTCTTGGTTGCAGAGGCAACCCAGATCTTTTAGACCTTGAGCAAACTCAAGGGATTTCAGCTCTTTAGCATCTAGCAGGCAGTGAATTCAACCTGACACACTAGTGCTCCAAGGATTTCGGTTAGTTAGAAACACATGGATAACAGGTCCCAACCTGAAACCGCTAGAGTGATTTGAACATCACTAGTACTTCTCCCTGCAAGGCTGGATGGTGAAATGCAATGCTATCACCTTGGGAAACCTCCTACCTGCAGCTTTCCCCAAGCCTCCTCTGGCATGTCTGAGCTGAAGATTTCTTCACCTTAGACTTCCACAAAAGTCATGGTGAGTGCTGCCCCCACAGAAACCTGTACCCAATACTCTCTTATAGCATCAGTACCCCTAAAATTGCAACATTTTTAAAAGGCAGGGCTAGTGCACAGAGAACTGACTCACTTAAACCATCATATTCAAACAGTTAAAAAGCAGTTAAAAGCATGTTAGCAGTCAAAACAAGCCAAAAGTATTTCTACTCCCTTTGACCGTGTATGTCAATGGAGATTTGCAGATAAGGGACACGGTTCCCAAGAATCTGATCCTGCATACTAACTGGGGTATGCAGATAAGCACCACAGCCAGGCTGTCACACAGAACACAGACTCAGTAACAGTAACTTTAATATCAGTTGGTATTGGTAAAAAAAACCTTAGCATCAGGTTGTATTTGGCAATACTTCTGGACCCAGGGCACTTGAAATAAATTGTCTTTAGTCACTCCTGCAATTCCAGCAGCCTCTATTGGGTCCCCTTCCCAGAATTCCTGTGTCTTGGAAGATAGATACCGCTTCAAAAACATAACATTCCTAGAATTGCAGCTTGCCGCATTTCTGCACAAGCTAGAGAACTGGGCCGGTATGAGGGAGAGCATGTGCTTCAGATAAACAATGCAGCAGATGCCACTATTTTATACACTCCTCAGTGCCTGGTTTGGGCATTATGCCTGCAATAACTGCTGCCAGTCACTTCCCACTCTCCAAGATGGGCACTGGCTTAAAGCCACCTTTTAGCATAAAAGTTTTAAATTTTAAAAAGTGGTTTAGCAAAGCACTTGTTAAATGCAAGGCACTCTTTTTTTAAGAAACTTGTGTTTCTTAAAACACAAATCAAAAGATTCCCAGCTGTTTACACATACAAAACAGGTAAAGGATCTTGTGGAAATTGATGACATTCTATTCTCTCTGCTCAGATGTAGTTCAATGTTTTTTTATACAAATTCTCTTGGACTATCCACAGCTGCAGATTAGTACAAGCTATTAATTATGTTATTAATAATGAACATTAATACAAAACTAAATTTATACAGGATTTTCAACAATATGCCATCATATCTTACTACCTACAGGTTTTTCTAGCCCATAGGAATACAGAAGCTGAAATGCTTTCCAGTTTAGCATATGTAGACATTTACTACATTTAATCCTTTAGATTTTGTCTTAATAACTCTCCAAAGCATTCATCCTACACACTGTTCCTGTACAAGTCTCTCTTTTACTCAGACTTTAAAATATCTACCACTCCCAACCCCACATTGCTGTTCTTTATGTCCCTCTCTTACAGTTCTTGAACAAAACTTCAAAACTCTGGTTCCTCTTT
>NW_005841883.1:4077456-4097945 GCF_000455745.1 Alligator sinensis
AACTTCTTGTACTATTTAGAATAATCAGAAAATGGATGCTATCACCTAAAACTATCAATGTTATGTTATTCATTTACAAATGGTCCTAGCTGCATGTGGATTGTGATTTAATTGTTAAATTTAAGAACTCCCATCTCAGTTCAGAGCTGCCTCTCTTCCTCCTCACACATCCTTTCCTGCATAAGCCTGAATAAACTAGGGCTTACAACTCTGTGCTCTGAAAGCTAACTGATTTGGGTCCTTTTAAAACAAGATGGGAGAGAATTTTGATCCAAATGAATTCCAATGAGAATAATCTTCCAGCCCGTGAACATAGCCATGAAAAGCTGTCAGAAAAAGCACTCCAACTGACCTTGGCTGTCACAACAGCACACAGTGGCCTTTGAGGAAGATGGGAACCAGAACTATTAGCACAGAATAAATAAACCACTAAGCACTGTCCTGTTTGGATATTTTGAAGTACAGTTTATGGACATACAGTACAGAATGCTGCCACAGCCGAGAGAAAATATGCAGTATGTACAAACTTTAAAAATAGACTGCTTAAATAACTATGTGTACTCCTTACTGCACTACCATCTGTTCAGTGCCAATTCTCCCTTCCTATCTGCAATATTGAAAAGTTAATATTTATACTAATTAGGCACATAGGCTAGGGACAGAAGTTACATATAAACCAGTTTAAGTGATCAGAAACTGGTTTAAACCTGTAACAGAATAGAAGTACAGTGCAAATAAACCAGTTTAAAAATGGCTGAAACTGGTTTAAGGTGTACCTGGTTGAATGTAATATCAGACTGATTTAGGTCAAACTGGTTTATGAAACTTCTGTCCCAGACCCCTTCCTAGTTCAACTTAAATCATAGTCCCCCAGCATCCCAGCATGCTTTGCAGCCCTGGGCTGTGCTGTGCTGTCTGCTTCAGAGAACAGGGCTGGCTCCACCCCTCTGCTCCCTAGCTGGAGCAGTGAGGGGTGGTTCACTGGCCTCACCAGCTGGCTCACTGACCCCCTTAGGCAAACCCCTGATGGAGCCTAGGGCTAAGATTAAAACTTCCCTTCCCCCAAGTACACAGCTGCACTGCCCTGCTTACTTAGTGCTGCCTGTGACTGTTGACTACAAGTCCCAGAGGTACCTGGAAGCAGGACGAGGAAGCGATAAACAACTCTGCAGAGTCCTGCTGCTGTAAGTCTAGACTGCAAATCCCAGAGACCTCAGGGGCAGCAGGAAGAGTAAGTGAACACACAGCCCATGCTGGCTATATGCCAGACAGCTATGCTCTAGCACCCCCTGGCTTCTGGCTTGAGCCACTGCAGGCATGTGGCTGCATTTACTGAATCAAACGTGAACTTCTGTTCATTTGCTTATTGGTTCAATCTTTGCAGTTTAGACTAACCTGCAAAGGACTGAATCAATTCAGCCTCAGGCTTTTTGACAGTCTGTACTTCGCCCTAGGGACTCAGTTTTGGAACCAGGTATGAAAGGCTCTTTATGCAATTACATCTTACTTCACTTTCCTCTAACAATTGCTATCTGATTTCTATTGCATACATCCCTGTTCCCCAAAGTTAAAAGTGACAGTGTTCCAAAGATAAACATTTAAAAGGTCAGAAGTGTCAGATATAATCCATTATAACATTTCATGAACACATACTTAGTGCACAGAATAAGGCAGGGATCTCATGGAAAATATAGTAACTACTCAATATTTAATGTTCTCTTCATTGTCCTATAGGGTAGCCCCAGACCCTACTTATTGCGTACCTAAAAAAACCCATTTTGAAAACATAGTTATTAATTTCCTTTTGGCCTTTTCTAACAGTCATCACTGTAGCTTCTAAATGGTTCACAGACTTACGATTTTCAGAACTATGGCTGGTCAGAAATTTTTCATTTGACTAAACAGTTTTGTTTAAAAATATGTAGATTTGAATCAATCATCATAGAATCATAGAAAATTAACTACCGGTCTGTAGTTCCCTGAATGTTCTTTCTTCTCTTTCTTAATATGGGCACTATGTTTGCCCTTTTCCAATCATCCAGGACCTCTCCTGATCACGATGAGTTTTCAAATATGATGGCCAATGGCTCTGCAATCACATCAGCCAACTTCCTTAGCACCCTTGGGTGCATCCCATCCGGCCCCATGGACTTGTACACATCCAGCTTTTCTAAGTAGTCCCTAATCTGTTTTTTCAGCACTGGGGGATACTCACTTCCTCCCCAAATAGTGCTGCCTGGTGCAGTAGTCTGGGAGCTGACCTTGCCTGTGAAGACAGGCAAAAAAGGCATTGAGCACTTCAGCCTTTTCTGCATTCTCTGTTACAAGCTTGCCTCCCCCATTTGTTAAGAGAGCCACACTTTCCCCGATCCTCCTCTTGCTACCAACATACCTATAGTAACCCTTCTTGTTACCCTTCACAACCCTTGCTAGCTGCAACTCCTATTGTGCTTTGGCCTTCCTGACTTTATCCTTGCATGCCCGAGCAATGCTCTTATATTCTTCCCTAGTTATTTGTCCAAGTTTCCACTTCTGATAAGCTTATTTTTTTGTGATTTAGTATAATGAAGAGTTCCCTACTAAGTTAAGCTGGTCTTCTGCCATCCTTCCCACATAAAAACCAGTAGCCCTTTTATCTCAAAATGAAATGAAGATTTTCATTTCAGTAAGTTTTAGAATTCAAGGTTTTTTTGTGAATTTTATTCTTTGTTTCATTTGTATATTATTCTTACATTAGTTCAAGACATCAACAGTAGGAGTGCATCATGTGACTCAATAGACACAATATTCTATTTATTGTTAAAAACTTACTAGGGGAAGCTGCTACTTGGTACTGTTTGAAACAACTTGTTTCTCCTATTTGCATTATGTAGTTTGATGCCAATACAAAAACACCTGGCTTGGTAAGTAGAGTTGACATCATCATGTAGGACTGCTTCTCACATCATCAGCTTACTGAGTGGGACAATACCCAAGCCAGCCAATAGAAAATGCTGCATCTCTCCTGGACTTAAGATGCACTTACCTTGATTCTGGCCTCTGCTCCAAAGACTGTTTATACATTGTACATTAAAGAGAGTTGCAGGGTAAAATATATAAACAGTCTAGGAAGAAGGAAGTTAAAGCCAGGACTCTCCCCTCTTTCAAGGGAGTGCCCTTATCAGGTTATGCTTTCTTTTGCTCAGTCTTTCTCTGACAGAAGAGTCATGCATGCTTGGCTATACACAGCTCAGTGTTAGCACTAAGGGTTGACAATGTTTCCAGCCCAGTCTAACCTGCAGCCTTAGTACTCTTCTAGTGGATGGGAAATGCAAGTCTGAACCTTCTCAGATTGAAGAGGGTCTGGAACACAGGTCTCTTACTCTTTGGTCAACTACTCTAACCACTAGTTTATATAAAAAGTCACCAGCACCACTTCCTGCTTCTCCTCCTCTGACCAAGTTTTTGAATAAAGAGAGCCATGGGTGCTAAACTCAGTTCTGTCAGGTGATGTTAGGCATGCCTCAAGTACACCTATCATTGGAGACTTAGGACCATGGACACTTAAGTCTGTGAATCATAATGAGCTTTAGGTTTGAAATAAGCCAAGATGGTAGCACTGCTAGGCATTCACAGTAGCTGAACTGGAGATACTTAAATAGGGTTTTTTGGAGGGTTCTAGAGGCCTAGAGAATCTCAGCACCTGCTGTCTACGACTTACGGGTCTAAAATGTTGCCCGAATCCCATTTTAGGTGCCTAAGCTGTTTTTGTGAGTCTCACCTACACTTTTTCACTGAAATACAAAGGAGATAATTTGTTATCAGGGCTAGTTGAACCATGAAATGTATACTTCACAGGAATTTTTCAAAGGGTTTTTGTTTGCTTTGATTCAGGTCTGAGTTCCAATGTTTGGCTCAATAGTGATCCCCACTAGCCATGAGAAGCAATTGTAGGGGAAGCTCTAACTCTGCTGCTATGCCCCCAGCTGAAGCAGTACATATGCAGGCTGGCAAACACAAGAGTTATGAGATGATAGACTGTAGTCTGACTCAAACAGAAGTATTAAATAATTGACCTGCCAAACTCTAACAAGACTCAATTGAACATGTATGAACTGAGATTTTCAGAAGTACAGAACTACTCAAATTGGTATGAACTTTCACAAAGATGGCAAAATGCCCCTTCTGCTACAAATCTTCAAGGCCCAAGAACTTTTCAACTATACGGTCATCATTTTTTTCTTTAAAGTGGAGGCAAAACAATGCAATTTTTCCAAACTTTGTTCCAAGAAATGCTGAACCATTTTGTTTTGACTTTTAAAATGAGAAGAAACCCGATATGGAAAAAATTAGCTCAAACAGCATACAAAATTATAAACTAGTGAAAACACAATCTAAAATACTCTTTCTGCAGCAATCCATATAGACATACTTGGTACCAACAACAGTGTAGCCATAGTAGCACAGAGCTCAGGATAAGATAGCTGTTTATCCAGTATCCCAGCTTGAATCGCAGCCCACGTTGAACCTTGTATTGCTGCAGCCCACTGGTACCAAAACTATTTACATTTAGTTCATGTGCATACAAACTGTAATCATACCTAGGAAGTGCAGTGAAAACATTGCCCCAATGGAAACTGTTAGGCAACCTTAACTATAGGTGGGGAGCAGGGCAGCAGGCACAACCCCTGGGGAGCACACATTACTGCCTGTTCCTCAGCAGCAGCACTCAGCTGCTGCCACTCAAGTGAAAAGACCCAGGGCAGGTAAGACTCCTCTCCCTCGCCACGCCCCCCCAGTTGTCAGCATCATTCCTGGCCTCTTAGTGTTGACAAAACTTGGTACACCTCTTGTTGGGGAGAGAGCAGAGTGACAGCAGGGGTCTCTGCTCAGGACAGTTTCACTCAGAAGTTGTTTGCTGTGGCCAAGCAGATAGGCTGTCTTACAGGTCAGAAATCCCCTTGCAACCTGGCAAGGGCTGTGCAGCAACAGCTGCTTTATTTACCCTTTTGCAACCATGGTCAAATTGAGGCTTTTACAACCAGGATCTACATGCAGATCCCAGTACCTGTGAGAGGGTTAATGGAAAGGGGGGCAAATGAGGCTAATAAGAGGACACCACCCTGGCTCTCCACTAGGCTTCCCCAAGGACTACAGACTCACAGGCTGTGGCTATAAAATTCTACCAGACCCCCCTCACCCCACTCTACTGTCAGCACAACCTCTTCCCCACTGCTGCTGTGCCTAGGTCACAGAAATAACTAGTTATGTCAGTGGAACATTGATTCTCAACTGGGTGCCAGAATCAGGAAAGATATGGAGGAGTAACTTGAGTCTGAAAAAGGTTTTATATAGGTATTAAAGAGTAGTTAGCAAACCACTTTTTTCATATGTGAAGAGGTTTCTTTTCCATTGTTTCTACAGAGGTTACATTGTTCAAAATGGTAACATCTATAATATGAGCCAGATGTGTATTTAAGAGCAACTTTACAAATGGATGCTGGTCTCATTGATTGTTCTAATTTAACCTACTGCATTCAAAAACAAAATCCAAATATGGACTCTGGCATTTTGTAAGAAAAAAATATTAAATTAGATGATATATTTTTAATTATCATAATTGGTATTTTTAATTATCATAATTTGAGTGGTTCTCAAACTTTGCGATACTGTGACCCCCCAGCAGCCAATCAATGAGAGGGGGTGTCCCCCATGTGCCCACATGATGATGAAAGTGGAAACACCAGTGGTGCGCAGGTTTGCAACCCCCTTTTAAGTTGCTTGCGACCTCCGGCGGGGTGGGGGGAGGCAGGATCGCGACCCATGGTTTGAGAACCCCTGCTGTAAAACTTAAGTTCAAGGAATAAGATATGCATAATTTGCTCAGAGAGATTTAAAAATCCAGGGTATTTTGCTCAAATTTTAGTGGAAATTACTGGAAGATTTTACTTGTACTAATGAAAATTTCTGAAATATTTCTTCATTTAAACTGACACCATATGAATTATTTGTATGCATGAGCTACTAATATTCACAATGTTGCTTTTGTTCACTCTTTTTTCTAAGGATAAAATATTACATTTAAATGATGCTCCTTCTTTGTAACTTTGCCTATATTCGTATGTATGGCAAACAAATGCTGCTCAGTGGACTTTGAAACTCACAGCTGTAGCACATCTGGTCTAATTTTTTTATACTTTCAAATAGTATAAATAAAAGTAACTCAAGTGAAATAAATAGTATTGCAGTAGATAAACAAGAGAACAAGGTCCTCTGAGTCCATGCACAAACCTGTGCTAGTTGTGTTACAAGCAATGCCTACAGGTTGGGAGGTTTACAACTTTATGCTTGCCCCCTAACATGGATTGGAAAATACAGTCATGGCAGCTACACTAACAGAGTGGCTAATGACATTGTTTCTTGAGAATTTCATAATACAACACTTGAAGTTAACAGAGAAGGGACTGGGTGCTAGTGCTTTCCCCTCACCCACTTTATGGACCCTAAATTCTAGCATTCCATCAAAAAGTATGATGATACCCACCTGCTATAAGTCATATTTTAAAATAGACAGAGATAGGAGTAGTGTGTAAAAAAAAAAAAGTTAAAAATAAAGTGTTTAAAAAACCTGGGCACTCTTGAGGTAAACTGAACTTATCCTTAACACAGTTGCTAATATATCATTTTTTATAGGTCACAGTTTAACTGCAGACTGCACACAGCTATGTACATACTGGAAAGTCTATTGACAGAAGCAGAGACACTAGCAGGGAATTAAAAGTTTTCTTCCCAATTCTGGAAAGTCTACAGAAATGACTCCATCAATGGCAACAATCCTCGGAGCGATCATCTAATGTTCTAGACTGTTTGAAACACACTTTTTCCCCTGGAACTCTTAATCTAAACAACTTACAAACCTGGTTGATTTTGCTGAAAGTTCTGCCCTTTTTGGAAAGATTGCTTCCAATGTCTTTATGACTTTATTCCAGCTTTCCATGAATGGGTGTAAGCAAACAAACATGCTTAACAGAGATTGGTCCAACTTCTCTTTCAGCTCCTAAAACAGGAAAAAAATAAAGATTTTTAAAACAGAAAGCAACTGTTCGTTAGATATTCTAGAAAAAGAGATATAGAATTGTAAATATTTAATTCAAACAAGCATTATAAATTATTTATTTTGTATACTAAACACTCATATGAAGTACAATGTAACAAAACTGCTACTTGCATTGAAGACATTAGCAAAGTAGTCTTATTAAAGATAATGATATAAATTATCAGCTCATGTAAATTGTTTAATGAAATGTCAAAAGTGTTTTAGTGTGACACAAGTGTCAGCAGACTCCTTAGCATAACATTGTGCTCAGTATTATAATAGGCAATTACTTCCTACCTTGGAATTTGTTACTTCACATCAAATATCATCTCTTGAAAAAATGTAGCAGATCCACATGACAAATTAAAGGAATATGCTGTGTCCCACTAAACCTAGTAAATGGGTTAACCTAAGACTAGACTAAATAAGAAAGAAAAAAACCTAAATAAATGAATGCAAATAAAAGTGGCAAGTTTTGATCACTGTTATACATGAAGGTCATTTTCCTGATTGCTCCTGAGTAGGACACATGCTTACAAAAATAATGATGCATTTGAAAATTTGTAATGGGGGTGCAACTGTCACTTGTATATGGAAACAGAAATAGAACACTATGAATAATGAATAGGAATACAATAAGTTAATTGGAAAAAGTAACATTTATTTACATGAGAAGTTATACTGTTATAGCCATAGTTTTATAATTTTGCTGGCAGATATCCCTGTGTAGAAGATACGGCTGTGTGAAACAGCACCATTCTGCTTCAACTTCCATTTTGACAGAACAGCGTTTCATTTCAAAAGCACTGTTCCATTTCGTTTTGTCAAAACTGTTTTGCTGTTTCGACATTTCGCCCATAGGCTATAATGGGGAAGCACGAAACTGCCTATAAAACTTTGACATTTCTTACCTGATTTGGATTAAACTTGCAGGGATGGTAGGCCCTTCTGAGGACATGAAGCCTGCCAAGTTTCAAAGAGATAGGTGCAGAGGTTTCTGGGAAACTGTAACTCAAGTTGTAGACAACTAGGAGCCAGGGACCAGGAGCAACCTCTTATGATCCAGCAGGCAGATGAGGGGCCTGGAGGGCTGTGGAGGCTCTGCCAGACTCCTCCTGGGTGTGCAGGTGGGCCCCTGATCTGCCTGCCAGATGACAGAAGGCTGCTTCTGCCGCCCAGGACCAGCAGCGCACCCAGTGCCAGCCCTAGGCAGCAGGAGCAGTGTCCTGTGATCCAGCAAGCAGATCAAGGGCCCGCACCCCCAGGAAGAGTCTGGCAGAGCTCTGCAGCCCTCCTGGGGGTGTGGGTGGGAGGCTGCCACTGCCACCTGGGACCCACACTGGGTGCAGCTCACACCCAGTGTGGCTTCATGGAGCTGAGCCTGGTTGAGGGAGGAGCGCAGCCCCAGTGCTGCGCTCTGATTCTCCCCACCGGGCTCAGTTCCACAGGGCTGGAGCTGCTGGGAGCTGAGCCCGGTGGAGGGAGGCAGGGCATGGGAGCTAAACCCAGTAGAGGGAGGTGGGGCACAGCTCCAGCATTGCACTCCAATTCCCCACACCGGGCTCAGTTCTACAGGGCTGTGAGCCACTGGGAGCTGAGCCTGGTGGAGGGAAGTAAAGCGCAGTGCTGACTCTGCCTGCCTCCTGCCACTGGGCTGAGCTCCATGGGGCTGGCAGAGCTGAGTGAAGCGCAGCCCAGCAGCGGGAGGTGGACAGAGCTGGAGCCGCATTCTGATTGGTTCTGCCTCCCTCCAGCGGGCTCAGCTCCCAGTGGCTCACAGCCCCATGGAACTGAGCCCAGTGGGGAGGGGGAAGCGGAGCACAGCCTCTCTCCACTGGGTTCAGCTCCCAGCTGCTTGCAGCCTCGTAGAACTGAGCTCGGTGGGGGGAATCAGAGTGCAGCGTCGGGGCTACACTCTGCCTCCCTTCACTGAGGTCAGCTGCCAGTGGCTTTTTTTTTCAGCCTGGTGGTAGGAGGCAGCATGCAGTGCCAGCTCTGCCCACCTCCTGCCACCAAGCTGAGCTCCATGGGGCTGGTGAAGCTGACTGGAGTGCAGCCCGGCAGCAGGATGCGGGCAGAGCCGGAGCTGTGCTCTGATCGGCTCTGCCAGCCTCCGCTGGACTCCACTTCCAACGGCAGGGGGGGGGGGGGGGGGCGGGGGCGCCCCCCCTGCCACGCTGAGCCACGTGGGGCTGTGGAGCCAGTTGGAGCACAGCCCTGGCTCTCCTCTGCTTCCCACCACCTAGCTGCTTCAAAATTTGAAACGTTTCGACTGCCCTTATTTCATTTCAATGCTGTTTCAAAGCCCTTCATTTTGATTTCACTGTTTCGAGCTCAAAACGAGTCAAAACCGTGTCGAAACGAAACAGCTGGTGAAGCTTCACACATCCCTACTAGACAAGCACCAAGTGAGAAAAGACTTAGTAGAGCCATATGTTTTTAGTAACTGTTTTTTATAAGTACATTTTAATTATACAGAATGGAATTGGTTGACTGGGTATGCGCACATGCACTTATATACAGAACTCTTTGGTATAGCTCTAGAACTTAAATAGGCATGAGGATGATGGGTCATCAGACTGACAGCAAGAGACCTCTAATTTCTGTGATTTGCAGTGCTGTCAGTGTCCTGCGATAACATAGGCATTCTAGAGACTTGTTTATACTTAAAAACATTTAACAGCATAGCTAAACTGGCAGAATTCTTTGACCAGTATAGCTTAAACCTGTTCCCTATATAGAGTAGTCTATACTGGTAAGAGAATTTTTTCCAGTATAACTGAGGATATGGAAACACAACATGATTACTAAAAAGTCATTTACTCTGGGTTTTCCTCTGTCATTAGGAGTACTCCCAAGCTGGTTGCTCACAGCACCTGGCTAAAAGGTGGCAGGGAGTTTGTTTACACAAGTGGTAGGATATTATTTTGGCTGGAGGGCCACTTAACAAGTTTTGGTGAGCTGTCAAGGGCTACCAGCCCCAACCCTTGACAAATACCCAGCCCCCTGGCTGCCATCTTGAGACCTGAAGTCCCACCCTTACCCCCTGACCTTTGCCACCGTAAGTCCCTCCCCTTGCCTGCAAAGTACTCCTTTTGGGAGGGGAGGTTGCCATTTTGAAACTGGAAAAAAAAACCCCAAATCATAAACTAAGAGTCAAACATCTACTATAACTTAATTTTGTTAAAAAAATAATTTTGTCCTGACTTATGTATGTTTGTAGCATATCTAGAGGCAATTGCATAATACCTCAAAATACAGGCTTACTTTTGTATATTGTATGTAGGGGGATAAGGGGTGTATGTAGGAGGTGTGTGGTTGGAGAGTGGGTGCGTGTGTGGGGAGGGTGTGAGTATAGTGGGTGGGGTGTATGGAGGAGGGTGGATGTGGGGTTTGTTGTTGGGGTGGGGGAGGTGTGGGAGAGTGTGGGTGCATATAGGTATAGTAAGGGTGGAGGGGGGTGGGAATGTCTGTGGGAGGGTGTGGGTATGTGTGTTGGGGGACAGTCCTCAGAGTTCCTGGAACGTGCAAGTCCCTGGAGCTGGATGTGGTTGCGGTGAGAGAGTCCAGCCCCATCTGGCTGAACAGCACTCCTGTCCAGGTCCCTGGCTGTATATGGTGGCAGGGTGTGGGGCTAGCCCTACCCAGCCCCATAGTGTGCAGTTCCCATACTCCCACCCCAATCCCCAGCTACAGGTGGCAGTAGCATGTGGGGCCACCCCAATATGGCCCCATAACATGCAACTCCCCATACTTGCACCGAAGTCCCTGGCTGCGCATAACATGCAACTCCCCACACTTGCACCCAAGTCCCTGGCTGTGCATGTGTGTGGGCCCAGCCTGATCCAGTCCCATAGCGCTCCTGTACTCCGGCAGGGTGCGGGGCCAGCCCAGCCCCATAGTGCATGGCTCCTTGCACTTCTACCCCTTTCCTGCAGTGGGAGTCCCTAGCCCCAGCCTGGTGGGGCCTTTACCTGCATTCCTAGGCTTGCAGGCTGGAAACAGTCTTGGGGTGACCCGGCACAAGCTCTGGCAGACAGAGGCTTGTCCCCAGTGCCTTCTGGCTCGGGGCTAGGGTGGGGGGTGGTTGCTTAGGAACCAGAGCTGCACCTCCTGCATGGAAGGGCCGGCTTGCAGAGGGGCAGTGAGGGCCAGGGATTCCAGACAGCTTATGAAGGGACCCTGTGGGCCAGAAGGAACTGCCTGGCAGGCTGGATCCAGCCTGCAGGCCATATTTTGCCCACCCCTGTTTACAGAGCAAAAGACAACCCTGGGATTAAGCTGACTAAGGCAGGGGTTGGCAACCTACAGCCCGTGGGCCAGATCTAGCCTGTGGAACCACTGGATCCAGCAGAAGTAGGGTTTGGTGGCATTTGGCAGCAGGGGGCTTTGACACTCTCCCCAGAGACAAGCAGTGGTGATGGCCAGGCTCTAGTGCCCACACTCCTTTAACCCAGGGTGTATCATTCCATCCCATAGCTGGAAAAAGGTAGGCACACAGATTAACTCACTATAGTTACTCCTCACTTCAAGGGGTGACTTTACCCAAGAGTGGAGTGACTTGCACTGGTGAAAGCTGTGCACTATGCATGTATTCCACTTTTACTACGGAGTAAGGTCAATTTTCTCCACAGTAACCATGTCAGGTGCCTATGCAAAGTACCTGAATTAGGGTTTTTGTTGGAATAACCATATTGGGTAGGAACATGGTCAGATTGAAGAATTTGAAAAAGCAGGGTGTGGGAGATGCCACTTGTGCTGTAGGGGAGATCACAGCTCCACCCTCACCCTGTGAGCAGACCACACTGTGGCAGCAGCTGCCAGGGGAAGCAGGTAAAACTTCTCTCCACTGCTTTTGGCACCCCTCCAAGGGCAGACCCAGAAGTAGTGCAGTGGCATGGCTGCACCCCACTTTTGGACTGGATCACACTGCTGGAGCCTCTGGGGACTTTAAAAGAAGTCCTCCACAAGGAAGGGAATCTCCCCTCCCCCTTCATGCTCAAAGCATGTCAAATCCCATTCCCTCCCCTCCTTCCCCCTTCCCTCCCACCATCCTCCACCTGCCCTGGCTGCTTTCCCCACTGTCCTAGGAGCAGGGGAATCTTCACTTCTGCTTCAGTCCACTCCAGTTGCACTGTGTTCACCAAGAACTGGGCTGGGCTCACCTAGGACAGAGACAATGGCAGCACCTTCCCGTGCCTGCTTCTGTGGGAACCCACCAGCCTCCCCATTGCTGCTGTCACTCTCCCAGTTAAACCCAGCCCCTTGGCAGTCCAGCTACAGTGGGCAGGAGCAGCTCTGAAACTTTCCCTGCACCCAGGGCAGCAGAGAAAGCAGCAGCAACTGGATGAAGAGGGGATGAAAGGGGAAGAGATGGACTGTGCTTCTGAGCACAGAGAGGAAGGCAGGGATACTTACCTCTCCCGCAGCACAATTTACTGGCACCAGTGTGTTGAGGTGGAGGAGCCTGGGAGTGGGGGTGCAGCCACTCATGCAGTGCAGGTAGCTGCTTCCACATGCCCTTTGCCAAATCCTGGATCTGCCCCTGACCCCTCTCTTCCAGTTCAGGCACCTCCCCTCCCCAGGAGGGGTTGCCTCTGGATGCAAGAAGGGGAAATCGGACCTCTACTATCACTGACCCCAGCTGATACAATATTTGCCGTTTTCTGTAAAGCTCCAACTGCTGGAATGACACCTGAAAATAATAAAATGTTCTAACCTTTATCATTGCAAAGATAAGCTTGAAGACATGGTGCTTAAATGTTCTAGAAATAGAAGGGAAATACAATCCAGTATTTAAAAAAAAAAAAAATTGCTTAGTTTAAAAGTCATTAGACTGGCATGGAATCTACCCACCATCTCCAAACTCTGTTCAGTCATTACCCCCTTATCCCACTGACTTCAATAGAGCTGGCCTCAGAGAAGTGGGCCATTTAGACAGACGTAAGAAGAGCCTGACTGAAATTAAGAGCTTTGTATCTTAGAATATGAAAAACAACCTATAACTTCTATGACCCTAATATTTTTTCTCAAAGAAAAAAAAGAAAGAATCTATAGGCTAAGGTCTGAAAAAGGTGGTTTAATAAGTTAGGAGAATACAAGACAGTACCTTGAAAAAATATTTATTCCTCTATTTTCTGCTCATATAAATAGAAATGGAAAAACAGGTTTTTAAATGTATTCAAAATGTTCCTGAAATTGAAAGTCAGTAGAGGCCACACTGGCTTTCCAGCTGTTAATCCTGATATAATTGGGGTTTATAGAAGAAACATACCCAGCACCAAGTATAGCAGAATTACAAATCCCAAGCGCTGTTATATAATATGATAAACCCTAGAGAGATTGTGTGTTCATATGGGAAAACTGAAAACATATGCCAGGTTTTCTTTTGAAACTGTTTAACTGTCTGCATTTATAACTTAATACTGCCCTCTGCTGGCAGTCCTGCTCTACTTCATAGTTTTACAAAAAATAACTGAAGAGACATCACTCCCAAGTATCCAGTTAGTAAAGGATATCACAAGCCCTCCTCACAAAATCCTCCCCCCACCACTCCGTTTGTATTTCCTGGACCATCATGGCTATAGTAATATTTCAATTTTACTAGTAATTTATTTGATATCTTCCTGTTATTAAGCAAAAATCTTAATATGTATGTACACATTTACACATACACAGAGACAATATTATTAAGATTTTTGCTAATAATATTGTACATTATTAGTTTTGTGTTCTGTGTGTGTGTGTGTGTGTGTGTGTGTGTGTGTGTGTCTATATATATATGCCTATCTATACACACACACACACACACACACACACACACACACACAGAATACAAAAATAATAATATTACAATACAGAATATTTTGTGATACTTACGTTTATCTAAGTGTATTATACTGAACCTTTGGTTATGTATTGCATATTTACCTACTTAAAGCAGAGTTTATTAAAATGAGCAGGGTTTGTGTAACCTTTATCAGTTCTGACTGCAAAACCAAATTTGGTCTCTACTGCCTTGGCTGGCAGGGGTTGAAAAGGTCTGCAGGAGAACTGCTCTCAGTCCCAGTCACCTTAAAAAACAACTCCTTACAAATAGTCTAAAAGATTCAAAGAGTTAAATTCACCTTTCCTTCCAAAATGAACTCACCACACTACCTGTTATTTAAAAGGAGAATATTAAAATGAAAAGTGGGCTTCCTCCATGATTAAAAACCAGAGAGCACTACTAGGCAGCAAAGGAATTCAGCAGCCTTCCATATCTCAGTATTTGGATTCCAGTTTTATATAAGTCATAGACATAGTAAACTTATTGTGGTCTGTACTAGATATTTGCCGTCATCAGATATTTGTCACATCAGACTACATGTGATTTGTCATAACTGTTGACAGATTCTGCTTGGCAAGGGAACAGCTTAGGTTCTTGCAAGTTGAGCTCAAGAAGTGTTAGAAGAAATGTTTGGAGAAGCTTGTTTTGCACCTGTCAGCATGACTGGCCCAAGCTATTTTTAACAGAAAAGAATTAAGGTCTATTGCAACTACTGAGTTTTAAAAGGAAAATAATGTCTTTCCCTGCTTTTTCAGTCTCCGTTAACAAGATTTTTCCTTTCCTTTTCCTTGACTTTTTAAATTTTGTTTAAACAAAACCAAGTATTCATTATCTAATATAAGATGTATACTATTGCCAATAATGAAACTACATGCTTTACAGGCATGTAGTTTTATATATTATTGACCAGAAGGTTACTTTTTTAAATTGTTACTCTGTCCTTTTATTGTTGCTTTCAAATGGAGGACCCATTTGTGTCTATGCTGACAACTGTGTCCTTTTGTCAGCGTGACTTAAGAGCACACAGGGAAACTCTTCCATGCATCTCCCATACCCAACTGTCTTTCACAATGCAAACTCTGTTTATTGGGGAAAACAGGGACTGCTGTCCTTCTGTGTACCTCTGCTGAGAGAGACCACTCAAGGAGTACAGAACCCCTCAATACCAGTCCTCAGAACAGGCTTAGTGCATATGGAAGAACTGACAGCTTCCCCTGAAAGGATGCGTCTATGAGCACAGTTCTTCCAGGGTAAGTACAGAAGATTTACACCAACTCCAAAAATCAGGCTGTGCCTAAATGGCCCATAGCAATATTAAATAAGCAACAGGGGGCATGTTTACATACGTTTGTGCTGCAGCACTGGGTGTTTTTAAAAGCACTCAGCACTGCAGCGTATACAGTTGTATAAGCAGCGAAATGCACAGCAGTGCTGAGAAAATGGCAGTGGTGTGCTTTTGAACTAAAACATGTTGAAGGTGCTTTAGTTCAAAAGTGCACCATCACCATTTTCTGCATGCTGACGTGTATTTCGCTGCTTATACAACTACACGTGATGCAGCGCAGTGCATGTCAGCTTGCGTGTGCAGCGGACTCAATTAATTGAGTCTGTTTCAATGCGCCGGATCTCCAGTGCATCCCAGCACGAAAATGTATGTGTATAAATGCCTATGAGTCATAGAAAGTTAAGGCTGCAAGGGACCTCAGGATGTCCCATTTAGTCCATCCTATTGCTCAAAGCAGAATGATCCCCAACTAGATCATCCCAGGCAAGGCTTTGTCTAGCTTGATCTTAAAAACCTCCAAGAATGAAAAATCCACACCTCTCTGTGTAGACCGTTCCAGTGTTTTACTACCCTTAGTGAGAAAGCTTTTCCTAATATCTAACTTAAACTTCCCTTGCTGCAGCTGAAGATCATTGCTCCCTTGTTCTGTCATCTGCCACCACTTAGAACAGTCTAGCTTCATCCTCTTTGGAACCCCCCTTCAAGTAGTTGAAGGCTGCTATTAAATCCCATCTCAGTCTTCTCTTCTGCAGACTAAATACGCTCTGTTCCCTAAGCCTCTCCTCAGAAGTCTGTGCCTCAGTCCCCTAACTATTTTCCTTGCTCTCCACTGTACTCTCTCCAACTTGTCCACATCCTTTCTATAGTGGGGGTCCCAAAACTGGACACAGTACTCCAGATGTGGCCTCACCAGTGCTGAATAGAGGGGAAGAATCATTTCCCACAATCTGCTAGCAACGCTCCTACTAATGCAGCCCAGTATGCCATCAGCATTCTTGGCAACAATGGCATACTGTTGGCTCATATCCAGTTTACTGTGCATTGTGCCCCCAGGTCCTTTTCTGCAGGACTGCTTCTTAGCCAGTAGGTCCTCAGCCTGTACCAGTGTATGGGATTGTTCCAATGTAAGTGCAGGACTTTTCACTTGTCCTTATTGAACCTCATGAAATTTCTTTTGGTTCAATCCTCCAATTTGTCAAAGTCACTCTGAATCTTAGCTGTAGCCTCCAGCATATCTACTATTTTCCCCAGCTTGGTGTCATCTTCAAACTTGCTGAGGCTGCACTCTATCCTACCTTCCAGGTCACTGATGAAGATATTGAACATACCAGCCCTGGAAGCACTCCACTTGATACAGTCTGCCAACTAGACAATTGAGCCATTGACTACTACCCTCTGAGCCCAATGATCTAGCCAGTTTTCTATCCACCTTACAGTCCATTCATCCAACCTGTACTTCCTTAGGTTGCTTGTGAGAATGTTGCAGGAGACCATATCAAAAGCCATCCTAAAGCCAAGGTATATCACATCCATTGGACTTCCCATGTCCTCAGAGCCAGTCATTTCATCATAGAAGGCAATCAATTTGGTCAGGCATGGCTTGCTTCTGGTGAATCCATGAGGACTGTTCTTAAATCACTTCTCCAAGTGCTTAGAAATGGATTCCTTGAAGACTTGCTCCAAGATTTTTCCAAGGACTGAGGTGAGGCTGACCCTGTAGTACCCTGGATCCTCCTTCTTAAAGATGGGCACCATATTTTCCTTTTCCCAATTGTGTGCAATCTTTCCTAATCGCCATGAATTTTCAGAGATGATGGCCAGCAACTCTGCAATCACATTGGTCAGCTCCCTCAGCACCCTTTGGTGCATCACACCTGGCCCCATGGACTTGTATACGTCCAGCTTTTCTAAGTAGTCCCTAACCTGTTTTTTCAGCACTGAGGGATGCTCGCCTCCTCCCCAAACGGTGCTGCCTGGTGCAGTAGTCAGGGAGCTGACCTTGCTTGTGAAGCCTGGGGCAAAAAAAGGCATTGAGCACTTTCCAGTTTTCTGCATCCTCTGTCACTAGGTTGCCTCCCCCATTTAATAAAAGACCCACGCTTTCCCTGATCCTTCTCTTGTTCCTAACATTGTGGTAGAAAGCCTTCTTGTTACCCTTCACATCCTTTGCCAGCTGCAACTCTAATTGTGCTTTAGCCTTTCCGATTTCATCTGTACATGCCTGAGCAATACTCTTATACTTCTTCCTAGTCGTTTGTCCAAGTTTCCACTTCTTGTAGGCTTCTTTTTTGAGTATTAGCTTACTGAAGAGTTCTCTGCTAAGACAAGCTCGTTTTCTGCCATGCACGCTAGTCTTCCTGCACCTCAGAATGGGTTTGTTCCTGCGCCCTCAGTAAGGGCTATTTAAAAGTACAGCCAACTCTCCTGGACTCTTGGCCCCTTCTGACTGGCCTCCCAGGATATCCTGCCCAGGAATTCCCTGAATGAGTCAGAGTCTGCTTTTCTGAAGTCCAGGGTCCATACTCTGCTTCTATCCTTCCATCCTTTCCTCAGGAACCTGAACTCAATCATTTTGTGGTCAATGCCATCCAAGTTGCCATCCATTACTACATTCCCCACCAATTTTTCCCTGTTTGTGAGCAGCAGATCAAGAAAAGCATGGCCCCTAATTGGCTAATCCAGCACTTGCACCAGGAAGTTGTCCCCAATACTTTCCAAAAAAGTTCCTAGATTGCCTGTGCACTGCTGCATTGCTCTCCCAGCAGATATCACAACATGTGCTCTCATAGTCCTACTTTTTCTTAAAGGAAACAGTTAAAACACCATGACCATCACAACTCTCATACAAGAAGCTTGCAGGTTTAATGCCACATGCTTAATATTAAGAAAAAGAAAGAAATCCAGAAACCAGGTCTTTCCTCTTATAGGCAGGAGTGACATTATTGCCTGGTTTGCTATATCTATCCAATTGTACCAGCAAAGAAACCTTTGTGAGGATAGGGAAGGAAAGATCCTCCAACTCAGACCACAATACACAATCACTAGCTCTGACCTTATAGTAACTTCTAGTGCTTAGATACTCTTACTTTCCAGAGGCAGAGAGAGGTCAGGGGCTGATGCACAGTACTCTGCACAGCACCAAAGTTACTCACTCTGCTTCTTCTTTAAGCCACCCTTAAATCCTGCTATGCAAGAACAAATAGGGAGCTTTCAGAGAACTAAGCTCTGCATTTCACGAGCCAGACTTACCATCTTCTTGCTTGCACAGAACTGTAGCTGTAACCATACCTTTGCCCAGCTTCCTCAGGAGGAAGGGGATAAGGTTTAGCCCACTGTGCAACTAAAAGGAGGACTTCCATGCTACAGCACTATAAAACTCTCTCTACAAAATGTGATTTGTCCTGTGATCTGTAATTCTGTTTTATTTGCCCATCTGTGCCCAAATAAAAAGCTACCTTTTTTGCACTGCGGAGTTCCTTTCTTGAACCTGTGATAGTTATAACACTTTCTTTATGGGTCAGAGTCTGATTACATGAAAAGTATGATAGTAGCAAATTGCCTGTCAAGAGTGATGGGGGGTGGGGGGAAGGGGGAGGTCAGAGGCCTGCATTGCCCTTTCCCCCGCTGCCTTGGGTTGGGGTCTGGTTTCCACACCTTCCACCCCCCACCACCTCAGGTCTGGGTCTTCTCCCTCCATCCCCTGCCTGCCGATTCAGGCCCGGGCTCGTCCCCGCCCTCCCCACCGTTGTTTCGGGTCTGGTTCCCCTCCACTGCTTTGGGTGCAGGACCGTGTGCCCCACATGCCTTTCAGAACTGAGGGGAGGTGAGCTTGCATACGGCAGTGGCCGGCCGGCCACACACTGCCACCAGTAAACCCCCTTCCCCTTATTGCTCCACTCCCTCCCTCCCCTCTTTGTTGCTGCCTCCCCATCCCTGCTGGCTATCGGGGGGAGGGGACACACCACCGGGCTCCTGGCTCCAAGGCAGTGCTGGCCTCGCCCCGCTGCTCCAGACCTTCAGTCCCCACTCTCATGGCAGCACTCCGCTGTGTGGAGGGACAAGGCCAGCACCGTGCACCTTACCTGAAAGGAGCAGGGCTGGGGGGTGAGGGCAAGGCCAGCACCACTGGCCTCACCATCTGCTCCATCCCCTCCATCATAGCAGTGCTCCTGTCCCTGCTGTCCCCATCTGCCTCCAAGGAGCAGAGCCTGGGGGGGGGGGGGGGGGGGGGGGAAGGAGGAGAGGCCAGTGCTGCTGGCCTCACCCCCCACTCCAGCCCCTCTGTCCCCACGGTCATGGCGGCGCTCTGCTGTGTGTCTGTCTGTGCACAGCACTCTGACTGGCGGCCGAGACAACCAATCAGAGTGTGAATAAAGTATTACAGACAGACAGACTAAGGCTTTTATCATATTAGAATGATGAAATTAAGCTTCACAACTGCATTGCCAGGTCAAAGCCTAATCCCTGCAAAGTCTCTTATTCAAGCAAAACTCCATTAAGTACAGATTAGAGGATCTCGTGCTTGTTGTTGGAGAAGAAAAGGTTGATTTAATGAGAGCTGAGCCAAACTAGTTTGGCCTGCTCCTGGCTGTTCCAAATAAGATAAATACACCTTGTTTTGGCTAACAGGTCAAATATTTTGATTGTCTGATCCAGTGTCCACCTAAAATGAAATTTCATAGATTTCATAGACATTTCATAGACATCAGGGCTGGAAGGGACCTTGGAAGATCATCGAGTCCAGCCCCCCGCCCAAAGGGCAGGAAGTCAGCTGGGGTCATAGGATCCCAGCAAGATAAGCATCCAGTTTCATCTTGAAGGTGTTCAATGAAGGCGCTTGAACCACCTCCGGTGGCAGGCTGTTCCAGACCTTGGGGGCTTGGACTGTAAAGAAATTCTTCCTTATGTCCAGCCTGAAACGATCTTGAAGTAGTTTGTGACCATTCGACTTCGTCATCCCTTGGGGCGCTCTGGTGAACAAACGTTCCCCCAGATGCTGGTGGTCACCCCTGATAAACTTGTAGGTGGCCATCAGATCACCCCTGAGCCTGCGCTTTTCCAGGCTAAAGAGCCCCAGGGCTCTCAGCCTGTCATCGTAGGGTCTGCTTCCCTGACCTCTGATCATGCGCGTGGCTCTTCTCTGGACTCTCTCAAGCTTCTCCACATCCTTTTTGAATTGTGGAGCCCAAAACTGGACACAGTACTCCAGCTGCGGCCTCACTAAGGCCGAGTACAGGGGGAGAATGACGTCCCGGGATTTGCTTGAGAAGCATCTATGGATGCAAGCCAGCATTTTGGTC
>NW_005841883.1:4098694-4118630 GCF_000455745.1 Alligator sinensis
TATATATATATATATATATTAGGCCACACACACACACACACAATACCCTCCCTCACAACACACACAAATAAGTTAAATTTTACTGGCTTTCAAAACTGATACATTAGATGAGCTACATAGATTATTCCATCAAGGCCTGAAACATACTATTCTTGTAAGATTTTATTTCCTGTATAATGCCCTGAAAAATATTCCCATGCACTTGAAACTTACAACACCTTAAAATAGCTGCATTTTCTCCTCATGGGCCTCTGCACTTTAATAAAATTTAAAAATTAATGGAAAGCAGACTATCAAAACAAGACATTCTGTGTGCAAAACAGAATAGGACTTGACCAGCACTTTAAAAGACCAAACATCAAATGGGAAGAAAAGTAATATAGTACATAGAACTGCAAGAAAATAATTTCACATGTGTGATTCGGCAGTATGTTTCACATTAAGCTGAAGCTTATTCTAAGACAGACTTGTTCATTCTTCATGTGCAGTACCCCATTGACGTATATGGCATCATACAAAGAAATGTAATTTCTCATCCAATGCACTAAATGTCCTGATAGAAAATATGTAAGAGAAACCAAACAACTGCATACCAGAATGAACGCACACCAAAAAATCTATCAAAGACAAACTTCTCACAAGACAACTACTCTCTCTTGAATTTCTCAGTTCTAATCCTCAAAGGGAATTTACAAAACACCTTTCATAGATGAGTTTACGAACTTCACTCCATTAATCTACTGGATACAAAAAATCATAGACTAAATATAGACATTGGATTTATGGCACATTATAATCTGCCTGCCATCTGATAACCCCAGGTAACCTGTCTGCATTTTACCAGTTACATTCCCTTCCCTCCTCTCCCAACCTACCTGTCTCTCACTTATTGTGTCCCATTGTCTTGGATCCTCACCGCCACGTGTTTGCATTTTCACAGACCTGCATTTTGCATATTGAACCTATTCCATCCAGGAGAGCACACAAAACACCAGTAGACTCTCTCCAATGCCAGAACAAGAGTGTTTGTGCCCAAAGACTTGCACATAAAATTTTTTCCAACTATTTAGTTGGTCTAATAAAAGATACAACATTTATCCAAAGAACCTTGTCTGCCTATGTCCTCAGCCCAACAAGGCTATAACCAACACCCCATCAAACAAAGAAGGGAAGGCAAGGTCTAACAGTCACAAACTACTAGACGATCATTTTAGATTGGACATAAGGAAAAACTTACTTTCCAAGTCTCCAAAGTCTAGTGTAGACTCCCCCAGAAGTAGTGCAAGCACCTACTCTGGATACATTCAAGAAACGCCTGGATGCTTACCTTGCTGGGGTCATCTCACCCCAGCTGACTTCCTGCCCTTGGGCAGGGGGCTGGACTCTATGATCTCACGAGGTCCCTTCCAGCCCTAACGTCTATGAAATCTATGAATCTAGGACAAAGTGAAGTTATAATCACATATCAAGCAAGTATGTGATATGACACAATTTTATTCAAAACAGAAAAAGGAAGTCTGTATATTCAAGGTCACTTGACTAAGAAAAATAAGCTTTTATTCAGCTTATCCCTGTAGAGGCAGTTCAGCTCTGGGAGATTCTTTTCTGGCTCCTATATCATCAACAGAATTTTTGACCCAGTTCCAGCTGCGGAAGCTTTATTGATGTTGAGGATATGCAAGCCAGAAAGAACATAGCTTGACTTTACATCCTAGTCCATGTTTGTAGATATAAACATACATTTTTACTTATAAACATATTTCGATGCATGAGGAAAGACACTACCACCAGCAGAAGAAGAGGTCACAGAGTAGTGACATATTGGTCCCGTCCCAAGGGAGGACAGGTCTTGACTCCAGCCAGATCTCTGTGGTTTTCAGCCAGGATGCCATAGGACCCTGGGGTGCTATCAGAGCCCTTGAAGAATGCCGCAAGATGAGAGGAGGTAAGCAGATAAACACAAGCTCAGGTTTGTCCTGGCCCGGTTGGTTCCCCACTCCCACTCCCCAGCCCTTCTGCAAGGAGATAAGCACTGTAATATAAAAAGTTAGTTTTTAAAAATTTGGTGCCATTGGTGCCATTCAGTTAACAAGGTAAGGAGGGGTGCCTCAAGTCCAAAAAGGTTGAGAACCACTGCTCTACAGGAATTGTTTTGGCAGAGGATTCCCAATATCTCTGGGGTGCTCTGTGTCTGATCCCATCTCACCAATGAAACATATCCCCTTTGTAGATGGCACACAAATCCAAACATGTTGACGGAGTGCAAGTTGCAGGTAGCATGTGTGCTATACTCCATCTGTGGTTATTTTCCACTGCTGCCTGGGTTCTACCAGAAGAATCCAATGAATTAATTGGGCCATCTGTCTGTACACTACAGCCCTACAGTCCTAAAAAGTACCAATTACAATTTTTAAACAAAATAAAGCAATGAAAAAACAGAAAGAGGAATACCATGTACTATTACACAAGCACAATTTTCTAAACTAAAATATTTCTCCTGATTCAGTATCCAGAATCAGATACAGAGATAAAGAGATGTATTACTACTTACACACCAGATCCATGAGGTTTAGTGTACAGCTTTAGAGACTAAGTTTATTAAGCATATAAATTTAGAGCTTATTCCATCAGTAGTCTCCTAGTACCATACAGAATAGGGACAGACATAACCCATAAATCAGTTTAAGTGATCAGAAACTGGTTTAAGCCTGTAATAGAACAAACATTCAGAGCACATAAGCCAGTTTGAAAATGGCTGAAAATGGTTTGAGATAAACCTGGTCGAATGACATCCTGAGGGGCCGTGGCAACGACATGATGGTTGATGCGCTCATCATGGGAATGCTCGGAGCCTGGTACCCCAGCAACAAGAGCGTCCTGTGTGCCTGCCGTGTCTCCCGCCACTACACCAAGCTGGTGCGCTGCCTCATGGTGTCCAACACCATCCGCTGGTCCCGGGACATCTATGTGGAACACATCACGGGACACCGCCAGTACTCCGACCCCACCAGACGAACCACTGCTGTACTGGACCCAGAGGGGACTGCCCGAACCCCTCTCTGCACCAGATGGACTTCACTTAGAGAGGATTTGTCAGGAATGGACGACCCCGCTCCACCTGAAGAGGACCCCTGTGATGAGACTCTATATGGACTGAGACACTTTCTTCGAACTACTTGCTCCACCATTGCAGACCATTGTAACGGGTTTGTGTGCATCTATCTTCTTTCTCTCTCAGCATTGCGAACCCCCTCCCTCCCCTTCCCCCATCCCTGGGCTTCGTTGGCTAACATTGTATTTTCTGTAACCTAGTTGAATTCACCTCCTCACCCCCATCCCTCTAATGTCAATCCTTCACTCAGGCAATTTGTATTTCCCTACCAGATTTGTCATCTTTTTGGATTCACAGTCCTAAACACGTACTAAACCAGTGGCCAATCACTGATGGGGGAGCGGTCCCCCCAGCAACCCCAGTGCTGGCTCCATGTAATTCTGCTCAGCCCCAGATGGGGACTTTTCCTCCTCCTCCCACTGCAGGGTGGGGAGGGGGGCTCTGTTCTATGCTGGAGGGTACTCTTCCCCCTCCTCCTCCCTTGCCCCCACCACTGAGGGGTGGGGAGGGGGGACTCTGTGCAGGCTGCCCAGCCCCAGCCCTGGCCCCGGAGGGGGACACTTCACCCTGTGGGGCAGCAGGGGCTTTCTTCAGTGCTGCAGGGGAGAAATTCTTCCCCTTCCTTTCGCAACCCCCCCTCCACCATGGGGCAGGAGTGGAGGCTCTTGTGGTGCTTCCTGGCCTGGCCCAGCTGGGGCATAGGGAGTGGCTTTAATGGAGTCACAGCTGCTGGGGGTGACCCTGGTCCTGCAGCCCGGCAGAGCCTGGCCTCGCTCAGCCCCAGCTAAGGCAGCCACTTGGTTGGGGGCGGGCCAGACTGCAGGGGTGGGGCCACACCTGGCGGGTGCAGCTCAGTGATAGAACGGCAAGCACAGCCGGGCAGCTGTTTCCCCTGTCAGTGAGCACAGCCCAGTGTGCGCGGCCAGTGGCTGGATGGCAGCAGCTTATCCAGGCCTGTTCAGAGGCACTGCGGATACTCATGAGGCCTCAGTGAGCCTAGTGGTGAGTGGCTGCCAGGCTCTGGGCCTGCAGTGCTTCTGAACGGGCCTGGATAAGCCACTGCCCATCCAGCTGCTGGCCATGGATGCCAGGTTGTGCTCACTGACAGGGGAAGCAGCTGCCTGGCTGCTCTCACCTCCCTATCACTGAGCTGCACCAGCCAAGGGTGGACCCACTCCCGCAGCCCGGCCTGGCCTGGACCCACCAAGCGGCAGCCTTAGCCAGGACTGAGCAAGGCCAGGCCTAACCGGGCCATGGGGCTGGGGCCAGCCCCAGCAGTTGCGGCTCTGTTACAGCCACTCCCTGCACCCTGGCTGGGCCAGGCCAGGGAGCACTGCAAGAGCTGCCCCTCCCTGCCCTGTGGCTGCAGGGGGTGGGGGATGGAGGAAGGGAAAGATTTCCCCTCCCAGCACTGAACAGAGCTCCCCCACCACCCTGCAAGAGGGGAAATGTCCCCCTCCGGGGCTGGGGCCAGGTAGCCTGCAGAGAGCCCCACCTTGGGGGTGGAAGCAGGGGAGGAAAAGGAGGGGGAAGATTACCCCCCCCAGCATGGAACACAGCCCCCCTTGTCACCCTGCGGGGGGGATGGGGAAGAGTCCTCATCGGGGACCAGACAGCATTACATGGAGCCCCCCTCCCCACCCCTTGGTGGTGGGGGAGAAGCAAGGGGAAGAGTCCCCTTCTAAGGCCAAGCAGCCTTGCAGTGCCTCCTTCCCTACTCCACATGGGTGGGGAGGGAGGAGGAGGAGCAGGAAAGAGTCCCCCTCCCCCAGCACCAAACAGAGCCCCCCTCCGTTCCCTGCACCAGTGGGGGAGAGGGAGGAGGGGGAAGAGTTCCCCTCTGGGGCCAGGCAGCCCTGTGTGTGGGGATCGCTCCCAGCTGTCAGGAAGCTGCTGGGGTGGGCAGAGCTCTCCCCTCCTCCTCCCCCCTTACCAAGCAGACACTCCCTCTTCCCCCACCCTCTGAACCCTACAGGCCGAGGTGGGTGTTTAAACCCCTCCCCTAACTCATTCCTATCGGTGCCTGGCCATGCCCCCCTCTGCTCAGCTCGCATGTTGGAAGAGAAGGGCTGCTCTAGCGCCCCTGGGCTTCTGGCCTGAGCCACTGCAGGCATATGCCAAATGTCTATTCACTTGCAAACCGGTTCACTCTCTCCAAGTTAGACTAACCTTGAAAGATTGAATCAATTCAGGCTTGGGCTTTTTGAATGTCTGTCCCTAGCCACATTGTTCTATACCAACAACACCTTGAAACAACACTGAAATATAGCCAATACCAATTTTTTTCCAAACTAGATCAGGTTCAAGAAGGTACTTAAGCATAGATCAGGTCATACTGAAGTAAAAGGTGCGATTCACATGCATAAGCTTAGTTATGCACTTAAATATCTTGTTGAACTGAAGTTAGAAAACATAGTCTTCTTTTAAGTATGGCATCCTCTACATTACTTACCAGTAACAGAACAAAAGTCTCCTAGACTTAAGAGAAAAATGTGGAACTAAACATATGAAAGGTTGAGCAGAAATCATATTTTACAGAAGTTTCTTGCAAGGGGACATCATTTACTGCTACCCATATCTTTTGTTATTATGCTGCTGTTTTAAAAATAAAATCGCCAAGAACTTTAGGATTTACTGATTGCATTACAGGTAAGAAAAACATATTGTTTTTTCTTCAGATGACCAAACAAGTAGTGTAAAGAATGTAGGTTAAAGTAAAACATTTTTGCTAACACACTTGTAAACTTTCAAAAAATAAATCTCCAGGGGAAAAGTAAAAATATTAGGCTTGTTACAGGAAACACAAATAATATTCAATAAGCTGTTGCTTCCAATAGGATCACAGTTTTAGGCTTGAGAAGATTCCTCTGTCCTGTTTTCATTTTGTTGCAAGACATCATGAAATCTTTTTTAAAACAAAACAAGAAACAAAATCCTATTGTTGTTAGTGCACCAATCATGACATTGTATTATTGGCTTAAAAAACAAAAACCATTTGATATTTCAAAACAATCATTACCCACCTCCTCTAATGAAGTTAATTTTGTAGAAAGAGAGTCGACTTGTTTTTTCTACATTGTAAAAGGAAAAAAAATGTTAATTAAAATATGCTGGGGGGAAAGAAACTCCAACTAAATAAAGGCCCAGTACTGTTCGTAACAAAGACTAGGACTAATATTATGGCATCTGTATATTAATCTTCATTCAGTGTTTTTATTAAAAGAAACATGTTCTGAAAACTAAATTTGATATATTCACCTATCAAATCCAGTTTTCAGCACATGAATTTGATACATGAATAGACTGAATTAAACTACCAGGTTTATGAAAAGACTAATAATGGTTATTTTCCCTCATCATTTTATCCCTCCATCTTGGTATCAAATTCTTACTGAAAAATGGCTCTTAGAGATGACCCCATGGAAAAGACACCCATTTCCGTCATGTTCCACAGCCCCTAAATCAGCAGGAGGTGGAAAAATTTCAGATAGCGATCTATTCCCTGTAATGGAACAAACTGAATTCTCCATATTGTGAGCCACTGGGTCATGAAATATTTCTTAACACTCCCTACTTGTAGTCAGCAGACAGAAGGATGATCCTTCATTGTAACATCATTAAAAGGTTATGAAGGAATATTCTATAAATCAAACATTTCCCTAACAATTAGAACAGGGGTCAACTGGTGGTATGCATAACCCTGGGGGTACTTGGAAAGGGGCTAGGGGGTACACATGGGTGGGCAGGGAGAGAGGGCTGCCACCCACCACCCCATGCCACCGACTCCCAGGAGCAGGGCCGGGGGGCGGGGGTGTCGAGGGCAGCATCTCACCTCTGTAGACTGCACAGGCACCACTAGGGCGGCTGGACACCTGGGGGGGTGGGGGGGGTTGGAAGCTTGCATGTGGCAGCTGCCACCGCCATCCACTACCCTGCACTGCCACCATGTGCAAGCCCCCACTCCAGGCTCTGGGTCTAGCCACTGCCACTGCCACCCTGCTCCGTGTCCATGTCCAGCCACCACTACCCCCTGCTCCACTCCAAGTCTGGCCACCACTACCCCCCTGCTCCACCAGAAGTGTACCCAGAAGGGGTACATTCCTTAAAAATAGTTGAAAAACCCTGAATTAGAAGAAAAAGCCCAGCATTCGATTACTACAACTTTAAGGGTTATGACCCAGTTATTAAAGCATCTGATACTTGGAGTTCCCACAAATGCTCCCAAAATGTTTACATTTAGATTATTTGCAAGTCCTTGTCAAGTAGGACCCAAAAATATTTTGAAACTAGCAAATTGCCCATCAAGAATGACAGGTAGGCCAGGATACAGGCCCATGTGCCCCCCCCCCAATTCAGGTCCAGGCCTGCTCTCCCCAACTTCCCCCTGGGTCCAGGTCCATTCCCCCACTCCCTTGCACCTCACCTCTGAAGGAGCTGCTGGGCTCCAATTGTCCCATGACCCAACCCAGGAAGGGCCCCAGTCACCATGAATAGGGCCCCAGCCAGGCCAGGTCATGAGGCAATCAGAGCCCCATGGCTGATCCAGGGGTGTGGCCCGTGGCCCCCGGTCTGTGCAAGGGGCAAGGGTCGGCTGCAGCTGCAGGCTGCACTCAGCCTCTGCTCCATGCCTTGCTGCCACTGCACTGGCAGCAGCACCATGCTGTGCCAGGTGCCTTGCTGTCTGGCTCGCCCAGCAGCAGAACTCACATGGTGTCGTGCTGCACCAGTGTCAAAGTAGCAGCAGTGAGGCACAGAGCAGAGGCTGAGCACAGCCCGCAGCTGCGGCCCACCCTTGCCCCATGCATAGACCAGGGGGCCATGGCCCCCTCTCTCCCTTGGCTCTCCGGCATTGTGCCTCTGGAGGAGCCACCAGACTCAGACTGCCCATGACCCAGCCCGGCCGGGGCCCCATCACCATGAACAGGGCCCTGGCTGGACCGGATCATGGGCCAATCAGAGCTTGTCCAGGAGTGCAGCACAGGGGAGCCAAAGAGGGGTCATGTGTCCCCCTTCCCCGGCTCCTCCCGTGTCTGGTCCCATGTGCCCCCACCGCCACCCAGGAAGGGGGGAGGGGGGAAGCTTGCACGTGGCGGCTGTTGCCTCCACCCCGTGCCCCATGCTCAGTGTCTGGCAGTGTAGAACCACCCCCACCTCGCCTCCCTGCTTCCCCTCCCTGGGTGGAGGCAGTCGGGGTCCAGGGAGCAGGGCAGGTGGTCAGGGACACATTGGGGTGGGGCAGGGTGCACTGCTGCAGGGCTGCACAGTGCACCAGGGAAGGGTGCACAGCTGCAGGGCTGTGTTGCACGCAATGCCCACTCCCCTCTTCTCTCCCTCCCTGCCACCTCCCGCTCCCTGCTGGCTGAGGCAGGGAGCAGAAGGCAGTGGGGAAGGGAGCAGGCATGACATGGTGTGCTGCGCTGTGCGGCAGTGCCCCATGGCAGCACGCCAGGTGGCCACATCCTGCATCAGGCAGCACAACACAGCAGGGAGCATGCCATGCCATGTTCTGCCCCCAGCCACCTGGCCCACTCCCTTCCCCCCAGCCTCCTCCTTTCTGTAATGTTCCGGGCCAGCCAAATCACTGCCTGCCCTGTGGACAATGCATGCACAGTTGGCCCAGAGCATTATAGACAAAGTAGGGCTGTGCAAAATTTTGCCGGCTGTTTCATTTTAACATGGTTTTGACCAATTCTGAGGTTGAAACAGCAAAATCGGAACAAAATAAAGGCCGTCGAAATAGCCTTGAAACAAAATGAAGCTGGTCGAAATGTTTTGAAAGTTGAAACATTTTGACCATAGGCTGGGGATGGGAAGTCAGTTTAGCTAGGCTGACTTCCCATCCCCAGCACAAGATCCAGTAGGGGGCAGCGAGGCAGCACACCTGGGCTGCTTCCCCGTCCCCCACACTAGATTGTGCCAGAGGTGAGAGGCAGCCCACCTGGGCTGCTTCCCGGTCCCCTGCGGAGGATTGCAGTGGGGGTAAGAGGCAGCCCAGCTCCGGCACGATTTCACGCATGGGACAGGAAAGCAGCCCAGCTGGGCTACCTCCTGCACCCAGCAATCTAGCATTGGGGATGGGAAGTCAGTCCAGCTGGGCTGACTCTCCATCCTCAGTGAAACATCTAAACAGCATCAGAACAGTCTTTCTGTTTCGATGGAACAGAACAGAACAGCTGTTTTGACTGGAAGTGAAATTCGATACGAAACACTGTTCCGTTGAACTGTCAAAACTCAAGGCAAAATGGAAAAGTACCGTTTTGCACAGCCCTAAGATTAAGGCTTTATTATATTAGAATAGTGAAGTGAAACACTGCTGACAGTTTGTATGACCATTCCTTTAAAACAGGAGTTTTCAACCTTTAAGGAGTGTACCCCTTCTGGGTACACTTCTGGCAGGGTGGAGAGGAGGTGGCAGCGGCCAGATGCAGAGATGGTGGGGAGGGCTCACATGTGGTGGTGTGGGGTGGTGACCATGGTTGCCATGTGTGAGGGCCTACCCTCCCATATCTGGCTGGCTTGGTGGTACCTGTCTGGCCTGTACAAAGGAGGCACTGCCCTCACTCCTCCCCATCCGCCCCCGGCCCTACTCCTGGTTGGTGGTGGCGCAGGTTGGTGGTGCTACATCCTTGCCCACCCACCTGTGTGTACCTCCTAGCCCCTTTCCAAGTACCCTCAGTTGACAATCCCTGCTTTAAAAATAAGAATGGACATCTTTTCTTGGTGCAATATAAAAAACAAAACAAAAACACATGTACCAGACTTCTGCAATATCCATGAATCATGTGATTCTCCTCACAAAAGCTCACTAAATTGCTCTTGAAATCTTCAAGCTCATTCGATATACATTTTAAATGTACAGGATACTGCTCCAATCTGAAAAATAAATGTGTATCAGCCATGCATGTGAGTGTTGCTCCTGAAGCTTTTAAGAACAGGTTAGACAAACATTTGTCTAGGATGGCTTAGACAGGTATGATTCCACTTTGAGTAGAGGGTTAAACTTGATGATCTCCCGAGGTCCCTTCTAGCACTATGTTTATTTTTAAAAAGGGACATGATTTAAGGATTATAAACCAATTTTTAAAGCACCTGATGCTTGGAGCTCCCACTAGCACCCAAGAACTTCTACATTTAGATTATTTACAGGTCTTTATCAGGTACGGCTCAACATTTTTTGAAATTCTGAAGTGAAGATCACAAGATACCAAACTGGCTTTTAGTTCTTTGGCAGCAAGATGCATTATCCTACCGGCAAAAAAATATTGGTGCTTTGATACAGTCAAAATGTCTTGAAAATTGAGAATGGATGGGAGTTTGAAAAGAAAGAGAGAAGTATAGTAGAAAAGAATAAAACAAAAAAAAGCAAGAAGACTGATGGAAAATTACACACATGCAAAAAAAGGGGATAAATTAATTATTACCTAATGAAACTACATGAGATCATAGAAAACTTTAGTGAGACATTAACAAGAAAGAGAGACATTTCTTACTGTATTTCCACAATTTCTCCCCACCTTCATCTGAAAAAAATCAGATCTCCTGGAGAGTTCCCAAACACTTAGTTAAACCAATCTAGTTCAGCCCCTTGTTTAGGGTAGCATCATCCCTGACCAAACCATCCCAGCCAAGTGTCTGTCTAACTTGCTCTTGAAAACTTACAAGGACAGAGAGTCCGGTCCCCTTTAGTTACAGAGAAAAGCCCATCTCCATCCTCTCTCTAATAACTCTTCAGCGGTATTTGAAGACTGTTATCAATCCTGCCTCAGTCTCTTTCTTCCCAAGACTAAATAATCCTAGTTTTTTCAGCCTTTCCTCGTAAGTCATGCTTCCCAGTTCTGTAATTATTTCTGTTGCTTTCTGCTCTCTTCTAATCTGTCCATATCTTTCTGGAAGTATGGGGCCCGAAACTGGATATAGTATTGCAAGTGGTGTCCCACCAATGCCAAATAAAGCAGAAGAATCATTTTCCTTGATTTGGAAGACACATTCCTATTAATACAGTATACCATGGCCTTTTTTACAACAAGAGCATGCTGTTGTCTCATATTCAGCTTATGATCCACTATAACCTCCACAGTACTGCAGCCTAGCTAGTCATTCCCCTGTCTGTATTTGTGCATGCAATTATTCCACCTCAAGTGAAAAACTTTGCACTTGTCCTTGTTGCATTTCATTTGATGGATCATGGAACATTTCTCCAATCTATCCAAGTCATTCCAGATCCTAGCCCTACCCTCTAGGCAATTTGTTTCATTTGCACAGTTGTTTTAGAATTGAAGGAATATGACATATTAGTGAAGGTGGAGTTTAAATGAAACATTTTTTTTCAGATACAAGGAAGCTGACCAGAAAATAATCTATTCTAGGGATGAGCCATACCTTGTTAGCTTGCCTTTCAGTTCTGCAACTTCATCCATCAATTGCAGGCAGATTTCATCTGATACTTCCATTGCTTTCTGTGTACCCAGTACCTGGCCAGTTAATTTCTGATACTTGTATTTTAAGTCTGCAACACTACTAGTTAGAGCATCAAATTGCCTTCAACAAAATGGAAAGAAAAAAAACCATACCATTAATTCAGATATTTGGTTCAAATAACATTTAAATTTGAATCATATCTTAAGCGGAATACAATTTTCTTGCAACTATCACTATGTTGATCTGGACCAAATCTGACATGGAGACTTAAAAAAGTTAGGCATTATCATCCAACCCTTTGGTGGATGTAATTAATAAATAAGATGTCCCAATATCTAAAAAAATTAAAGTTTACATTTAAGTGTAAAAATGGTTTTAAAGCCAAGAGATGCAGCTGCCTTGGATCCTAGATATCCAGGCGTGCAGGGCAGGCATAAGGCCCCAGTTGGGCCATTTCCTCATGGCTGAATCAGGCCTGGCTGTGCCACGCTGCATGCCAGATCAGGCCACGGTCCATATTCAGCATGCAGACCAACATGGCACCATTCATCCGGGCCATGGGATGAAAAGGTTGGGCATCACCAATACAACATACATATCTGAGTCTTCAGCTGCTCCTTGAAAAGTCTCAGCATCTTCCTCAGTTAAAAATAATATATTTCCTCCTGGAAAACGGACAGAAAATATTACAATGTTAATGCCATTTGTGAATGTACATAATAGTTACAAAGAATGTGTCAAATATATTGCATATAATATTTATGCTTATAATGTAATACAGTAGTGCACAAAACATGCTACATATTTAAAAGAAAAATAGGATCAAAGATACTTACTATTTTTATCCAGGTTTCTTTTATTTGTAGACTTATTTTCAATGGACTTATCTGAAATACTAAATTTTAGAAAAATTAATACAAGTTCACCTATTTAAAGATTAAAATAACCCCAGCACATTTATCCATCCCATTTTTCCTTTACGAGGAAGTTTGCTTTACTGTAATGCTGAACGCTACATAATCACTGAAGGTAACTGTAATGGGTCCCCTACCTCAAATCAGTTGGCTGTAGGAGCAGTGAGCAAATGCCTGCTTGCCTCGGGTGTGGGAAGCACAATCAGGACTAAAATTGCCAGGACTGATGCGGAAAGCATGTATAGATGACGGGGTGGCAGGGGACGGGGTGGTTACAGGCTTCTTAAGGCCAGGACCATGGCTGAGGCCACAGACTGGCTCTGACCTGCCAGGGTAAAGGAGCTCCAGACCACAAGGGACTGAAAGGAAGCCCCACAGCACCAGACACCAATGTGAAATTATTTGTTATAATAACAAATAATGTGGTGTGACACAGACCAAGGCTCGGGAAAGATTTTAGTTTGAAGCAGTTTGCTTATGCCTGTATTTATGTTTAAAACCGGGAGACCAAAAGTGACTGTAAGGGGAGGCTTGGAAATCACAGTGAGCATCCAGAGAGGCACTGCCATGTTGCTGGAGAAATAGATTGTGAACTGAGAGTCAGAGCCTGCAATGAAACAGACTGTGGCCACAGACAGAACCCATCAGGACAAATGATAAGAGGGGACCTAAGGCCTTAAGGACTGTGGGAGCAAGCCCAAAGCCCAAGGGGGGCAAGATGTGGGGTCACAGGGCCCTGAAATGGACCTGGGCTGAGGGGCACAGACAGTCAGAGGGCCGAGGCCAGAAGGCCAAAGCCCAGGCAAAGGTTTAAGATCTGAAGGACTAAGTGCTGCAGTGGAGGCCAGGGGAGCCCCTCCACATCAATATCCAGGAGATGGAGAAATTGTACAGTGGAGTCAGGACTCTGAACCAAAGAGGCAAAGTTGAGACAGGAGTGTTAGGGCTGGAAGTACATCCTGAGCTCACCGACCTCTGAGGGCAGCCTCCCCATTTTAGTTTAACATCAAGGTGTAGCAGGTGAGACAGCAAGGTGGGCCCCTGCGAGGTCAGAGTGGGCAAGTGAGGCAGGCTCCAGGCAACCACTGTGGGGGCTCTATGGCCACCCTCAGGGCCTGACATACTATAGCAACATTAATTATACAGCAAGATTGTCTCTTACTCTGCTGAGATGAACTATGGGTTTTATTGTAATATTTCTGTTTTAAAATGTGTTCATGTTGTTATAAGGGTGCATTCCTCAGCTTATTCATAAAGCTAGCACAGGAGAAGGAGTGGGTTAACAGACAGTGAAGCAAAAATCTGTTTATGTATGAGATGAGACAAGATAGACCTCTAGCATCCACAGAAATTTGAATAGCTTTGTTGTCACAACAAGAGTGAGATGGCTTACACCCAGGAGGTTGGAGGAAAGCTGAATAACAATAGCGAGGTAAGTGTGAACAAGGAGGGTGTTGGCTTCTAGGAGATAGACTGGAGAGAGAGACTGGCAGAGTACCTTTAGGGGCTCAGCAGCTGGGCAGATAAGAAATGGAATAGCTGAAAATCTTTGGGGGTGTGTGCCTACCTGGCCTTGAACATCCGGTCACGTGCGACTCTGGCCCGGATGTTTGGTGGTGTTTGCCTTACCGTCCCCGGTGGTCCATCGAGAAGGTGTTTGCTTCCGGTGTGGTCTTCCCCAATCTTGCCTGCCACAACTTTGAATATTATTTCAGTGGAGGGTCTGACCACTTGGGGTCCCTCGACAGTGGGACGTTTATCTGGCGGTCTTCTGCAAGGCTCCACCTCCTCTGTACCTCGCCCTTACACCAAACCTTGATGGGTCATGGTTGTCCTCCTGGCCAGGTTCCCGACTGTTGAGCCCCTGATTACTTTCGTAAGGGGGTGGTCGCCCCAGCTAAAGCCAAGCAGCCTAAGGTATCCTGCCCGGGTTGCAAGGCCACAACCTTTTCCCTAAGGCTAGCAAACCAACCCCAAGGTTTAAGTAACACCAAGTCTCCAAAAGAGCTCTGACCCTCAGCCCCTCCAAAAGGGGGAAACATAAAACACAAAGAAAAACCACTATCCACTCTGAGGGACCCAGCTGTCCCCCTCTGCCTAGTTGCAGACCACCTGCCCTTCGGCACTATAGGTCTAAGTTAGGCCCTGTATGTGGCCAGGATAGCCTGTGGACTCCACCACGACTCTTCTCCCTCGTCACCCAGCCTGGTGCGTCTCTCCATCTTTCCTGGTGCCCTCGACGGTCCCACCTAGTCTGGCGCAGGGAGTTGTGTCGGGCTTTCCAGCCCCTTTGTTGCAGCTCCTGGCATCGGGGTCTTTCTGCGCCTTTCGGCTTCTATGCCTGGGTTCCTGGCCTTGGGGAGCCGCCTCCGGTTCTTGGCTCCTCTTGCTGCAGCCAGCAGTCTCTGGCTTGCAGCTCATACTGGAGGGTACTTCCCCACTGAGGGAAGCAGCCTCCGGCTCTTCTTGCTCCCTCGGGAGCTTTGGAGTGACACCTCCTGCTGGTGCTCATGCAGGCACCAATCTGCTTTCCTCTTCTTTGCTAGAGGCCCGTTTTATTTCCACCAGCCGGCGATTGCTGATGACGTCACCAGCCAGCCGCAGCTGTATAAAGGAGCAGCTGACGATCAGCACGGGTCTCTCCTCAAGTTCTGGTTTTGCCGTGGGTCCTGCTGCAGGTAAGTGTTTCCCTTTACACTTGCTTTCTCCTTCTTACCCCTCCGTGGGTTCCGGGCCCCGGGGTTCCCCCTTTGTATTCTGGGGTCCACCTTTCTGCTTTTCCCCATGACAAAGTGCTTCGGCTGTGTGGGCTGGATTGGTGAAAAAGGAACTGATTAACCCCTTTGTAGGAGGGCAGAGAACTTTGCCCTTGGGCCTTTTCCCCAATAAATGCCACTACTGAAGGGGAGCTGCCCATTTCCTGCTTGCCATATTGAGGCACTTATACATGTGATGGACCTCTGCTCTGACACATGCCAATTAGATTAATAGAGCCTTCTGCAAGTTTGCTGGACTATGCTAATTAGCATGCTCCAGCAATCTCTATGCACATTTGAAAATGGTGACAGGGGTGCTTTAACTAAACATTATCAAACAAGCTTTAGTTAAAGCACCTCCACTGTCATTTTGAAGAGCAGGATACTGAATACAGGTGATGCTGTGGGCGCTCTAATTAAAGCACCCCCCATCACACTCCAGAGCACATGTATAGATGCTCTTAGATTGTGTTTGTTTTCTCAAAAAAAGGCAAAAGTCCTTCTTCTCAGGAACAGAACTAGCTCTGAACTAGGTCTGAGTCAGGACCATGGACGGCAAGGAACCCAAGTCTCCCCATACCTGCCCCACCCTACAAGCCACTCCTTGGCCAACTTTAGGGGATGCTCTCAGAAACTGAGATGGCAGTAGTGGTCCAGAGCAAGCACTACCCCCAAGGACTCCATGACACCTGAGAAGAGGAATAAGTAAACCTCCTTGTGAAAAAGAAAACATATGCCATTTAGATTCACAGACAAACAGAGCCTCCGAGTTGAGTCCACATGAAGAAGAAAATACATTGTCACTGGCATAGAATAATTATTGTAATTTTAACTTTAAAAGATGGTTTTCAGAGTGTTGTTGGGGAAAAATATCAGGTGGCCACATAATTACCATTATCACTTTTGATGGTTTATGGTTAATACTCTTCGAAAATAAAACACAGGTGGACCAGAGTCAGCCCAGGATCTCTACTGGGAGGATGAGAGGGCCAAAACACTGCTAGGAAGAAGACTGTAGCACTTCAGGTAAGGATCACAAAAGTAGTTTAGATTCACTGTATTCCTTTGGAGGGGCAGGCAAAGTAGTAGTATTATCATTTCATAAATGAAGAAAAGGACCCACAGAAAATGGTCCCCAAACCTCACTGACTTCTGGGACACAATAGTAAAAATGGCATCCTGTGGGCAACATCATCATTTCTCTATGCATCGGTTACATAAATTTATTGTGGCTATGAGCATTAGAGTACAGATCCACTCTTCATTTAATGGATTAATACAGTTTCAAGCAACAGCACTGGCAGTTTCACCACACAGAAAGGGGAGAGTGAAGATGTAAAAAGTGAAGCTATAAAAAGGGTTCTTTGTGTTTGACTGAAAGGATCTGTGTATTTGGTCATGGATGGTAGGATGGATTAACAGGTCTATCACTACAATGCAGTTTTTGGAGAACTATTCTTCCCTTGCAGCTATCTCCAGCATATACCACAAGTATGTAGGCTGAAGATGAGATTACACATTAGAGTTAGCAAGTGGTAATTCTAAGAAATATTAGTCTGCATTACAGTTAACTAGTGCTAGTAATCATCAGTCATATGTTCAGGGTTTACACACCTTCTCCAATGTGCACTGCTCAGATCTGCCACCAGAGGGCTGTTGAGCAGGGGCATTGCTAGAGGCTGCAAGTAGCTCCTTGCCCCTCCACCTCCCCGCCTCCATCCCTCCTCTCCAGCAGAGGGGGAAATTGGGGTGGCAAGGGAGGGATCTGGGGGTAAAGGATGCAGCATCCTCACCCACCTGTTACCTGGCTGGTCCCAACTGTCAGTCCAAGGCTGTAAAATCCTGGATGATAGTCCATCTGGAAGCAGTGCCTCCTGGGATACTGGGGGATTGCAAATTGTTGGTTCTCTCTCAGATGTACACCAAAAACTTAATTTAACTTAAATTAGGTAGCCAAACTCAAAAGATAATCCTGACGCAAAGTGGCACAACTTTAAGACACCTGGGGTGCAGCCAGAAGTTACATTCGTTACACGATCAGCCCCCTGAAAGTGTTCTACAGCCATGTTGTGATACACATGCATGGCTGGAGAGTGCTTTTAAGGTGGCCAATTGCTGAACAAATTAATCTTCATCAAATGAGGGATCAGATAAAGGCACTCCACTTTGGAGTGCCTTAGGGACCTTGGGTTCCCTACAGTTAATCTGTCATGCAATTGGGGTTGGGTTGATGCAACCCAGCTCCACCCCCAGAGCTGTCTGAAGGAGGGGAGGGGGAAGTGAGCTGTGCACTGGGGTTTGCCCCACTTGATCGGGGGAGGGGAGCGGCAAGTGGATTGGAGCTCCCCTGTCTCAGCCCCCCTGCCAACTCTCCCCGCTCCAGCTCAGGCTGGGCAAACCCCAGCCTGTTCCCTCTCCCCTCCCCTCCCCTCCCCCTTTCTGCAAACAGTACTAAAATGGGGGGTAGGGGGAGGAGGCAGCAGCAGGGGGAGAAGGGCAGCTCCTCTGCTGCAGGCAGTCTCAGTCCCCCCTCCCCACTGTGACCCAACATGCAAATGTCTGTTGAGTCGGTGGGGGGTTGGACTCTAACAGAGGAGAAGGTAGGGGGCTTTTACATAAAGTGCCATGAGTTAGAGCTGGGGCCTGCATGTCTATCTGTGCCCCTAAGGTGTACTTAGCACTAGTTAATGAACCTTAATGTGTGATCATTTACATTTTAAGTGCTTTTAACATGATCCAATTGTGAAGTGTAATCTCATCCTAAGTGCTAAGGTAGGGATTTAGACTTAAATTACTTGTATAATGTTGTACTAGAAGTCAAAGAACTCAGCTTAAAGCACAGGTGTCTCTATTGATCTCTTGGTTTTAAACATAAAAAGCATACATCTCCAAATATGTCATCTTACTTTTTGGTATTGCTTTTTTAGAAAGCAATTTGAGGGGGGCATACCTTTAAATTCTTACAGAGACAAAATACCTGGTGATTTAAATAGATACTGGCCTCAGTGAGGACTGTGGTATTAGATGCATGCTGTTTGAAAATAAGAGATGACTTAGCCAAAATAAGTGAATAAAATAAACTGAGTTACCAATCCTGGGAGCACATGGCAATCCAACTTTTCATAGTAGCATGAAATGTTTCTCTATCAATAAAGATATTCTGTCTTTCAGGGTCTAACATATTGTACAGCAATAACAATCTGCAGTTTTCATGGTTCTGTCCTGTGACATCTTCTAAATATTTTATTAAAACAGAAGCAGGAACTAGTCCTGTAAAAAAGAAAGAGATATATTGAATTGTTCAGTCTATTTTTAAAATGTCCTGTTTGGTTTTAGAACACTTGCAATACTAGAGGAATAAGGGTACCTGTCTCCTTAGTTTTGCAAACTTCAAAGGTAAAGCTGATCAAATCATCTTCGGAACAATGAACAAAGTTCAGTATATTATTAGTTATGTATTCATCAGCTGCAGTACTAGCCTTTCCTAAAATGAAATAAGTGAAATAACAACCATACAATTTTCTTTCCCCATGAGGCTCACTTAAAAGGGGAAAGTTCCCCAACCAATTTTTCTCATACCACCAGCACCCTCCTCCCCCCTCCAACCAAGGGCCTAAGAGGAAATCTGATTTGCATTATGCCCTAGAGACCAATAGTTACATGCTCTGTCAGACCAGTAAAAAGAACCAAATTTTAAGTCTTCACTGAGGACTCTGCCACCAGCACCCAGACGTTTTAAATCAGGACTTGCTTGCTTGAGTACCTTTGCTGACCTCAACTATAAGTGACAGCTCACTGGGAAAAAGACCATTACCCAGGCAGCCAGATCCCAAGTCACATAATTTTAATAGAACAAAGCTAATAGGCATAAACTGCACCCAAAAAAGAGCAGGTCAGGAGGGCTGGCAAATAGAGGGCTGCATATAATAAATTTAATAAGAAATCTGTTAAATTTAAAAAGAAATGATGCTGTAAATCAGTGATTCTCAACCAGGATGTCATGGGGGGTGGGGGGGTCACTTGGGGTACACCGACATCCTTTCAATGGTGTCATAGGGCACGTCCACATATGCAAGCACAAGTGCTTGCAGCAGCTCAAATGGAAGCAGCGCAAATTTGAGCCGGGGCTTTTTGCCTCAGCACAAGTGCCTGAACATGCATTTTGCTGTGGAGCAAATTGTGCCACTTGGGGCAAAATAACCCTGCCTGGCTCCTCCCAGATATGCAACCAGGGGGAGCTGGAGCCTGGGGCCAGCACCATAAAAACCTGCCCTGGCCAGCAGCTCAGGGATGCTCGCCCTCAGGAGCTTCTGGGGCTTGGGCAATTGTATCTGGGAGACACTACCCCTTGTGCCAAATGGACTGCTGAAGCAGCATCTCAAATTCACTTTTTAAAATACCCCAAAATCCACGTTCTTCCACAATGAAAACAAAAGAGAGAGAGAGAGAGAGAGTTAGAGAGAGGGATTGATCAGATGGGCAATGTTGTATTGCTGTATTTACAATCTTAAAGCAATTTGGAAGCCTATCAGTGTCTCTAGCATAATAATAAAATGAATCCTAAACATCTATATGTTTTAATGTTTGCTTTTGGTTTCCTTATCACATGGTGGGTGTGTGGTGGGGGGATGTGGGTCAGTGTGTGGGGACTCTGGGTGTGGGGGCTGCTTAGGCGAGGTGGGTCCCCTGCTCACCACAGGTCAGAACCCCCCCCCCTCCCCAACCAACGGACCCCC